>NC_141990.1:43026391-43343058 GCF_049901715.1 Pseudonaja textilis
CAAATTATTCTACTTAGGGAATAACGTTACCAAAGACTTCCTTTTTTATTTCAAAACCTATCTGTCTTTATAAACTTTTAGCCATTTCTATCATCTATTATACATATGTGTAATGGTCTGAAAGAACATCCTAGAGCAGAGGTGTCAAATGCATGTCGTCACAACTGCATCACATGACATATCAGGACTTTCCCCCCCTTTGGTAACCCAGATGTGGGCGTGGGCAGCGTGTGATGCATCCGGCCCATGGGCTGAGAGTTTGACAGCCCCGTGCTTGAGAAACAGGAGGAGATAGAAGAGCAGCAGACTAGGCAACAGTCAGATAAGAGCAGTGGTGGGATTCAGCCAGTTCACACCACTTCGGTAGAACCGGTTGTTAACTTTCTGAGCAGTTTGGTGAACTGGGTCTTATCAACTCCATCCAACCACAACTTAGACTTCCCCTTTATCTCAACATCTTCACTATGTTTTACATATTTCTTCTGTGTTTCATTTTTCAGCCACTTCTTATTTGGCCAATCAATATGACCAAGTCAATTTAACATACTAGTTTCTAGTATAACATTTTGTATTTAATCTGTATTCAATCAGTACTCATTTATTTTTGAATCAATCTCATCTTGAATTACCACACAAAGTACTTTTATCTTGTTCCCATTTCTTCCAAATTTCTCCTGTTTCTCCTGAAATACTTTGTAATTGCTTTCATACAACAATTAAGCATAAGCAGACACAGAGGTGGTATTCAGCAGGTTCTGATCAGTTCTGGAGAACCGGTAGAGGAAATTTTGGGTAGTTTGGAGAACTGGTAGTGGAAATTTTGAGTAGTTCAGAATACCATCTCTGACTGGCCCTGCCCTCATCTATTCTGTGCCTCCTGAGTCCCAGCTGATGAGCTGGGTCTTCTTTTGTTGCCTGCACAGAACAGAGCTGGAAAGCAGATTAGTGGAGTGGGGAGACAATGAGGATTTTACAGTATCTTTCCCCTGGAGGGGAGTGGGAATGAAGATTTTGCAGAATCCTTCCCCTGCCATCCCCTGCCATGCCCACAGAACCGGTAGTAAAATTTTTTGAATCCCACCACTGAGACAGTTATATACATTTTAACTTTTTTGATGAAATATTCTTTGTAATAAACCACATACTACTGTACCACCATTTGGACATCTTAAAATCTCTCCATCCATTTTTTCAGATGTAATACATGCTCTATCAAGATGCACAAATATATTTACTTGCTCTAATTCTTCTTTATTTATGCAAAGCAGGTGATCATTCACTTCATTCTCTATGTCTAATAAAACTATTTCATTTTTGATAGATTATTTTTAAGGACTATAGTCCTTGTTCTACCATATTAAAAAGCCTAACAGCGTAAGATTCCCTCAAAGTCATTCAGGTTCTTAGCCAACGGCTCAGCATCATTTGCATACAGAAACCTGCACGCACATGTCCCTAATTACTATGCCTCTGACATCACCACAAGTGTATAAGTGTACATTTATCTTTAACATGTTAATCAATCAAGAAAACTTCACTCAACTTTATTTTACTCCCAGCCTAGTACTGAACTGCTTATTATGTATTTTATTTTTTCTTTATGCACACTGAGAACATATGCACCAAACACAAATTCCTTGCGTGTCCAATCACACTTGGGCAATAAAGAATTCTATTATATTATATTAAGCATTCAATTTATCTTGATGCATACTGTACTTCTATCAAACCTTCAGGATCACCTTCTTCAAGACAAGTCTGGTTCATTTACATGCTCAATCCAGGAAAGAGTCCCTATCTTTTGAGGTAGCTAGTTGGTGGAATACCTTGTTCTTTTAGCTTTTATGAAAGGAAAGAATAATGTGTTTTCTGCCGTTCTTTGGAACTTCAAAATTTCACTATTTTTAGTTAATTGTTTGTAATTGTTTTTTGATTGTCTGTTTGGGGACAGTCAATGTAAGCTACCCGGAGTCTATTAAATTAGACAGAATGCTGAATTAGAATTTCCCATTATTTACCATAGAAAGGTAGAATACTTTTTAATGGATCTGTCCTATGAAAAAAGATTCTGGAACAGCAGGGAACTATCACATGACTGGAAAAAGGTCGATGTAGTTCCCATCTTCAAAAAAAGGGGAGAAAAAATGATCCTAGGAAACTACAGACCTATCAGCTTGACCTCAATACCCAGAAAGATTCTGGAAAAGATAATCAAGCAACAAACCTATGGGACAAACAAAGCCATAAGCAGAAGCCCACATGGCTTGGTCAAAAATAGATCACGCCAGACAATTTTTATTGCATTCTTTGACAAAATGGACAAAATTAGTGGACCAGTAAAATACTGTGTCTATTTGAACTTCAGTACCAGTGGCAGATTAAGGCTCACTGGTGCCCTAAGCACTGACAAATCTTGGTGCCCCCTCCTTTGTACATACTGTACAAATGAAGCCATATTCTCAATTTTGTGGTACCCCCTTAGGGCCTGATACCCTAAGCACGTGCTTAGTCTGCTTAATGGTTAATACACCACTAGTCATTGGATAACATTGACCACAACCTACTATTTGATAAGATAGAAAAATGTGGGTTAGACAGTATCACCATCAGATGGATTTGTAACTGGCTGACCAACTGCACTCAACAAGTAGTCCTTAATGGAACTGCCTCTACATGGAGGGAAGTATGCAGTGCAGCATCCCAAGGTTCTGTCTTAGTCCCAGTACTCTTGAATATCTTCATCAATTATTTAGATGAGGGGATAGAAGAAAAACTCATCAAATTTGCAGATGATATCAAGCTCGTAGGAATAGTCAATATTCCAGAAGATAGACTCAAGATACAGAAGGATCTTGGCAGATTTGAATACTGGGCCCTATCTGCATTTGACTGCATTTGCATACTCCTTCTACCAACAAATTTATTTGCAGGAGTGCATTTTGACTTCATAAAGATTTTACACAGGTGAGAACCTAGTTCACTTTCTGGTAAAGCATGCTCCGCATGAGAGCCATTTTGTGAGTGTGAGTTGTCATAAGAATATAAGAATGAGATTAAACCATGTCAAGGACCACCTGAGTCAGTGCTCTTTCTCTTGGTGACCCACCAATGTAATTCTCTCCTTACATTGCAACTGGTACTTGGGGGCACATTGCCCATCACATTGCCTACGACCTGCATCTACTTTGAGACTTCAAGACCACTAGCCCTGATGCACCTTTCCAAAATTAATTTATCTAATTTCTTTCAATGTTATCCAGGACATCAAGTTGTTTCATGGTAAAAAAAATTCTGCAGTTTATGTAAAAGAAGAAGTACTTCCCTTTGTCTATTCTGAATCTGTATCAAATCTGCTTTAGTGTATGAGTCCTATTTTTATTTTTAAAAAGGAAGACAAATTTCTTCCCATAGTTTTATATACCTTAATTATATTCCCCCACAGTCATTTTTGTTCTAAGACCCAAACATTCTATCTTTTTTCATGGGTTCCCTGGTTATTTTCGTTGTCCTCTTTTGCAGTTTTTCTATTGTCTATATATCATTCCAAAAAGGTAATGACCAGAATTGTACACAGTATTCCAAATGTGAATATAACATAGATTTTTAAAAGAACAGTGCATTGTTGACATTAATGGAATACAAGCCTTCTGCTTGGAACTGTGTGCTGGATTTATGCTGATATTTTTTGGAATTAGTTTGCCACTGCCTTCTTTTTAAGGCTGAGAAAGACTGACTTAAAATCTTCTAACAGGCTCCGTGTCTAAATCATGACCAGAACCCACAGTCTTCTACTTTTTAGGCCAATACCTTTAACCATTACACAAAATAGGCTCTTATTTTTAGAATTAGATTATAAATTTAATGTTTAGAATATCTTAACTACCTATGGATCCCCATGATTTGGAGACCATGATCTGACCATGGCATGAAATATTTGAGCTCAGGGAATGAAGCTTTTCCAACCATTCAGTGTCTGACAGTGTCTGACAGTGTCTGATGGATTCTATGTTCTAGGCAATTTAGATTTTATGTCTTAGACAACATAGAACTGTCATGTATAATGGAACTCAAATTCAGCAACCAGGTTGCATAAGCAACCTGTCTGTTGGAAATACATAAAAAGGCCCTGATCATCCGATCTGGAAATGGAGATCAGGAATTCAGTTCAAAGAAAGTCTACATTCAGATATCAGTACTCAAAGATACCACCAGTAGTTTGGATTGAAAAGTAATCAGTGTATCTTGGACCCAATGTATTTTCAAGATTATTAAGCATCTAGTTAAGGTATGTAATCTTTTAATAATAAAGAGAATTGATTGTTTCTCTTCCTATTATCAAATCATATTCTACATGATCAAAGTTATTGCATACATTTTTCTCCACTTATGGAAATATTTCATCTAGAAGCTTAAAAATCAGTTGTTAATTATTCTGATTGATCTGAAGATCTGAAGGATTTACTTGATGGTAACCTGCATGTTTGAATTCTGGCATGCAAAATTTGCCAGTTGAGCTTTATTCCTAAACCAGGAAAGGAGAAATATTTGGGGGAATAAGATTGAGAAAGACCCATATGAAAATTGCTGCTAGATGGAGGCAGTTATATTGGGAAAGATACATCAGTAAGTTAGTTTAGAAAACAATTTCATATTCTTTCCTGTCTTGGTAGACAGAATAAATTCCAAAATATCAACATAATTCCTGTTACAGACTGTCTCTATAGCTTTATTGATTGATGTCTATTTTCTTTAAAATTTGTGGACTCATGCACAGAGGAGAAGTTATATTGTTTCTAAATTAAACCAGTATAAAGGCATTTTGAGCAATGATAGTATTAAAATCAAATTTACTCCCATAATTGTTTTTAATGAAATACCATTCAGATTCAATTGTTCTTTTTGATGGATTTTCTATATAGAAGGTTCTGGCTCTGGTATCCATGCTATGATAATGTGGATGTGTGAAAACTTGAAAAAAACAACCCAGCATGCTCCCTGATTCTCTGCCAAAATTAGCTTATCCATCAGGATTGGCTGCACAAAGAAAGTGACCTTTTTGCAGATGCCAGTGTAGAAGCTACGTAGGAAGTTGTATATGCTGACACAATTGAGATGGCAGAGATGCCTGGAGTGTATACTATGTGAGCTGAAAATATACTATATGAGAAAACCCCTGCCTATAGATTTCCAGACAAGACAGTTGCTCAGCTAACTACAGGATGAGTCTGTTCAGGCTGTGACAGCTGCAGGAAACTGTGATGTAGCCTTTGACCACTGTTGACTCGAATGTCAAGTTTTTCCTTTATGGTGCCATGTGTATAGGGAAAATGAATCTTCCCTTCCATAGCCCTAAATTATCTCTGCTGAAATTGGTGCAAGCAATAACACAGCTTTAGATTCAATGGGATAGCCTGGCCACTATTCTGTTCACTTTTTCACTTTATTGTCATATTAATCCAGACAATGTTGATATCTGAAGCAATAACTTCAACAGGTTCACAACTCTGTCAGACTGTTTGTATCACTATATGTCTCAGTTAAGCTTTTGCAGTTAAGCTTCCTTCTGAAGTAATTTGGTAGGTGGGTTCATCTGTGTAGTTTGCCAAGTGTAGGGAGACACAGCTTCAGAGTTTCCATCTTCCAGGCTTTTCCTGTCAACATTTTGCTTGTCCTGGAAGGGCTTGTCTTTTTGAGATGCTGGTGGCTGTTTGGCTCAGATCATGCCATAGAGTGTTTCCTATATGCTCTACTTGATGGAATCAATGTCAGCTACTTCAGTGTTTTGAAATCCAAAATGAGGAAAAACACTATCATTGGCAAAAAAAGGTTATCGCATCAATGGTTAATTGCATGAGTAATAGCAGTCAAATCCAAGCTAGAGCCAATCCAATTAAAAGTTAGAGGGGGGTGGGGGGGTGGGGGTAATGGCCTGTGAATGATCTTTGCTAAGATCAGTTTTGAGAAACCTCAGGTCCATAGTGTAGGAGATTCCTATATGGTGGCCATAATATTTCAATTTGTTTCTTTCCCTAGGATCAGCATTAAATAAAATTAATTAACCCCCCTAGCATTAAATAGTATGATCTTTGTTGCTGTGCTTATGGTGGACATGGTCCATACTTAGTACATTTATGGGAAGACAGCAGTTGCTTTATTTATTCAGCATTTCACATCTGCTTCTGTTCCCCCATCTGTATCTATGATGCTACCAAGGTATGTAAATTTCTCCACAGATTTTAAGGTCTGTCTTCCCGATGTTGTCGGAGTGTTCTCTTGAACAGCTTGCATCAGCTTGTCTTCACTAATTTTCAAGGCCACTTCACTTGCCTCTGTTTTAAGTGCCAGGGACATATCTTTCAGCAGTTTTCAGGCAATTTAATTATTTTATTAAGTATTTAATCAAGAATTATATAATCAGCTGCTAAATTCTTCTTAGGATCTCTACACATATACACAACCCCACAAAAGCTAAACACAGTCCCAGCAATCAAAAACAAGATACTCTGAAATAAAATAGAATATTCTTTTTATTTTGGCATAGATATATTCTACCTCAGAATTTGAATAAAATATTCAGGTTACTATTTGGGTACATAGAGTTACAAGATTCAGTAGATTTTGGACTATTTGGAAAAGAGATGATTATATCTGGTATGATCAGTGGATGATGAAATGAACTGTTTCAGTCTATGTTAAATGCTAGAGGAAGCAAAGTATTCCTAGAACGTTCTAGTGTTTTTTAGGCTGAGCTAGAATTCCATAATTCAAGTTTCTATAATTTGCATCATACTCAGCATAAGAAATGATATAAGAAATCCACATTACCACCCAACTGGAGACTTAAAATGAAGGTCTTAGTAGATCTTGTTTGATATGTCTCAACATGATGCTACATCTTTGGAAAGTTGCATCATTCTATGATAACATGGTAAAAAATATATTGGTGATCTAAGTCACTCCACTTCTGCAAACAATCAAGACAGATCTGATCTCCTTTAGCTGTTTGCTTTCACACAAAGTTTTAGTTATTATAATAAAACACTTTGTCTTCTTCACTGAGAGAAGAGAAATATAATTATGGGAATTTATTGCAGACCACTTGAAGGAGGAGAAGAAATAGATGAGGTACTTCTGCATAATTTGAATACGTTAGAAGATGCATGCAGTAATAATAATGGTAGATTTCAATTATTGTATTCTGACAGCTGCTGAAAACATAACTCTAGCAAGACTCAGAAGTCTAAAAACATATTGTTCTCACTCAAAGGCACTATTTGTCAAAAGGGAGAAATAAGTATAACACGTTTGCTATTCTAGACCTAATTCTTACTCAATGCCAGTTCATGGGATATGGCACCCATGGGCCACATTGACTTATGACATCATAAGTCAATATGAACATTTGCATTTTTACAATGATTTAGAATGAAGGATGTCATTGTCACTCCCCAAGCTTTGGCACCCTAGGCTAGACTATTCAGCCTTAGCTTAAAGTTAGCTCTGTTCTCATTTGGCTAAGAAGTGAACATGACTGCCATCTTGGGAGGAAATGATTATGTCTTTGGATTTCCAATATTCAGAGGAAGAAAAACTGAGAGGAATCAGACTGGTATATTGGAGATGTATTTTGGAGCTAATTTTAATGAACTCTATGGGAAGGTACATCAGATTAATGGGTTGATATCTTGAAGGAGAAAAGTATTCAGGAAGGATGAGAGGCCAGTGTACATGCAGAGTTCTCTAAAATGCCAAAGAGAGAAAGAAAAGACAAGACATACATTGGAAATGGAATGAGGGGCACAACCAATGAAAAATGCCAGCTAGTGTCCAGAATTTGTAGCAATTCTGTAAAAAAAAACACCTAATGCTCAGAATGAGTTGATGCTTGTGACATTCAAAAATAACAAAATATAGTCTTTTGAGTATGTTAAAAATAAAAGGAAAATAAAAAATATTGCAGGTTCATTGTGAAGAAAATGGAGTGAATTAATAATGGGTTAGGGTGAAAAGGCAAAAACTCTTAATTTGCATTTGTCTTCTCTCAGAAGGGAAATAGGCTAATCCTGTAACTGGGAGAAGAAGAGAGCTGCAGATTAAGAAAGAGAAGGAGACAGTAAGAGAGGTGCAGCTAATTTAAATTAATTCAAGTCCCAAATTATGCTGGAATAATCTTATATTCTTTTATAGAATAACTAGCTTAACAGAGGACAGGACCAAAACCAGTTGAGTTAAAAACACAAGGAAAGAGATTTTTGGAGGAACTTCCTGACTGTATAAATTGTCGATCAGTGCATGAATTTACCATATAGTGGTAAATTCTTTTTGGTAGAAATCTTCAAACAAAGGCTGGAGAGTTGTGTGTTAGAGATGAACCACTAGACTAGCAGATTGGAAAGGCAAATCTCTTTGGTGACTTTGAGCAATATGATTTTACTTAGGTAATTTGGAGAATTGGCTCAAATATAAGTGTTAAATTCTTGTGGAATGAAAGCATGTACATTGTTTCAAACATGTACATTGTTTCCGTATGAAGTAGCATTATAACCAGGGAATCAATCAAGCGTAGCTCTCTCAAAAGTCATGAATGGAAAACCTATTGCAGTATTTCAGCAAAAATGGAATTGATTTACTATTCTTCCTCATAGAACTTTATGGTACAGAGCCATTCACTTTTTGCCCATCCCTTGTTTAAATGCTGCAGTTGAAAACTCAACTCAGTTCAATCCAAAAGTTCATAATCTCACAAAGACAAGGATCAGAAATTGAGGCTGATATCTTTTTGCAAAGCAAACTTGATAGCATTCTATAAATAATAACAAATAAACATTGGGCTTTTAGTCTTGACAGCTTGCCTTGACACATCTTTCCCCTTGAAATACCCTGGAACTTGGGGAAAGGAAGATGAATTTTTTTGAGGGGGAGGACATTTATTTCAAAGTTAAGTGATGAGGATGTCCTTGAACAGAACAGCAGGAGAAAGAGCAAACAAAAGGGAGGGAGGGAGGGAGAGAGAGAGAGAGAGAGAGAGAGAGATACTGATTCTGGACTCTTCATACCATAATAACTGACAGCTTGGTGGCTCCTCCTAAACTCTAGCAGACAAGCAAGACAGTTTTCACAGAATCCCCATGGAGTTCTTTGTGAATTTTAAAAACATTTTTTTCTCTTACCTGCTTGCTGCCAGAGAAGTAATGCAGTCCTTGATTGATGCCCAGCAGAACCAAGGGAGGGAGGAAGAGAAGAAAACATCTGACAAAATCAAAGAAAAAGAAGAATTTGCTTTTCTATATTTATCTTTACTTGAATAAATTTCCACAATGAAACTAATTAATTGAAGGTTTTCTCTCCCTCACCTTTTTATGATTTGTACCAGTACAAATATACAGAGAAACATTCAAATGTACATATTGGCACCAGGTTTCCCCAAACATACTGGATTACAGGATCCATTATACCTGAAAGACATCTGGTAGGGTAAGGCTGTTTAGTATATCATTGCCAAAGGGTTTCCTTATAAAGATACAACACTAATATTTTGGAACAATATCTGAGATAACTCAAGGAAACAAAATAAAAAGGCAAGACCATTGTCTCATTCAAAATGGATGATATTGTCATAACATCAGAAACAATAAAAAACAAGCAAGTACAAGCTTAAGAATTGGAATGCTTCTTTCTTTTGAATTGATATCTTGATTGATCTGTTCCAATCTCTTACCACTGTATTTTTCCCCTGATTTGCCAATTTACTATGGTTAAAACCTTTACTGATCCTTTTTCTATTACTTGCCATGTTTCTGTGAATATTGCATCAGATCCTGCAGCTTCCCATATAGTTAATGACTAGCATGCTGATTTAATTTCATCTTCTAGTAGTACTAGAACTTCTTCTTAGTTGGTAATATCTTCCAAGATATCTTGGATGTTAATGTTGTTATTTTACAAAATTTCAATATAGTCCTATTTTTGTTTGATCTTTGAATCTGTTGCTACCTGTCCAGCATACCAATTCAGAACTGAAACTTCCTCCTGAATTTGGAAGATTTTCCTTGTTTTTCTGTGCCTTGGTTTCTTTGATGTCTTTACAAATGTTATAACTGCTTCTTGTCTCTTCTATCAGCTCTCTTAAATTCTTCATTAAGTTCTTTCAAGCGATCTTTGTCTTTCTTGGTTTTTACATCTCTTCTCTTCTTGGCAATTTTCAATTTGTTCTGACATCCAGTTTGCTTTCATCAGCTTCTTGATCTTTGGTAGTTTATTTTCACATTTATTCTTAGCAAACTCTTTGATTTTATTCCACACTTCCTCTGGTTCCAAGTCAATGAGGCTCAAGACTTCAAAATGATTCTTGATATTCTCCCTGAAAATGTTTGTGTAAACGGGATGGCTTTATTCTTCTGTTTTAGCTTAATTAGAAATTTACATATGAGGGATTCATTATCTGTTCTATAGTCAGTCCATGGTCACATGTTTGCTCTTATTACTGAACTGTTTTACCTCCTCCTTCTCCTAATATAGTCAATTTGATATCTGTGAGGCTGTGAGCTCCATGTGATGATGATTTTTAGTTAGTCGAAGACTGTTAGCAATGAGGAAGTGATTGGATTGGCAGAAATTGAAGTCGTTCTCCTATTTCATTTTGGTTTCCTAGGCCATATATCCCATCCACAATTTCCTCTTTAATGTTTCTAACATTGGCGTTCTAGTCTCCAACTACAAGCAGCAGATCTTGCTTGCATGCTTTGTTAATTTCAAATTTAACTTAATCACAAAACTCATCAGTTTCCTCTTAGTCTGCATCGGTACATACATTTGGATAATTGTCATATTTAAGGGTTGTTCCTAAAGGCTAATTGATGTTATTTGTTTGTTCCATTGTAGCTAAGTATTGTTCTTGCTACACATTTCCTATGAAAACACCACAAGCCCTTCTTTGTTTTTCATGTCCTGAGCAGTAAACAGTGCAATCTTTCAAATGAAAGTATCCAATCCCAGTTATCTCAATTCACTGATACCTAAGATTTTGATATGTAGTTGATTAATTTCACCTTTCACTGTGTTGAACTTTGCCATGTTTATGATTCTTAAATCCCCATTGTCTTTGCAGCTTCCAATTCTCTTTCCCTGCATGACTAGATGTCCTGAAGACTTTAATATAACCACATCATAAACACCACTGATACTCTGAAAAATCCTCAGCTCTGCTCACTTTAGTTGGGTAGCTAAGATGACCTTTATGTCTTGGGTGACCCTGCTTCCCAACAAAAACACCATTACTTTAAATGACTTCACTGCATAAATGAGAAAAACATTTTACTCTACTAACTGGCCAAAGAGTCAATCCACCCTGTAATAAGCCTACAGTCAGTAGACAGAGAAGAAATATTCAGGTTAGCCAGAGACCATTAATAGTGATTTTGAATGTGCTTGTGGAATAGTTAAGAAAAGAATTAACTCTCAGGGCAAAATCAACGGCCATGAATGTGACAAACCCAGATCAAGGTGTCATGCTACTTTAGATGCCATTGTTCTGAAGCCTTCAGGAGAAACACTATTTTTCCATCATAGCAAGAAATTGTTATATTTATTTGTTTATCTACGTATAACATGACTTGTCCAACATTCAAAGACAGAAGCTACATATTCTTATTTAATAGTTACTTAGCTTTTGATACACATGTATCTTTCAAAGTTGAAACAGTAGGTATAAAATAATAGTCAAGAGTTTGAATTCTCCAAAACACTAGATTAAGTTAGCAGCAATCTTTTGCCTATTTTAAGGAAGTGGTATGGAGAGTGCAGACTTGAACTTTGAATTTTGATGAGTTTTAATAAAGTTACGGCCTAACTGTGATACCCAGATCTTTTTTTGGAGATACATTTTTGTTTTTTTTTAAGATGTGCTGAATTGTATGATTTTTTTTGAATCACAAATCATGAAAATAAACCAAGTGAGTTTTTGAAGTGTATTTGATTAGTCAGCAGGAAACATTGTGCAGACCACATTTATCTCCATGTGCAGACACTAATCCCATCAGACTAGTCCTCAAGAGTTCAGTAGGGATCATGCCCAACAGATATATTTGGTAAACTGAAGTAGGAGTTTGTTGGACACAATACACACTTCCACAGTCTTTTTAGAAAAAAAACAACAACTGAACCACTTCATTAAAATCAAAATGAACTCTTCTCAGTTGGGTTTCATTTAATCTTGGATTCTGTTTACATTTTCTTTTATCTTATGATACTTGAACAGTGTGTTCAGTCAAAGCTTTCACTGAATATGGTTTGGAAAACCTCTAGGGAAGGCTGCCAATTGTCCCTCAATGCATAGACTGCTTATTTATTTCAAGGAATAATCTCCCCATTCTCTTTTCAGTTCACATCTCTGGAAAAAAACAGACTATTCATCATCACAGCTTGTAGCACCAGAATATATTGTGAAATTTGGATATTCCTCAAGAACTTCAGGAAAAGTAACTCCATGATGAAAAAACAAAAACTAGCTACCATCCACTGAGAAACATTAGTGCATCAATAGTTTTGTTCTCAGAAGGGGGTTCTCTCCACCAAAGTCATTTGAATTCAGGAAAAATATGTTTAAATTTAATAATCTGTTTAAAAAAAAACCTATATTTTCTTATTTGTTTAAAATAATTATTTTACTGAGTGCTCCTTAAAAACAAACTAGATTTTTCTGATCTTAATAAGGAACATTTCATTTGCTTTTTCTTTCTTTGTGCCTTTCAGTTAGGTCAACAGATTTGATCCCCAACATCTTAAGTGAAATATAAATGAGTAGTATATGATGGAAAAGGTTTGGTTTGAGGTTGAATCCTGTAGTATATAATACCACTCTCAGTACAGTAAGAGAATAAGAAGGCTTAGTCGTCCTTTCCTTCCTAAAATACTGAAGAGTTGTTGTTACCAATGTCTTTAGACATCATAAAATCTAAATAAATGGGTTTCAGTCTACTACATAGTTCCTCTATAAATCAGCTAGATGTTTATGGGGAGGACACAATCTTCAAACTGATTCAGAATCTAACAAAAAGCAAAACACATTTATTTCAAGCCCAGGAAGCTGAAAGACAGAAGTTCAAGTTGCTTTTATTTTTTGCTTCTGATTCTTTGCAGCATATAAAGTACTTCTCAGTTTTCTCCAGTTGTGTTGTGAAATCCTACATAAATGATTGTCCTTTGAAAGTTTTTGCTAAGCTTTGTCATGCTTGCAACAAGATTTTATTAAAAATGGGATCTCTATTTTTTCTTAGCAGGAGAGGTTAGATTTTTTTTTCCCCTAAGGTCTTCCATGAGAAAGAGGAAATCAATTTCAATATGAAAGTCTATTAACAATCATAAATTGTAGGAGTTTGGAGAGGAAGCTAATCTTGTGTGAGAGGATTAGTGTCCCCCTGAGTGGATGCATAACTCTGATTCAGTGAATTCATTACTTTATTCTTATGCAAGCTATCCTGGAATTCTGAACAACAATTTAGAAATTCAGATGACATATTTGGAGTAGAAATAAATATAAATTTACAACCAAGCTGTAATCTAGCACTAGTCTTAAGAAAACACAAGAATTTGATTTGCTATAAATTATAGAGGTAATTCCAAACTCTTAATCTGTGTCACTTAGTAAGTAGAACTTGACATGTTTTGTTTTTCTATCCGACTTATTGAATAATGTCTTGCTTATTCACATACAGATCACTGGGATTTATTTCATTGATTGGGAGCTTATATTAAAATATAATCAACGCACAGACACACACATCTGATATTTTTCAGGTCCACCCTTTGTTTTTTTTAATGCATGGAAAATTTATCTATTTCAATCTCTCTCTCTCTCTATGTTTTGTCCTTAGAGACATAGTAGAAGTTTTTGTGCCAAATGAGTATCAATCAGCACTATATATTACCACATTGAAAAAAATGGCATTGTCTGACGCAGACAAAAATACAAACCAGTGAGAACATAAGATTTTAGAGAACACTTTCTTTAGTGTAGTCCATTAAATACTCCATTGATCCTGTATATAGAATAGAATAGAATTCTTTTTTGGCCAAGTGTGATTGGACACACAAGGAATACACTTGTACCATTACATTTATGTAACATTTACTGGAAATTATTAAATACTATAAAATAAAAACTTGACTATATCTTGAACTGTTTCTCCATACTTTATGCACGTTAACATGAATTCAGTCCATCAAATATTCTATCTATGTTTATTTATTATGAATATAGTACTGCAAAGTCACTTAATTCTCATTATTGTTTAGCCAATCTTATAGAGCCTTGGTGGTGCAGTGATTAGAGTGCAGTACTGCAAGCTACTTCTGCTGTAGCCAGTTGCCTGCAATTTGGCAGTTCGAATCTCACCAGGCTCATGGTTGACTCAGCCTTCCATCCTTCTGAGGTGGGTAAAATGAGGACCCAAGTAGTTGGGGGCAATATGCTGAATGTAAACTGCTTAGAGAGGGCTGTAAAGTATTATAAAGTGATATATAAGTGTAAGTGCTATTATTATAGTGCTATTTCACATGACAATCTTTACTGTCAAATGCTAACCTTGGTAGTGAGTCAGAGTTCATTTATTATAGAATTGGGAGCCAAACTGGGCCTAATCTTGTGACATTTTCTATAAACAATCATGAAGGCTATGATCACATGGGGTTCCAATGCACTAATTTTGTGTTCTTAAAAACCTCCTTTCCTAAGAATATTTATGTATATGTATATGTATATGTATATGTATATGTATATGTATATGTATATGTATATGTATATGTATATGTATATGTGTTGTGACTCGGAGGTCTGAGCCTGCTCTGTTAGAAGATACAGACTTAAGCAATGAGGAAGAGAGGGATTTGGCCTTGAGGTTTGAGCCTGTTTTGCTGAGGACACAGACTTGAGCCAGGAGGAAGAGGAGGATTTGGCTCTGAGGTTTGAGCCTGCTTTGCTGGAGGATTCGGAATCATCTTCCTCCCCAGGACCTTCCTCCCTGGTTGTGCCTCAGGTGTCGGCAGATAATCAGGAGAGCGTGCCGGAGTACTTGGCTGAGGATCAAACTGAGGAATGTTGGTTTGATGCAAGGCAAAAACGCAGGCAGAAGCGTGAAATGCAACGTAAAAGGAAATGTCAAATCAGGGACTGAGATGAGAGACTGACACGCCCCTCAGGAAATAAAAGGGGGGATGTTAGCTCTGAATCCTCGTTCGGGACAACTTGTTTATTTGGGATTGAAGCTTTGACGAATTCTCTGTGCGGCGTTTGCCTTTGATTTATGGTCTTGTTTTGTTATTGGACTTAGGTAGCTTTTGGAAGACTGCCAAGGACTTCTCCAGCCAAAGGAATTTAACTCTGTCGTTCCTGGTCCTGTCTGTTTATTTATATTCCTTTGGAAACTTGGACTCTCACCTCGTGGTCACAGGTGAGACAGAACATATATGTATATGTATACGTATACGTATGCGTATATGTATGGTATTCAGCTTTGTTCGGGTATTTTCTCACATCATTATAGTTGTGCTTTTAAAGATGTAGCGACATTTCAGCAGAATCTCATCTGTCATCATCAGGCTCGTGATGATGGCAGATGAGATTCTGCCGAAACATCGCTACAAGTTTAAAAGCACAGCTATAATGATGTGGGAAAATACCGGAACAAAGCTGAATACCATAGAGATAAATACCCACGAAAACTTAAGAAAACAAACACACACACACACACACATACATTCCTTTGGGCTAATATCAATTTTAAAATATTTCTTGAGAAATATTTTTCTCAAGAAATCAACAATCAAAGGGCATGCAACAAAGCCAAGACTGTCTAAATCATATTTTTTCAATGTAGGTCTCCTCCAGATATGTGGACTTCACCTCCGTAAATTCTGGGAATTGAAGTCCACACCTCCATTGAATAACCTAATTGGAGAAGGCTGCCCAAATAGTAGGAGACAAACAGCCAGAAGTTTCAGCTTGGGTGGATTGGAAGCATATAAACCTCATCCACACTTTTTAAAAAATCATAATGTTAATAATGCAGCAAAACTATCTTTGTGGAACAATCTGACCTTCTAATGACTTTTGGCAACATTTTGAAATAAGCACTATCTACCTCTCAAATTCTTGGCCAGCTTTCATTGAAGTAAATCACAGAGACTGTCTCTCTTCCCCCTTCCTTTTACTCCCATCTCTTGCCAGCCCCCACTTACTTACCTTGCTGGTCAGGGAAACCTTAGCAGAAGGCCAAGTTCCAGGTCTCCTGTTGCCTGAATACCACTATAGTAATGTGCTAGACCTAGTGGAATGCTGGAAAATTGCCTTGGGGAATTCCACTTAGCTTTCTTCTTTGCGTCTTGGATACAACCATGGCAAAGAAAGAAAGAAGGAAGGAAGGAGAATTTGCACAGCGATGGTATTAGCCCACATGTCTAAATCCTGCCTAGGTTTGCATGTAAAATTATTTACATTATCCATATTATTTCAACAAATCTTTCTGCATTTTTTACATTACTGATTTCTGAATCCTGGGAATAATGCCTTGTCAGAAAGAAGTGTACAACCAGAAAGCCCTAAGACTAAATAAAAGAAGTTTAAGGTTAGGGTAGAAAAGCTGTAAAATGGTTCTGAGAATCAACAATATAGACAAAGTATGTAAATTGATTCCTTCCACTTTGTCTTCAAGGTCATTTTAAAATATTGTAACACTTCAGACACATCTAGACACACTCTACCATGAAAGAGTAACCTGCCTGTTATCTTGGCAGTTAATGTAATTTTCAGAACATTCTATAAATTATGAAAATATTGCCAGCTGAAAGCTTCTAACTAGGAAGGACTACATGATCCATTTTATGATTTTGAATAATATGGGATATTTTTTGTTAAGTTTCCATTGGATGGAAACTTTTTCTGATCTGATGCCCCTTAAATGTGTTATATCCCAACATGTTTATCATTACAACCAGGTAGACTTTGGGGACATGCAAATTGCTTAAGCTGATCATCCCTATTTTACTTCGTTTCATCCTGGCTTCAGAATTATGTTATTCCTAAATTGATAGCTAACTTCTGAACAAGATAGCATAAACTACAAGTGTAATGTGTTATTGTTGATGGTCATCATCCTTTTGGGAAATGGAATATTTCAATGACAGTATATATAATTTTCATGCAGAAAATGTCAGAATCATCCGTTGATAACACCGGGAAAAACTTTTTAGAAATCCTGGATAGCTGTTTTTTTTTTTTTTCAGACAGTACAAAACTAGATAGGCCAATTGTATAACTAACATCAAGCAGAGCCTTATAATAACGAGATGTGTTTTGTTTGGAGAAGGTGGTTTGCAATGATATTCTGTTCATAGAAATAAGACCCACTGAATTAAATACGCCTTACTTCTAGGTAAATAGGTGTAGGATTACAGGCTTATTTCTCTCTGTGTTTATTTGAAAATTAATCTAGATGAGTTCAATGGGGCTTATACTTTAGGAACTTTGCATTAGTTTTCAGTCCAATTTTATGCAATATATATTTTATTATCTTTACTTCAACAAAAGTGTGAACAGCACAACTATTTCTTAATACTAAAAGAGCAAGATCTATTTGTTACTTAATTTCTCGAGAATTTTCCTCACATGTGAAATCCAAATAGTACATAAATAAGAATGTAAGGGTAAAATTGTGCAGGAATATCTGAAGTGGTACTCCTATTCAACATATATGGACATCAATATTAATTTGAACCCAGGAGTACCTGTCTTTGCATAACCCACTAGGTGATGATTTTGTACTAGAAAATTCAACCTCTGAATATAAAACCAAGCTAATTTGGTTTTTCCTGTTCCCTTAATTTAAGTCTGAAAAATGCAAAAATCATCAGATTAAGCTCATAGTGACAGGAAGGTTGGATCTTTTTTAAAACTTGGAGTAGACCAACTTTGGTTCTGTGCAAGATCTGATCATATAGCCTATTTATTATGCAGAAAGGTCATCACTTTTCTTTTGTACCACTTGTTAGTTGCTTCTAAAACACAGCTTTAAATCATGGAGGATTCCATAGCTTTTCTGCTGAAACAACACAAATAAAATTATCTCCTTGATGTAGTAAGAAAAGTCATAGAAAAAGAGTCAAGTATTATAAGGTACAACACTTAATAATAGTCATAGGGTACAATAAGCAATCAAATCATACTAGGAAAAAGTCAGTAAAAATCGTTAGGATACAAGCAACAAGGGACAGTCATACAGTCATAAGTAGGAGGAGATGGGTGAAAGGAAGGATGGGAGGATTAATAGTAATAGTAATGCCAACTTAGTAAATAGTTGAACAGTGTTGAGGGAATTATTTGTTTAACAGAGTGATGGCATTCGGGAAAAAAACTGTTCTTGTGTCTAGTTGTTCTGGTGTTCAGTTCTCTATAGCAGCGATCGCCAACCAGTGGGCCGTCAGCTGTGAGAAAATTTTGGTGGGCCGCAGAGAAATTAATCCAGGCTGTGCAGAAACACAAGGCCCACATGGCCAGCAAGAACCCTCCCTGCCCACTCATCCCTTACCTGGCAAACTTGCCTGCTAAATTGCTATTTTTCCTTTTTCCGAGTATCATCTGTTCTGCTGTGCTGGGCGATTTAGCTAGGAAGCAGGAAATGGTTGGATTTCTTGCTTTCTAGCTTGTCCTTAGATATTCGGCTCCGCTTTTAAGCACAGCTGAACCTCCCTTAGGACTGAAGGTTCTATTATTCAGTGCAGACTCACGGCAAGCAAATTTTATGTGACAGATTGAGTTAGCTGATGGCAGATAGATAGATCACTGAATGATTCTGTGAGCAACTCAATCTGCCTGCCTGCTTTGCCTGATTTTGGGTAAAAGTTGCTCTTTTTTATAAAAAATTCAATATTTACATGCATGGTGTGTTGTGAGTTAATTTTATGAGTTTGCTTGCAAGCAAATTTTATTGACTGAGCTAGCCAATGGCAGATAGATTTCTGAATGAATCTGTGATTCTGTGAGCAACTCAATCTGCCTGCTTGCTTTGCCTGATTTTGGGTAAAAGTTGCTATTTTTTATACAAAAATCAATATTTATATAAATATTTATAATATTTACATACAAACCATGCCCAGCCAGTCACATGACCACCAAGCCACACCCACAAATTAGGCTAGGCCCACAGAACTGGTCAGTGTTCCCTGGGATTTAAAATTATGAGTTTGGTAGTTCCTGAGGTCCAAAAGGTTGGTGACCCCTGCTCTACGGCATTGTTTTGAGGATAGGAGTTGAAACAGGTTATATGATCTAGACCTATATTATCATCTATCTCCTTTGGGACAGATTGTACTTTCTACCCTGGGGTATACATTTGCCCCACTATGTGAGTGACAAATGAAATAACCATTTTAGGGCCATGTTCAGCATATTTAGGAATTACAGTGTGGTACAAGTGTGCCTATAGAAATATTTGTAAATTCTAAACTGTCCCTTCTAGGTCCCCGTCTCCCCCACCCCCAAATAGCTGTGTGAAAATGAAACCTAGCCCTCTGTGTACAGAGTATTTTTTTTTAACCTTATCCTGCTTTTTTCCCATGAAGTTGTGTTGAAGCAAACTAAAGGAAAATTAAGAAATTTGTACTAGAACAACAAATATAATTATGAAGAAAAGCTTGATCTCAGCCTTGATGTGCTTAGTTACTCAATAATTTCATTTTATGTTTTATTTAACAGTTCATTTTTCATTTTTCTGAAAATGTGGTCAAAATGGCCAACACCAGCCATTAAACTACACACATACAGAAAGAATGAATACAATGGATGTAAGGATAGCATAACCATCAAAACCATAGAGTATCAAAATAGATTAAGGCTGAAGTGACTAAAAAAACAACCAAATATGATACATCCAGGAAAGAGAAAGGGAAAGGGAAGGAGTCAGAACTCCTGACTGCAGTGTTTTATACTAAGGGAGATTTTTGAATATAATTCCACATAGATCTCATTACAACAGTGAAATACATTTTTAGTATAGCTAAAATAAGTGATTTAAATTTGTGATGTGCTGAATGAATAATGCTTCATTTTATGAAATGCCATTCAGTTTCACTGGATAATCCTTTTTAGCATTTGGTGGGAAAGAACTCATGAGTATTGTCACTCACTTTCCTGGAGTGTTTTAAAACAGTTAATTATCTTCTCAGACTTTTAAAATTTATATATTTATTTTTACAACAGCTCCCTGTCACCCTTGAATGGTGGGTGACACCCCATAATTTATCACCAAGAATGCAGACGTGATGGGATGAGACATGGTGTCAAGTTTGTATCTGCTTACATTTTACACACGAAAAAGACAAGCCCTTTGGCTAGTTGCCATGGGGAATTTTCTATTAGAAATAAATAACTCAGAAAAGATAAAGAGAGAGATAGAGATTGAAAGGCAAGATGAATTCAGATTCATGCTGTCCCAGCTGCAAAATATCATTATGTCTCAAAGGAGAGTACGTATGTTGTGTGAAATGAATTTTATACTATGGTATGACTCCAGTTGGAAAATTAGCTGAGCAGAACTTTTATTTTCAGCCCTGAAGACTGTTTCCTGTGTTGAGACTGTGGAATGTGCATTTATAGATTACTTCTGTTCCTGAAATCCTAGATCAGCATAAACAAGGGGTAAGCAATCTGGTGTCTATCAGTTGTTTTTGGACTAAAACTTCCAAAACATCCTGCCCAAAGCCTCTTCTTAAAGATTTTTTTACCATCCTTATTGCCTAAGGCTCATGGAACTGAATCTAAATCCTCTGGATTTAGCATAAGCAGTACCAAAGAATATTGTTTATTATACAATATGCTAAAGTGCCATGCTTCCTACAAGCAAAATCATTCATCAGCAAAATCGTTCAAAATTGAACAATGGAAACACCATCAAAGCCTGAGATAAGATACACAGTTGTAATTATCAACTGGACACAAATTGTGCTGTACAGTTTGGCTTGAAAAACAAGAAAACTCCTGACTATTCACAATGTATTTATATTCCTGTAGTGATATTGATAGATTATACCTGCTGCACAAAAATGGAGGCAGAAGTTTACATTATCTCAAATTGTTGAAGAAGAAAAGCATGCATTGGTTGATTATGTAAAAAAAAAACAGTCCAGAACAAGCATTGATGCAAGTTAAAAATTGGAACATAGTAAATTTACAGGAAAATGTGAATATCAAAATAACGTAGTAAAACATGAACAGAATGCTGGCTACATGATCATTACATGGTCAATTTTTACAATCGAGTGGAAAGAGGATAAAGATAAAAACTGATAGTGTCTTACAACTGGAACATTAAAAAAAAAAAGAACTGAAGACTTGATTTTGGTGCTACAGAACACCAAAAAGTCACTGCTCAGATCTGCACATATACCACCATTCGTTATGATGTCCTAGACCTAGGTTCTTGGAAAGAAAGTGGGTATGAAGGCCAACACTAACTAAACAACTGGCTAGTGTGATTTCACACTGTTTTGCATATAATAATAATAATTTAAGATTAAGGAACTAAATGAAAGGAATGAAAAAGAAACAAAACAAAATAAAAAAGGAATGATCATGACTCCTGTAGATTTTACATTTAGCTAAATTTCCAAGAAGAAATACAGATCCATATACACACAGAATGCAATAGAATTAAGAATACAAAGAAACAAGACATATTAAAATAATAAAATAATCACAACCTGCCTTTTGTTTCTAGCTTCATTACCCTAAAAAACCCACCCCACTACTTTTCCAAACATCTTCGGTTTCAGGGTACTTTTTCTCAAAATGGAAGCCAAGCTATTAAGAGATATTCTATCCTGTCAAAACAGAAGCCAATTGAATAAAAACAAAATGAAATGTTCCTGTCCATTCTTAAAACCCACTTAACATGGAATTTTCCTTCTCCTGATTTGTTTTTTAGAGTTTGATTTTCTTGGGCAGAGATGGTTTTGGTCTATTATCTAGATCAGTGTTTCTTAGTGGCTTTCAACTCCCAAAATTGGACAAATTCTGGGAGTGGAAGTTCACCTATCTTAAAATCACTGAATTTGATAAAGACTGATTTAGGTTAACAGGTAGATTCAAGTTTTTTCTTAGCATTTTTATGTCTGAATTCTTTTTAGGAAGGGATCTTCCCCTACACCACTTTTTATATACAGTATTATTTTGTTTGATACTTCCGCAGGCTCCTTTTATCCTATATAGCTTAATCCCTGGGCACGTTGAAACTGATTACTGTCCTTTAGTCACTTGCTAGCTGACCAGATGAAAGGAATTTCAGACGTTATAGCCTGATTCTTTGTCGGAATTGTGATTATACATAAATAACTCTTTCAAGAGAAGCAATGCTGAGCCTTTACTAGGTTTTCATAATCCAATATATTTTTTCATATTTTTTCTTCTCCCTCTTTTCTTCTGCTTTCAAATATACACATACCATTCTGTGTTTTATTTTGCTATTTCTTTGTTGTAATTGGTTGGGCCAAAATTGTCTAATCCCAACAAACCCTGGCAGGCTTCAACAAGTATTAGACTTTCTTTCTCTCAGTGTTTTATAAATTCTAGCATTATTATATCCTTTTATAATTATCAAGCATTTAGATTAATTATTGTAAAATTAATTGCAATTTTATAGTATCCTTTTGTGTTTTAATTCTTATACTCTGTAATTTTTTATTAATTATTTTATCTTTATTTTTCTATCAACATGACTTATTTTTATTTTTTTAGTGTAATTATGTTATTACTTCTCTGCTAGTCTATGATTGAAATAAAATTGATTAATTGATTTCTTCTGGATTACCAAGGTCCACAACTGTCTGTGTTGTGATAACGTTGATTTTATATTGCTTATGTGGCCAAACCCAGTATGAGGCTGACAAGTGACTCTCATAATAGTGATATGCACAAACCAACACAAGCAGAGTTTGGCTGCTCTTTGTTTCCAAATATTTTTACACTGTGGTTAAGAGTACCAAAGCAGGAATTACTCAGAGAGAGAGACAGTGCATGCTGGACAAACATCTAACTTAATTTACTGAAGAATGTAATCAGTATGGAGAACGCTGTTATTGAAAACCTTTGTGCTTGCTCACTTTACTGGCTAATCAGCATTGGGCAGAACTGTTATCTTGCCAACTGATGAAAGAGAATTTGCTTTCAAACTCCCTTTTAAAAGGGAAAAGAATTTTGAATAAATTATCATGGATGTAATATGGTGCTTATGAGGGAATATACTCTATTGAGTTTTCTTAGACTGACCAGTGATGGGAGCTTCAGGATGAGGAAAAGATGGATCAAACAAACATCAGCAATCATACCTTCTGTCATCTCTAATAATAAAAGGAGCTGAAAAACACTCCTAGGACAAATGTGAAAACATTTCTCAGGTATTTTGACAATAAGATAGAAAAAAGAGTCCTTTTTTTTACAGTGGGAGAGGGACCATTCCAGGAAATTGCAAGACAGATTACAGCTATCTGCACTTGAACGTCTTTAAATAGAAGATATCTTCAAAGAGAGAACTGTCCTCAGGTTTCTCTTCAAATAAAAGCTGTCCTCTCTGAAGTAGAACCCATGGTGTCCTAAAATGGAATAATATAAAGTTCTCTGGATAACATTGCACTTATTTCCAGCCATACAATCATTCTCTATGCCAAGCCCCAGCCTTGATAAAGCCAAGGCCCTTCAAAAGATGTCAAATTCCATATTTTATGTGTATGAGTCTCTGTAACAGTTTTTTTTTGAAAGCAGATCCCTTTAGTTTTCTCATGCAGAGAACTTTTAAGAACAAAAAGCTCACAGAAATAGAATAAAATTTAATGAAATGTTGGAAAAAGACACAGTTTTTCAGATATCTAGTTAAAGAATTAGACAATGCCATCCGACAAGAGAAATCAAGGAAGCAATGAAATAAAAAGTGCTTTAAAAAGAGAAGCACTTTTGTCTCCAAAGTGGCAGAGTTTCCAATTCATTTCCCCATTTTTATAGATTTATGCTTGACTAAAAGTTAATTTTTTTATATGTAGATAGCAGATTTAAGCATATCAAAGGGGGAAGTAACTGAAATATGAGCCCTAGAAGTTCTAAGTTGCGATAATACATATAGTTAAATGTTATGATCCAATGAGTGACTTCTTATTGATTTTCTTTTATTAATGTTTTGGATGCCCAATTTAGATCCACTAAAAATGCTAACACATTTCCTTTCTTCCTTTGGAATGCTGTTCCCTGGCCCTCTCCCCTCCCAATGTGAATCTAGATTAGAGCCATATGGTCTATGGCCTGGTGTGGGAAGGAAGGAATTCACATTTTGAAGCTCACAGCACTCTGTGCAGCAACTGTAGCAATATGCTTTATATTAGTGCTCTTGGCAGGGTGGGTTTCTGAACTGGAGAAGTGCCTGTTATAAAATAACTGGTGTGTTTTCATTAAGAGCCCTGTCAGTCTCATAAAATCAGCACTGAGAATTCCATTGAATGCTGTATTTTGAATATTTGCTCTCTTCCAACTTTAATGGAGGAAGTATAACCTGTAGACTTTAGACCTGTCAAAAGTTTATAAGTTATAGTTTTTATTCTTTAAGAAGATTCTTGATGAGGTAATGAACTTGCTAATGAATTTCTAATGACAAGAATATGAAAGTGTTTTTTTCCCATTGCAGGCCAAGGTAGTACTTGGATGGAAGAAAAAAAATGGCAAAGAAATCTGTATTATTGCCAAGAACACTACATGATTGTGTCTGCTATGTCACTCATCAAGCTTGACTCAAAGAAGATTTAAGCTTTTCTTAATAATAATAAGTACACTAAAGGAATGGCTTGTTCTTTGGCATATGCAAATGGAATATGGCTATTGGCTAATAGTCATTAAGGAGCATGTAGACGCATGTGTTTTCCAAGAGATACTATCAAAAGTCATATGAAGCATAATTTGCCAGTTCTTTGGGGGAAAAAAAAGCATAGTTAAGGTATTTTTAAAAGTCACATAACTACCCATATTTGGGGAAGCAATATAAATTATTATATTGGTTGGACAGAAAAGTTCCCCAAGTCCTAAAAACAGTGGTGAAGAAATCTAATCATATTGATTTTGTTCATTTTTTTATTTGCATGTCACTTGACAAATTTAACAAAGGTATCTACATGGAAATATAAATACATTGTTATGCAAATGTCAGCTAAAACTATTCTGATCCCTTTCAATCTTGAATTATGCATCCTTTTTGCATTCAGTTCTTGGTTACCCTTTTCATATAATGCATTATTGAACTGTTCTTTTCCCTAGTATGTTTTTGTGCTCCTTTTTATACAATCTTGTGTACATTTGAATTGTAAACTGTATCAATTTTTTTTTCTAAAAAGTTATGATCTATTCTGAAGACCTATAGGTTTAAAAGGTATACATTAGATAAATTTGTAAACAATTCAAAACAGATTATTCAGAATTCTCCAGCAGGACTAAATGCAACAGAGCTATATCCTTTTTCATGAAGGATTATTATGTTTATTTTGCCATGATTTAAATTGTTGCTTTATTTTGATTTAATAAAAAAATATTCCTTTCAGAAATGTTCACTTATTTGCAATAAAGTGACTGCCTCCCCCTGCAGTTTTGTAGTTTTTGCAATGTGTCTTCTGCTCTGGTTTCCCTCCTTTTCCATACTTCCTTAATCCAATTTAGTCAGCTAGTTAGTCCAAATCCCTTGGAGGCCTACAGTTTGTTCATTCTCCCACAGTGCTGAAATTTCTTTCCATCCCAGCTGGCAGGAGTTTTTAGAAATAACAATATCTTGGGGGTGGGGGGAAGGGAGGGAAAAAGCTGAAGACTGAATGGGGTCTTTTGTCCAGATCTCTATGAAGCCAGATTAATTATGCATTGCAGAACACCATTTTAAAGGATTGAATTAGGTCCTCGTTGCAATGAAAAGAGAGACTTGAAAGTGAAAGCAGTGCTATTGCCCAGGAAAAGCCCAGATTTATAATGACCCAGCAGAAGAAGAATTTCTCAGACTTACAGCCAAGCAACATGTAGCATGAACCACTTCAGTAATGCTTTTTGTATATGATCCTTTGTCATTTCCTCTCTTTTCAATGCCCCCCCCCCCGACACTTGAGTATTGTTATTTCTGAACTTCTTTTGTGCGAAACCTTTTCTGTCTCCTGTCCCTATTAGAATAAAGATCTTTTAATATTTTGGTCTCACGATTCATCTTTGATTTGATTAATGTTACTGTCTGCAAAATCAAACCAACTATTCAATGATGCGGTCCAATAAATTTCTTTTGGGTAATTTTTAAACTTGCAACATTTCACAGCTTAACAAAAGAGTAGTCTGGTTTACTTCATTATTACCTCAAATATTTTTGTTCTCATCTCTAATAACCTATTGCTTGAATGCAGTGGTGCGTTTCAAATTTTTTTATCATCAGCATGGTGGGTGTGGCTTGGTGGGTGCACTTTGTGCATGCACACACACTTTGCATGCACTAAACGTGCACTTTGCACAGGCGCAGGGGCTTTCTGACTCACCTCCTGCAAACCTGCACTTTCCCTGTCACTTCAGCAGCTGCCACGTGGCAATCTGCTATGCTGCGCAAAGCAGCTGCACTTCAAAAGCAGGACATAAAGGTTAGTATGGGGAGCCCGGGTGGGTGGGTGGGCCAAACAGCCGAGCATCAGAGAGAACTGGTTCAGTCTCCGCTGCTCATCGGCACTACTGGCTCAGCAGAACTGGGCTGAACCGGTAGAATACCACCACTGATTGAACATATATAGCAGGAGGAACCCCTGACTGAATGATTGGTTATGTACCATTAAGTCAATGTCATCTTTTAGCAATTATATGGATACGTTTCTCAGGATGATTTGTCCTTAGCCTAGCCCTTCAGGGTCTTCCAGTGCATCACCCTTTGCCATTATAATTGGATCCATTCATCTTGCTCCTGGTCATTCTCTTTTTTCTCTGCCTTTCCCAGCATGATAGACTTCTGGAAGGACCTGGATTTCACATAATCTGTCCAAAATGTGATAATTAGAGCCTACTCATGCCTTGAGGTTAAAAAAAAAATCTGGATTAACTTGTTGATAAACAAGGTGTTCACTTTCTTGTCTATTCTTGGCATTCTCAAGAATTTTTCCCAACAATAAAGTTTAAAAGTATCAATACTCTTTTCTATCAAGCTTCTTCAAACTGCAACTTTTGCACCATAGAACATCACAGAGAAAATGATTTGGATCTTTATACATATAGAACAGGAACCCCCAAACTTGGCACCTTTAAGACTTTTGGATTTCAATGCCCAGAATTCTGGGAGTTGAAGTCCATAAGTCTTAAAGTTGCCAAGTTTGGAGATTTCCAATATAGAAAATATCATAGCATCTGAATATGTTTTTCTAAGATCTTTGTTGCTATTTTACCAAAAGCTAATCTGGGGTATATCTCTTGATAGGTGGTTCCTTTACTGTTGATAGTTGATACTCAAAAACAAAAACTATCCACCAATATTCATGGTAAATTCTAAAGCTTTACCCATTGTCTGATCTTTTTCGTATTTAATTATTTGCCATTTTTTCAATCCTTGACTTCCATTATGAGAGCTTGGAGATCATTTATAATTTTAGCTTTCACAGTAGTATAGTCAGCATACTGCAGATTTTTGATGTTCTATACTGCAGTTTTAAAACCTTGCTAATCTTTTTATTAATCTTCGGCAATATATATTCAGCATATAGGTTGAATACATTAGGTATATAGCTTGGTCTCACTTGTTGCCTAACCTGGAGCTGATCTGCTTTTCCATGTTTTGTCCAGAGTGTGGCTTCTTCTCCTATGTATAGGTTTTGTATGGGAACAATTATTTTTCCTTTTTCATAAGGGAGGATGGATCCTAAAGAATGACAGAACACAGTTAGTGATTTATTTGAGAAAGGTACCAGATTTTTTTCCTCCTAGGAACAATGGGTCCAAAGTCAGCAACATAGTATCCACTGCAAAAGTCAAAATAAAGTTTCTTTAAAATGACAAAACTTTAAAAAGTTTTGAAAACTTGAAAGATCTTTGTCTTTGTATACTTACTTACAAAGCTATTTATTTATTCATTTTGAAAACTGTACATTAGTATGCAACAGGGTTCAAAGCTGTGTGAAATTGCTGTTTGAAAAAGGTTACTGGCCTCTGGTTCAGACCATTTCTTGTTTAGTGAAAAAAATCTAAATTCAAAATCACTAGCAGATGACTGTCCAATCTTATGTTCATTCATGAATTTTGGGATTAAAAAAGCCCTGATTCTCCTTCTCAGTGTGACACTTCCAAAGATACTTATAATGTATAATTGAAGATAACCTATAATGTCCCAAATCTCCTGTTTCCTAAATTAAGTATAGTTCTCCCAATCTCTTGTCTAATCTGTGTTAATCATTAAACCCATATCTCCATTCTTAGAAAACAAAAGTACATTGCTTAAAGAACAATTTAACATCTTCAAATTAATTTTGTGGGTATTAGATAGTCCTGTCTCAATGCCACCAAATTTTAGTAGCAAAGCTGTTACAAATAAATAATACAATTACCTGTCATTTGGAAGATGTGAATGCCAAAGAACACCATAAGATAAACCTAATACAGTCAACACCAGAGGTGGTATTCAACTGGTTCGCATCGGCTTGGGCGAACCAGTAGCGGTGATTTGGTGTGGGTCGCCGAACTGGTGGTGACTCCTGGCTGACCACACTCCCAACCCAGTTGCCCAGTCGCTCACTTGCCTCGGTCGCTCTCCTAGCTTTTCCTACCACATGGTAGCTAGGTGCAGCTCGGGCAGATGTCCCGCAGCTGCTGCACATGCGCACTGTGAGTGCAGCCACTACATATGCAGTGCGCATATGCAGTGGCCCTGGGACATCCACCCGCCTGCCTATCCACCCGGAGCATGGAAGGAAGGGAGCAGCCATCAGTCCAGTTGCACTGAAAAAGGGGTGGCTGGGAGTGAAAAAAAGCCGTTTCCAACCACCTCTTTTGCAGCACCAGAAGCCTCTCCCAACCGGCTGACTACTCTCTTCTCCTCAGCCATATAGAACAAACAGGCAGAGAAGGAAGGGATCAGCTGTCCATCTGGTTGTGCTGAAAAAGGGGTGTCTGGGAGCAAAAAAAAAAAAGCCGTTTCCAACCACCTCTTTCGGAGTGCTGCACCAGCAGGCTCAATTGGGTAGACCTGAGTGGCCGTGGCTACGATGCAGCGGTGGCAGCGGTGGGTTGGAGAAGCACAGCAAAGCCTCTTGAAGAAGCCTATAGCCACTGTGCGGTTTTTTCAGTGTGGAAGGAAGGAAGGTAAGGTTTCAGGTAGTCGAGAAAGCTGCCTAGCCCAGAGCTGCTGGTGGGGGTGGGCGGGGGGAGGCTGCAGCACACGCCTCGCTTGAATTTCCCAGCCCCAAAAGCGGGAGAGGAGGAAGGCTTTTTCAGGCAATGCAGGACAGGAGACTGGCTGGTATGAACCCTTGTAATGAGAGATTCTGTTCCTCACTTGGAAGCCTGTGTGTGTTTCAGATGGGTCTCCTTTCCTAGAGGGAAAGAAGAGAGGAAGAGAGGAAGAGAGAGGGAAAGAGAGAGACAGAGAGAAAGAGAGAGGGATGGAGAGAGGGAAAGAGAGAAAGAGGGATAGAGAAAGAGAAAGAAAGAAGAGAGAGAAGAAAGAAGAAAGAAAAGAAAGAGAAAGGGGAAAGAAAGAAAGAAAAAGAAAGGAAGAATAGGGATAGACAAAGAAAAATGGGATGGAAGGAAGGGAGAGAAAGAAAGAAAGAAAGAAAGAAAGAAAGAAAGAAAGAAAGAAAGAAAGAAAGAAAGAAAGGGGGAGGGAGGGAGGAGAAAATGAAAGATATATGGATGAGTGGATGGATAGATACATGGAAGGAAGGATGGAGGGAGGGAGGGAGGGAGAAAAAAAGAGGAAGGAAGGACACAAACCCTGGCTTCAGAAGACTCTTTGAAACAGCACAGCAATCTAGGGCTGAAATGGATCTTGGAGGTAATCTTCTAGAAGAAGAAGAAGAAGAAGAAGAAGAAGAAGAAGAAGAAGAAGAAGAAGAAGAAGAAGAAGAAGAAGAAGAAGAAGAAGAAGAAGAAGAAGAAGAAGAAGAAGAAGAAGAAGAAGAAGAAGAAGAAGAAGAAGAAGAAGAAGAAGAAGAAGAAGAAGAAGAAGAAGAAGAAGAAGAAGAAGAAGAAGAAGAAGAAGTACTTTGCTGTCATTGTACAAGTACAATGAAACTGTGGATGCACCCCAGCAACTGTTCACAATACAATAAAACCAAAGCACTTAAAAATGAAGATAAGAAACATATAGTACCCACATCTCCATTTGCAATTTGAGAGTACAATATCTACAATACAAGAGTACAATATCTAGTCAAACTTGGCAAGTTTAACCCTTGTGGACTTCAACTCCAGAATTCCTGAGCTACTATGACTGGAGGAGGAATTCTGGGAGTTGAAGTCCACAAGTCTTAAAGCTGTCAAGTTTGAAGACCCCTGTTCTAATCCAACCGCCTGCTCAGGCAGGAAAACTCTGAGGATGTCAAAATCTGACTAGAGGTCCTGGGAAAGGTGTCAGAATAACAGAAAAACACTTAGAAGGGACCTTGGGGGGAACTCTATACCATTTCAGAGAAATGGCTGTCCAGTCTCTTGTTAAAATTTTCGACGACACTATTAAAGCCAACCTCTTTAACACATTCTTTGGCTCAGTATTTATAAACAGCAATGGATCATGCCCAGTATTTCCTAGTCGAACCACAGACAACTACAATGATTTAATACGTATCGATTTAAAGTAAAAATGTTGAAAAAGCACTACGCAATCTAAAACCATCTCTATCTATTGGACCAGACAAAATATGTGCCTACTTCTTAAAAAAGCTATCCACTGCCATAGCTGAAACTCTAAGCAGAATCTTTGAAAAATCTTTCAGGACCAGCTTTTTGCCAAAACTATGGTCACAAACCACGCTCATCCCCATCTTCACAAAGGAAACCCCAGCCTAGTTGAAAATTACAGACCAATTTCTTTACGCTGCATCACCTGTAAAGTCATGGAATCAATTATTAACCACTCCATTATCCTCCACTTAGAGACAAACAACCTACTCTCTAATAAACAATTTGGTTTCAGAAAAAAATTATCCTGCGATCTGCAACTCTTACACTGCAAAAACATATGGACTACACAACTCAATCGGGGCAAAGGAATAGACGCAATCTACATAGACTTCTGTAAAACCTTTGATTCAGTGGTACATGACAAACTACTTCTAAAACTAAAATCTTATGGTATCTCTGGACACCTGCATAACTGGACAGAAGCATTCCTGTCAAACAGACAACAAATGGTCAAAATTGGGAGTGTCCTATCAAATTCTGTACCTGTCAACAGTGGTGTCCCCCAAGGCAGTGTTCTAGGACCAACTCTCTTCATACTCTACAAAAATGACCTCTGTGATCATATTAAGAGCAACTGCATTCACTTCGCTGATGATGTAAAGCTATGCAACATCACTGACAATACCGCCACCCTTCAAAAAGACCTTGACTATGTATCAGAATGGTCAAACAAATGGCAACTTCAAATCTCAACAAATAAATGCCCTGTCTTATATATCGGCAAAAAAAAAATCAGAAAATAAAATACAGGCTGAATAGTCAAGACCTTGTTGATGATCCAAACTCTGTCAAGGATCTTGGAGTACTCATCTCTAATGATCTAAGTGCTAGAGCCCACTGTAACTACAGAGCCAAAAAGGCATTAAGAGTTGTTAACCTAATTTTACATAGCTTTTTCTCTGGTAATATTACACTACTAACTAGAGCATACAAAACATTTGCTAGACCAATACTCGAATACAGCTCATCAGTCTGGAACCCACATTAAGTATCTGATATTAACACAGTTGAGAAAGTCCAGAAATATTTCACAAGAAGAATTCTCCACTCCTCTACTCGTTGCAAAATACCTTATGCCACCAGACTTGAAATTCTAGATCTAGAAAACCTAAAACTATGCCACCTTGGTCCTATCTAAGTATAGTATATAAAATCATACATTGCAATGTCCTACCTGTCAATGAATATTTCAGCTTCAACCATAACAACACAAGAGCAAACAATAAATACAAACTCAAGGTTAATCGCACCAAACTTAATTGCAGGAAATACGACTTCAGCAACAGAGTGATCAATGTCTGGAATACTCTACCTGATTCTGTGGTTTCTTTCCCAAACCCCAAAAACTTTAACCTTAGACTTTCTACTATCGTGTTTCTCATAAAATAAGGCCGGGTCTTATATTTTTTTGAGCCCCCCCAAAATGGCTGGGCCATCTTTTCAGGGGTGACTTAATTCCCCCCCTTGCATCCTCATCTAGAGCACCCCGCGGGCAGCCTCGCCATCAGCCGCTCCTAATGGGTGATCATGGTGAAGCGCAGAGAGCTCCCTACTCCCACCAAACACCTTTGCTGCAGACCCAAGACCTTTGGCACCCGCCGCTCTTGCTTTCCCTTCTGCCCATTCCACCACCACATTTGGAGCTGCCACTTCCGTGTTTGGAGTGCCACTGCCATTTAGAGTGCTGCTGCCATTTGGAGCACTGCTGTCACGTTTGGAGCTGCCACTTCCGCGTTTGGATCTGCAGCCGTGTTTGGAGTGGCGGTGGCACTCCAAATGGCGGTGGTGCTCCAAACAGTGGCAGTGCTCCAAACACGGAAGTGGCAGCTCCAAATGCAGCAGCAGCTCCAAATGCGGACACGGCAACCCCAAACAGCGGCAGTGCTCCAAACAGCGGTGGTGTTCCAAACACAGAAGCGGCAGCTCCAAATGTGGAAGTGGCAGCTCCAAATAGCAGTGGTGTTCCAAACAGTGGCAGTGCTCCAAACGTGGAAGCGGCAGCTCCAAATGCAGCGGCAGCTCCAAATGCAGAAGTGGCAGCTCCAAACAGCAGCGGTTCTCCAAACAGCAGTGGTGCTCCAAACGTCGAAGTGGCAGCTCCAAATGCGGTGGCGGCATGGGCAGAAGGGAAATCAACAGCGGTGGGCGCTGGAGGTCTTGGGTCTGCAGCAAAGGTGCTTGGCAGGAGTAGGGAGCTCTCCATGCTCTGTCATGATTGCCCATTAGGAGCAGCTGGTGGCATGGAATTGCTGCCCGCAGGGCGCTCCCAACGGCAAGTCCCCCTGCCCTTCCCCCCATTTCACATGTTTTAAAATAGGCCTAAATTTGGGGGGAGGGGCTTAATTTCCTTTTATGCCTAGAAAACATGCTGGGTCTTCCTATTGGGGGAGGTTATATTGTTGGAGAAACATGGTATTGACCTCACCCCTTTCCTAAGAGGACTGTAGGGAGCGTGCATAAGCGCACCAACATGACTACCGTCCCTGTCCTATTGTTTCTTTTATTTTTCTTATATGTATCCATGTATTCATAACTATGTTTTTACTTATACCTATTATCTTGTAAGCAATTGACAAACCAAATAAAATAAATAAAAATAATTAAAGAATGCTTTTCAACATTACTCCCTACAAGCTTTGGTGATCATTATCTTCTGTAGTAGATCTTTGTCAATTTGTCCTGTTTGATGTTACTTCTTGATCTAACATGTTTTGCTATTCTGGCAGGTAAATCCCAGGAAGCAGCTTTATGCCAACAATAAACTGGCTGCACTTTATTGACAAAGTCAGAGAATTAAATGATTAGTAGGAATTTGAAAAGCTCAGAAGCAGACTTCCAAATTTTACTCATAATTCACTACCATAATTTACTTTATGTATTCACTACTTAAAGTAGGGATTGATTTGCAATAATTGATTTGAATAATTGCTTGTTGCTAGTACTGTACCTGGCAAATCATGGTGTGAGCAAGACTTTTCCTGTTTGCAATAGCTGTTGCAAGACGTGAGATAGCTAATCTCTTGCACTTTGAAACCATTTATCTCTATTATGCTCTACTTCTTTATATAAACATCCTAAAATCCTCTATTTCTCTTTTCTTTAGGAAAAAAACAAATCCTTGTACCTTATACTTGAGTTTTCTCAGTTCCTAGGGATGAGGTAGATGATATATTAAAAAAAACAACTGGATTGTCCACATAATGCCATCTTGTTTCTTTTGACTACTAAGGACTCTTGATTTTTACTGCTTGACATCTTTTTCACTGGAGATACCTGGAAGTGAATTTCTTCATTATCAGGTGTGCTCTATCATTTTGTACCAAAAAAAAGTACAAAGTGTCGAACATGATTTAAAAACAGCAATAGAAAATGGGGTATTTTTAAAAAAGGAAACAATATAAATCCCAGTACTACTACCACCACCACCACCCCCCGTTCTGTTCATTAATGCAAAATAAGAATCACAGATAGGGGGACAATAGACTCAGGATTACTTTAGCCAAGTAACTAAATAAAATATCTAGATATATTTTACTTATCCCTAAAAATCAATGTACTAAACTATTTGGATGTTCTGATAAGAACTTCTCAGCTCAGCAGAAGCCAATACAATACAACACAATTACTGTATAGCCCATATAGTAATAGAGTTTCAAAGAACCTTTGCATTATTCCTATTACACTTACTTCTTCCTTACAATCACTGTAATAGAGAAACAGAGAAAGGGGAAGGCAACATGCTCCACTCTAAAACCAAATACTGGATATAAAGTGTTTTAACCCACGAGATTCTCTCCATGGGTCCCACCAGCATTTTACAGTGGCTGGCAGCATTTCTCCATGGTCTCAACGGAGGTCATTACTGAAAGATAAGACTGATGCTACAACTTTTAACAGGAAAAGCCATGTTCCCTGCAGGTGAGCCCACAATATTAGAGTAAGGAATGAGTAAAGAAAGTGATTTTGTAAAAGTAGTTTAATTCGGCTGTTGTGGCTGATTATATCTCAACAACAAACATGCAATATGGAACATGACATTTTCCCTAGTCTTGTGAGCTATATTTGGATGGTTTAGGGCAGGAGGATCAAACTCATGGCCTGCGGGCCGGATGCATCACGAGCTGGCCATAGCCACACCTGGTTTAGCGAAGGGAAAAAGTCACGATGTGTCATGTAATGATGCCGCGACAATGCGACTTTGAGACCCCTGGTTTAGGGACTATAAAGGATTCATTCTGATGGTAATCATTATTTCTTTTCTAAGAAGACAGTGCAGGCACCCAAATACATCTAGTTTCTGCTGCTGATCTAAAATATTAAGTGATTTTTAGCCATAAAATCTGCAAAGATTGAAGTCAAAGTCAAATATGAACTTACCCAGTTCTTTTTCTCTCATATTCTCTTCATAATGTAAAAGAACAGCCTGAAGCAGCTATTATATATTTAAATTTATGATATAACAAAGCGTTCTTAGTTTGTATTGTTATGAAACTTGGAAGTTATTCCATTCTTCTGTTTATCCATCCATCTGAATGACTTGAAAGTCTTCAAAAGTTATCCATGTTTTTTTTTCCAGTAAACTCTCTGCTTCCAAACTGGGTAGCAGACTGTGAGAAGCCTTCTGGTGACAAAGGGGAGCAGGTTCGAATACTTCCAGGGCATTTTTATCCTTTTGATGCACTAAGTATAGGAAATTGAGTATTTTGAGTAATTTCTGAGAACTTATATTGTGATTCCCCCATACATATTTTAAAGATTTAAGCTAAATCCAAATACCTGAAATTTGACTATTTTCTTGCTGAATTTTGGCAGCAAGATTGTGGATCATGAACTGAAGAAACTTTATTTTCTCAGAGGCCTTCTTCTCCCATTCATAACCTTAATGGGGTGATAGTGATAGGGTGGGGATTACAATGGGGTGTTCTGAACAGCATGAAGGCCCTGTCTATTAAGTTATGGAGTCCTAAATCTTATTTTAAGATAGTGTTTTTCCTCCTCACCCTGTTATGTATACAGATGTCAACAATTCATGTGTTATTATCACCAATATTTTTAAACTAGTCAAGTTGAAACAGAAGGTCATACTTATTCAAACCTGAACAAAATTTCCTTGATGTTGAATATGCCTAAAAATGTTGAATTTTTTAAAGGTGGAATTAAATTCTTCTCAAATCATTATTCACCATTAAAATTGTTTCTTTTTTTGCTCCTTGGAATTTGACTTTTGCTGGTTATGAAATTTCAAAAATTGACACGTATCAGATGCTTATAATAATTTCATGCTATTGGTCCAATATTTTAAAAATCAAAAGTCTTGTAACCTTGAAGAAAGAGAGAGAGAGAGAGAGAGAGAGAGAGAGATGGGGTGGGGGAGAGCAATACCATTCCCTGCTGAGACTTGAAACAGCTGAATTGTGTTGATGCAAGCTTTTCATTATTTGAAACAATTAGTTAGGCAAGGCCAGCATGAAACTTCATAAAGCTTTTCAACTTGGATTCCTTAATAAAAGTGCATTACATAACATACTCCTAGTGAACACCAGCAAGCAGGAACATTCAAAAAGATTCTGCTAGGAGCGTAGCACTCGGCTGCTCTCCTTCTCACTGTTTTAAAATCTGCTTCCCTGGTGCTCCCTGTATATCATTAGAAGTCTGGTTTTCATCACAGATTAATAAACCAACTGCCATTTTTTCCCTACTTCCCACAGCCCTTACCTTTTGGAGTAATGAATGTGTGCATGCATATGTGATATGTATATTTGAGTGTAAAGCTTACCTGTTCTCAATGGGTAGCTGGAAAATTAAATGAGTTCATGAGTTCTCACTTAAGGAGAGATATTAATTCACATCGTTAGCATCTAGCACCATCAAGATTGGCCAAGATTTATCCAAATTTGAGTCCAATATGTTGGAAGTGTAAACAAACAACTGGTACCTTCTTTCATATGTGATGGTTGTGCCCCAAAGCAAAAAACTTCTGGAATAAAATAAAAAATTGGCTGCAAGAAATAACGAATGAAAAAATAGAATTCAAACCAGAAATGTTTTATTAGGGATAATTAGAGGTGAATATAAAAAAGAAATTGAATATCTCATAATACATATTCTGACAGCAGCAAGAATAACCTATGCGCAAAATTGGAAATTAGAGGGTAATCCCACGGACAATATGTTAATTAAAAAAATTATGGATTGTGCGGAAATGAATAAGCTTACTATGGAGTTGCAAGAGAAGGAAAAAAGAGAATTCTATATGGTCTGGGATAATTTGTATACTTGGATCGATAACAGGAATAATAGATAATGTACAAGGTAAATATAAATAATGTATATATGTATATAGATATGAATAATGGAAGATGGGAAAAATCAATGCTACAATAAATTGCAAAAATTGTGTTTTTTTTAATTTGTAAAACTTTAATATAAAGTATTTAAAATAATAAATAAACAAGGATATTAATTTTAGTAATATTGAAACAAAATTCAGAACCTAAATACAAATGATTAGCAAAAGTTGACTGAAGGCCTTTTATTGGCACCATCTTACATGGAGGCAATTACCATGTAACAGACTGTAAAGGTAAACTATAATGATCATGAGCTTTAGTATGAATGAATTACATAGCTATTTGCCAACCACTCACTGAAATGCTTTTGCCCATGAGTGTGATACTTAGCAAGCTATTGTTGGGAGCAGGGGTGGGATTCAAAAATCCCAGCAACTGGTTTGCTGCCTGGTTGCTGGATGGGCATGACCATGGTGGGCGTGGCCTATCAGAACTTCCAGGAGGTCCGTTTTTCACCCTCCCAAGGGTCCAGAGGCTTCCCCTGGGCCTCTGGGAGGGTGAAAATGGCCTCCTCTGGACTTCCAGAAGGCCACTTTTCCCCCTCCCAGAGCTTCTGCGCAGTTCCTGCACTTACCTTCATTGTATGGAGACTCCTGGGAGGGGCAGGGAAGGGTGGGAAGGGCCAGTCGGTCAGTTAAAATACCAGTTCGGTGAACCAGATGAAAACTTAACATCCGGTTCACCCAAACCGGTCTGAACCGGTAGAATCCCACTCCTGGTTGGGAGATACTATGACAGTTGCAACTCTAAGTTTTAGAGATTCTCGATGTTGTACTTTCTTCCCCATAGCTATTACAGATGTCCACTTGTGAGCCTTCTTCCCTGCTTTGCAAGACCAGTCAGAGGGAGTAGGTAATGCAGGTCAGTTATTGCATTTTCTCAGTCATTTTGATACTGGAGTAAGTGAATGGAATACTGCAGCCTGGAAGAGTAGGACTAAGTTCAGGGGGCTTAGAAATGTTACTTATTTAAAACATACATACAGTGTTTAATAGCATTTCACAACAGTAAAATATTGCATAAGATATCTAACTGTTAATTTGTTTACAACAAACTGAGATATTGAAGAGAACAATACTGTTTATGCTTGGAACAAACATTCAATAAATTTTCTTTTAGGGAACAAATTACATAATTGGGGCCTCTCCCTCCCCCTCCCCTTTTGTCACTTTTGAGTCAGTGTTGACTCCTAGAACTTGCTAACTGGCTGGAGAATTTTAGGAGTTGAAGTCCACAAGTCTCAAAGTTGCCAAGTTTGGAGACCTTTGTCCTAGACAAATCCCTGCAGGGTTCTTAGCAAGATTTCCATGTGTCATTGCCTGCTTCCTGGGACTGGCCTAAGGTCACCCATCTGGCTTCACCCTAAAGTGGAACTAGATCTCACAATCTTCTGAGTTCCAACCTGGTACATTAATTAGTGAATCAAACTAGGCTTATTTGGTTGTAGATTTCTATATTTTCAATGGAGGAGGTACATGGAAAACAAACCAGCAGAAAAGTTTAAAGCAATCAGAAACTACTTTGGAAAAAATATGACATGTTTTGACAAGTTGTTGTTGAAAGAATATTTGGCTGTCGAGTCATTTAGGTTTTTAAACAAAAATACCAGAACCAAATATTAATCAAAAGAAATTCTTCTGAAGTTAATGTAATAAGCACAAGTCTACTCCTATTAGTCAAAATGCTGATGACTATATTTTGTGCCAACTTCATCTTCTGAATCCTTTTTTTACCTGGTTATTCTTTAGAAAGGCAATTTGATATATCATACTTGGCTTACAAAAACCCAGATGGCCACTATAATACACAGCAGTGAAAGGAGTCAGAAAATTAAAGTTTTTATTGAAATCTTAGTGATAATCCAGAATTTTGCAGTTCAAATAAGGTAACTCTAATTCTTTTCAGGTTCTCTTATTTTTCAAATATAATATGCAAGGACAAGACAATCATCTTTAAGGGCAATTCTATACAATAACAACAATATATCCAACGTAAGGTTTCTCATAGAATTGTAGGGAGCCCCTATTAAATTTTGGGACTTGATAGGTTTATTTATTAGTTGCTGTTAACATGTATGCCATCATCTCAATTAATTCTAATGACTTACAATTCTAAAGTATAAAAATATGATTAAAACCAGTGTAAAGATTTTACAATGCCAAAACATAAGGTTGATTCTTCCAAGAGGACAGAAGTTTATAATGAATCACTTTAGACAAGAAGAGACAGATGCTCAAAACAGTTTCCCCTCTTGTTTATTGTGCTTATGTCTCATCTGAACATAATCTTGGAGATCCCCACTAGGTCAAATGGAACAGTTCAATTTTGGATGAGATGGAGAAGAGGAAACATGAGTCAACTGCAACTTTTGTTCTCTCCATTTATCATAATGTTAAAAATGGCTCACGATCTCTGGTATGTTTCTGAAGCACTCATTAGAGCTCTACAGTGAAAGCCAGCACTCTGAGTTGTAACAGAACTATTTGAAAGTACAAGCTAACCTTTCTCAATCTCTCTACCCTCCACCCATCCATAAAATCACTCTTTCTTCAGGATGTATTATTCTGAACTCATTATAGTTTTTTGAGATATCAGGGGAAACTGCTCTTAAATATAACAAAATAAATTAGGAACTGTTGGTGGCTAATAAGTTGAAATTAGAGTTATAAAAAGGTGGTGTGGAATGCTTCTGAGCATCTTGATGCTTATGGAGAACTGATTGACAGGAAAATCAGGTCAAGTTGAAGGGGCAAAGCAGCCATATTTGATCATGAATTAAGGAAAAGTTTAGATGGTTAAAAAGGCACCTCAGGAGGACTCCCATCTCTCAAGTTGTGGACATAAATATAATATCCTTGGATAATCACTTCTACTATTAGTGAGCAAGGCAAAGCAAGCTCTCTTTCAGAACAGATGTGGCAATATCTGGCAATAGTAGAATACTGGAGAAGATGTGAAATCATCAAAACCTGAAAATCAAAGGTGAAAGATTATGGTATAAACCATCCATGGTGGTTCTCTGTAGTTACTGTCATATCAGGTGCCATACCACAAAGTCTTGGTTCTTAGCAAATCTGTGCACTGATAAATTTCCACCTGTTAGTTACAGAAGGCACACTGCTTCTCCATATACACCATGCCAATACATTACAAAATCCTAGGTTCTTGGGAAGAATTCTGTGCAAAATGAAGACCAACACCAACTAAAGAATTGACAGCTGTGGATTCACATTGTTGTAGAAGCACTTGGTGATAGCACAGTAGAAGAAGAAGAACTGGAGAAAATCACACACACACACACACACACACACACACTCTCACACACACACAGAAGACTTGCAAATAGAAGTAGAATGACTCTGGCCAAAGAAAGCAAATATAGTACCAATAATGTTACACACCTTAGGTGCAATCCCAAAACTGGAATACCACTTGATCATTATTTGCATTGACTAAATCACCATAAGTCAACTGCAAAAGGTATCTTTACTTGTAATCCTGTTTGAACACCATCAAACATCATCTGCCAATCCTAAATCCTTGGGAGAGACTTGATAGGTGAACAAAAATGTCAAATCCAGTCTAAACATCTAGCTGACTGCATGATGATCCATAATACCAAATTAGCTGCTGCAAAAAGATTGTACAGACTGATTGCAAACAGCAACATGATAAAATAGCAGCAATGGTGCATGGAATATCTGTCCCACAAAACAGATACAGTCACAGACAATGAAGAAGCTAAAGTGTTCAGGGATTTTAGAATTCAACAGACAAACTTCTGCCACATATGCTCCAAGACTTAACAATTGTTGATAAGAAAGACAAAAATGTCTGGACTACCTGGATATAACAGAATAAGAGAGAACTAGAGAAGATCATAAAATACAAAGAACTGCAAATAGCAGTATAATGATTCTTGCAAATGAAAATAGGTGCAATCCCAATGGAGCACCATTTGAACACCATTAGCATTGACAAAATCACCACCAGTCAACTGCAATTGAGTTTATTTGGGACAGCTTTACATGGATAATTTTAAAGAGCCTCAGTGGCACAGTGGTTAGAGTGTTGTACGGCAGGCCACTTCACCAACCATCAGGTGCCTGCAATTTGGCATTTCAAATTTCACTAGGCTCAAGGCTGACTCAGCCTTCCATCCTTCCAAGGTGGGTAAAAAGAGGACCCAGATTGTTGGGGGCAATATGCTAGGGCTGTAAAGCACTATAAAGTGGTATGTAAGTCTAAGTGCTATTGCTATTGCTATTAATACTAATAACACCTGCCTGCCCTAAGCTCTTGGGAAGGACTGGATAAAGGAGGAAAAATGCTAAATTCAGTCTAAATGTCTGTCTGACTTCAATCATACTATCATACATAATATAGAAGGTAGAGGATTGTAGTTTAATACTAAAATAGCATATAGCTGTGCAAAATTCAAACTTTCCCATCTCATCACAGTGCTTTAGATAAGAAATTTAGAGACATGCACTGAGGAACAAACTTTGCAGCAACATGTAAGCAATGTTATTAAACAAATGGTTTCACTGTATACTGTTTGAGCAAAAGAAAAGATTCAATAAAAATGTCAAGGCTCTTCATTTTGAAATGTTCTTCAACTCAAATCAATCAATCAAATGTTTATTGTCAATGCACAACATGTGTACAATGGAATTGAAATGAGCCTCCTTGGTGTTGGCCCTGCAAGTCTATCATATTAAACCTAATTGTGGTGTCTGTGTTGCATTCAGAAATCTGACAGCTCACGGATAAAACATATTTTTCAGCCTATTCATTCAGCTGGCTATGCTTCTATATCTCCTGCCCCATGATAGGAGAGTAAAGAAGTGCTGACCAGGGTGCGTATCATCTCTAAGGATTTTCCTCACTTTGCTGAGGCAGCAGGTCCTGGTGATTTCATCCAGTGGTATCATGGGACAGACCACATTTTTTTTGTGCTGTACTCAGCACCCTCTCTAATGCCTTTTTGTCCGCAGCTGTCAAGCCAACAATACCGTAATACAATATGTAAGGACACTTTCTTTCATAGACCGGTAAAAGGAAGTCATCAGTCATTGTTCCACTGTACCCTAAGGAAATGGAGTCTCTGTTGAGCCTTCCTGATCACCTGGATTGTGTTATTTTTCCAGGTGAGATCTTGGCTAAGGTTGACTCCCAGAAATTTGAAAGAGGAGACCCTCTCCAAACAGTCCCCCTTGATGTAGAATGGGGCAGGTTCCTCTCTCTGCTTCTGGGAGTCTCACACCATCTCCTTTGTCTTGCTGGTGTTTAGATGCAAGTTGTTTTCTGAGCACCATGTGGACAGTTGCTGGACTTCTTTCCTGTACGCTAATTCTTCTTCTCCTGTGATAAGACCCAGTATGGTGGTATCATCTGCAAACTTTATTATCATGTTAGATGGATTAGAAGATATGCAGTTGTATATGTACAGAGAGTACAGGTAGAGACTGAGCACAGAGCCTTGAGGAGAGCCAGTGCTGAGCTTAAGGGAGGAGGATGTGAAAAACCCAACTCTCACTGTTTGTGGCCAATCCATCAGAAAGTCTTTAATCCAATCACAGGTGAGAGAAGGGAAATTCAAGTCAGTCAACTTTTCTATGAGGATGTCCAGCAAAGTGGTGTCAAAAGCTGAGCTGTAATCTATGAAAAGCATTCTGATGTAGTTCCCAGGTTTCTCCAGATGACTCACTACAAAATGTAGGGCAGTAGCAGTGGCATCACCTGTCAACTTATTTCCTCTGTAGGCGAACTGATATTGGTCGAAATTGATGGAAGGAATGACCTGAAGTGTTGAAGAACCAGTCTCTCAAAGCACTTCATCACTACAGACATTAATGCAATGGGTCTATAGTCATTCAGGCTGTTTATTGCTGTTTTCTTTGGGACTGGAGTGTTAGTGGCTGCTTTCAGACATGCTGGATCACTGGCCATTTGCAGGGCCAGTAAAAATCCTTGTTAGGACTCTGATAGTTGGTCAGCACATGTTTTAACCACTGTCCCCAGCACCCCATCTGGACCTGCAGCTTTATTGGAATTCACGGCCTTCAATACTGCTCTCACTTGGTGTTCATGCAAAGTGGGTGGCTGGGAGTTGGAGGGCCAGCAGGCTGGGACTACAAGGTGAGGTCTCTTGACCTTGTAGCAGGCGAAGAACTTTTCTGCCAATGAGGCATCAGAGTTGACTGTCTTCATCGTATTGCCCTTATAGTTGGTTAGATGCTGTAGTCCCTGCTACACCTGCCTCGGGTTATTGTTGTTATTGTTCTTCACCCTTTGTTTATATTTTTGTTTAGCTACCTTGATGGCTTTCCGTAGATTTGCCCTGGTCTCATTGTATTTATCTCTGTCACCTGCCTTAAAGGTGGAATTCTAGGCTCTCAGAAGTGTCCGTACCTCTGCTGACATCCACGGTTTGCAATTCCCATAGATTCTGATGCATTTGTCCACTGTTACATTATCCGTGCACATTTTGATACATGAGGGTACAGTGTCAATGAATTCTTGCAGCTCCAAATATTCAAATATACTCCATTCAGTAGTCTCAAAGCAATCTTGCAACTGGCAGAGTCCTCCCTCCAGCCATATTTTAACAGTTTTCCTGACTGCCATATCATTTTCTGAAGGGGGATATACTTTGGGCACAAGAGCAGAGAGATGTGGCCAGATGTACCCAGATTGCTTTATATGCCTGTCTTATGTTTGAAGACATATGGTCTAAAGTGTTCTTACCTCTGGTGGTACACTGCACATACTGCACAAACTTAGGAAGAAGAGACAGTTCTGTTTTCAAAGCAAATATTTCTCTTTATATACTGTAGAATACACACACAGACACACAGACACAGACACAGACACACACACAGATACATACAGACACAGACACACAGACACAGACACACACAGACACACAGACAGACACACAGACAGACACAGAGACACATATATATATGCTTGCTATTGGATCACCACAGTATTTTAGCTCTAATTACTTTAGTAATGAATATTTGGGTGACTACATCTCTGAATTTGGGTATGTGCAAAGATAGGGATTGAGGGTATACAGCATATGCTCTTTTATATATTCCTTTGGGGAAAAATACCAGGCATTTGTGTGGGAAGAAAAGAGTTAGGCTAAGAGAAAGTTCTTCACCTTACTTAGAAAAACCCAAAATTCTGTCTTCAGTCAGAGGCTTGAGAGAGATTTTCAGGGATGCTGGAAGACTGCCAAAGATGTTGATTTTCCGTCCACCCACTTTGCTGAGCTCCATTCTTGGCACAGCTTGTTGAGGATTCCAGCTGTCCTGCTGGGTCATGGCAAGCTGTCAAGTGAGATAGCACATATGATAAGCAGGTCCTGGTCTATTGAGAGGCCAGAAGGAAACACCACAGAGCTGTAAACTGGAATTCAAATGAGAAAACATGGTTAAGTTATTTGTACCCAACAGAATCAGCTGCAATCTTCTCAGTAGTTAGTCTCTGAGCCAGCTATTGTTTGAGTGGTTAGGAATGAAAATATCAGGAGAGCTTCTTCTGAATTGTGAACGTCTCACATTAGTTATTAGCTGTTCGGCATAACAGTTGATATTGCATGCTACTTTTAAACTCAAGATTAGCTCATTATGGACCTCTAACTAACATAGCCCCTTTCTGTATAGCTGTTCTGTTTATCTTCAGATTAAGGCTGTGCAAATTCATCAAAATAGATACTTCTGAATGTGCAAATATATAAACAAGCAATTTATTTTTATATAATTGAATCAGCCACATCTTTTTTAGAGATTATATGGTTATTTCAGAAGCTGAATATATGTGTGTATGATGGGAAGAAAAATCAAAGTAAAGTAAGTGATTGATTTCCTCTAGTTGTACTGTCCTTCCCTTTCAGCCTGTCATCAGGCAGCAGAAAAAAAAACATCCACCAATCAGGACAGCGCAGCAACAATGGGGGTAGATCAAACCTCAAGTGTCTATCTTCACTAGCTTGCTTTGTATGTGGCCTATACCTCTTAAAACCCTCTTCTGTTGTGCAAGTTGTCTAGAGTGAAAGGAAGTTGAGCCATTAGAAATAGTTCTTGGAAGAGAACAGTTCTGCTTAGGAGTCAATCCCTGGCATTTCAATGCAAAAATAGACAAAGTCCATGGCCCATCTCAGTGCAAAAGTAAAGAGAGCTGGAGCAATAGCAATAACACTTAGACTTATACACTGCTTCACAGTGCTTTACAGCCTCTCTGAGCAGTTTACAGAGTCAGCATATTGCCCCCAATAATTTGGGTCCTCATTTTACCCACCTTGGAAGGATTGAAGGCTGAGTCAGCCTTGAGCCTGGTGAGATTTGAACTGCCAAATTGGTGGCAGCTGGCAGTCAGCAGAAGTAGCCTGCAGTATTGCACTCTAACCACTGCACCACCGTGGCTCAAATGTTCTTGGCAAATAGCAATAGCAATAGCAATAGCACTTAGACTTATATACCGCTTTACAGTGCTTTACAGCCCTCTCTAAGCAGTTTACAGAGTCAGAATATTGCCCCCAACAATTTGGGTCCTCATTTTACCCACCTTGGAAGGATGGAAGGCTGAGTCAACCTTGAGCCTGGTGGGATTTGAACTGCCAAATTGTAGGCAGCTGGCTGCAGAAGTAGCTTGCAGTAATGCACTCTAACCATTGCACCACAGAGGCTCCCTGGACCACTCACATAATGCTAGCTTTTTCAGTTTAAAAGTAATATAAATTATTCTTAAACTCAGGCTTCTTAAACTCAAACTGGTGACCCCATACACTTGATGATGTAGATTGCTGAACAGAAATACATGAGAAGTAGTTTCTTGAACTTCTATCCAGTGCTTTTAAGTGGCAGAATAATAGATTAGTGGTTGAAAAAGCAAGCCACAGATTTGGGGACAGCATGCCCTCAGCTGTCTGAAACACCAATTAAGTATTTCTGATCAGATTCACTACTTGTCCCCTACCCAGAGACAAATATAACTTATTTTACATATCTTGCTATACATGATAAAGAAGGAAGTGATAGGTTCACCTGCAAATAGCTAATAATAACTTACATGGGGTGGGGATGAGATAAAGACATTGTAGTTGGGAGAAGAAGGAAAATTGCTCTTGTCAAGGAACAACTGCATTAAGGTTAAATGCCAAGTAGGGATACAATCTAACTCTTAGACACAGTGATTGGACCAAGGTCAATTTGTGAGGTTTACATTTTTGTTTACACAACCAAGGTCAATTTGTGAGGTTTAAATTTTTGTTTACACAGCCTTCCTTCTATATTGTCAATGACTTGTTTTAATGGAACATTCTGAAAGGTTTCATTCATACATTCATACATACAAACATACATGCATACATACATACATACATACATACATACATACATACATATATACATATGCTAAAAAGTTCATTGATGCAACTTAAAATATTATGATATTATGTTAATATACTAAGTTCTGTGGTTTTGCCTTCCATATCAACACAAGAAGTTTCATCTGCCTTGATCCTTCTACTCTGAGATTTATGATTGTGTTCCTGTCAAGGTTTTTATATTTCTTGTTTGTGGGCAATATTAGGATACAGAAAGAACTTCAGGTGCTTGTTTACTTTAAATGGAATTTAGCCTGGTGTGACCTCACAAAAGCTGGAAATTGACTGGAAAATTTAAATATCCTGTTAAAGGGACACAGTAAAACAAAAGAGAACTTCCTTCTTCTACATGTTACAACTCTTGTGTAGTGAATATATTATTTAATGCAGTGTTTGCTCCAATTTATGTTCATGTGAAAGGCAAAAGCTTTCTCTTTTTATTGTAGTTGTGTCCATATAGATATGAAAATGACAACAAGAACTATTTTTAAAATAAACCAATACCAGGGCATGATTGAATGAAATGGAAATAAATGTTTCAAAACCAAAGCACCTGACCTCTTGACAGAACTCAGGGTAAAAAAATAAACAATCCTAAAGTTTTTCTCCCCTTGAGTCAAAATATCATGGGAATAATGGTGGGAGAAAAAGCCCTTGGATAAATTCATAATCAAATATCTATTTGTACGTATTAACAGCTTTTAGGGACAAGGTAATCTGTTAATTTTTACATAATTTGAATGAAACAAGTAAGTTTATGTTTCTTCCAAGGCTAAGAAATGTTTTTAGTCTAATTAGGGGAAAGGAGTCAAGACCCACATTTTAATTCTGATGAAACTGAAGATAAACTTAACAGAACCTGGTGTGTATGTCAATATTACAATTTTCCATATGAAAACCAAATATGTATCTGCACAAATACAGAGAATGAGCCTATATCACATAGTTCCAAATAGGGTAGAGGTTTTTTTGTGCAGTCATAATATTCAGCTCTACATCAATAAGTTCAAATTTTCCATGTATCTAGGCAACCCTTTGAGTATTGCTCCAAGGGCTCCTACTACTGTTGGTACAGCCATTGATTTCTTCCTCCACAATTGCTCAACTTCAATTTGTAAATCACTATATTTCATTATTTTTTTCTAGTTGTTTCCCTTCCATTCATACTTCAGCTGGTATTGCAATATCAATGAACAGACTTTTTTCTTTTCCACAATAGTGATGTCAGGTGTGTTGTGAGCCAGATGTCTCTATTATCCTGACCTTTATTACTTTTATAAGTAACTCAAGGTGATGAATATACATAATACTCCTTTTTCCAACTATGTTCTCCACAACAAACCTATGAAGTAAGTTGGTCTGAGACAGTGAGAGAGCAACTGTCCAACACCTTTGACCTGTGCCAAACTATATATATGGTTACTTAGACATGTACCAATGATGTGCTGTATTTTAAATTCTGTGATTTGGTATTGGACTGTAAATAAATAGATAAATAGAATAGGACTCAAAAGAATATATTAGAGCATCTATTACAATTCCCCATCCCCACTCTCCATTATGTCTAATTAGGATTTTTCTTCATGCAAGCATGTGTAAGACAGTGGCTTTCTTATAAAATATTAAGAGTTATTAATACAAATGTCAACAGGATCAGACAACACTGTTTGTATATACAACCTTACAACATCTTTTTAAACTTTATTTTTAAAAAAGATTCAAGTTTGTCTATTTTAAGCTAAATCCTTTTAGGCTTGACCCTAAGAAGCATTATAGCAGGACAGTGTTGTCCACATAGAAGACGAAAGAACAAATGATGAAAGCAACATTATGCTGACATGATACAACTGCTTTTGGATGTGCATCACCTATGCATATGAAGGGGTACAAGATGTACTGTAACCATGCTGCTTTCTTCATGATCATGAAAAGATTTTCATGTACTAATTGCATGTTGTGTATTCCTGATTCAGATCAAGGCATCATGAGCTTACAGAAAAGAAAATTGAACCAAGAATTAAGAACAAATGATATGCATGGAAGCATTGTCTTGTTTAGCTTTTAATATATGTATAGAAAAAAAGAGGCATTTCTGGCCAAGCCTGAAGAAGAGTTATTGATGTGGGTGGTCTTATTCTACTACTACTACTACTACGACGACGACGACGACGACGACGACAACGACGTTACAGTCTTTGACCAGCAAAATGGTCTTATAAAACCATGACTAGGTAGATACAAGGACTAAAGCCAAACTACAAATCTTCTTTGAAGAAAAAATATATTGTATCTTGTATCTGTCTGGAAAGCCAGAGTTTGCTCAAAGATCAGAGTTGGATTCTGCCAGAAATGTATGGTACACTCATTACTGAGAAGAGGAAAACATGAGAAGACATATTGTATAGCAGAATTAACCCAGGAGAAATCATGGTACACCAAAATGAATAGAAAAGTAAATCAGAATTCTAGCAAGAGCCAAGAACTGAGTTAATGGTTGGCATAGATTAGACAAAGAATACAGAAAATGGACCTAAGCCAACTTTCTATCTATTCTATGGATAGTGATGTTCCCAGAAAGACTATTCACTTTGGCATTGCTCCTTCTGTTATGACTATATTCTTGGAATTCTCTGCAACACTATGTTCTTTATATAAAAGAGCGTACTGTTGTAGAGAAAGTAAGCCAAGAAGAGATAAAAGGCAAAGATAACACAGGTATCTGTATACTCATGTTGCATCTCTTATTTAGTGAGTAAATATTCTGGGATGGACTCATTATTTGCCAATATAAACCAGAGTATTTAAGAAAAGTGCCATGGTTTGATTTTTATCAAGTTTACTTCTGACAAAATTAAAAAGAAAAGTTAATCTTTTGTTTTAAAAATAAAAGCATCCAGTTTAGAATACAGTGTAATTGAATGATTGAAGCTTCTATTACCCTGCCAATTTAACTTTTTATTTTTACTACCACCAACATCATTTCAATTTCACAAAAGTTGCTTTTGGATAAATGGTGTATTTATATTTTTTTTTAATTTTGAGTTGTTGAAAATATTCAAATGCATAATATAGACTAAGTCAGTTTACAGTGGAATGGTGGGAAACATATAAGTAATTAAAAATAAATACATTAACTGCATTCCCATGTTACTTTGTAGAAAATTAGAAAGAAAATTTTATTTGAAAGTTGTTATAGTAACAACCCATGTTACTCATTTTAAGAAGTATTCATTTGCATTATAATCTCTGATAAATTAAAATATAAAATGGTTTACCTATATATAAGTATTTTCACTTTAATTGGACCTTACTGTGAGTTTCTTGATTCTGATTTCATAATATAGTAGCTACTTCCCTACTAGGAAAGGTGTTTTTCATACTTCTAGTTTTATTGGGATTTAGGAAAAGGACCCACAAGGAATGTACTTGCAAAATACAATAGCTTATTTTTGTTATGGAACTTCCTTTATAATTTGGCAAGGTATTGGCTGTTTATTATCAAGAATTTTCAGTTTATTGCAGAAATGTTTAACCTTCCTTGTAATCCATCCAATGTCAATTTGCAAATGGACAGTCTTAGAAATTGAATCTTTAAATAAACAAATAAACAACAAATAAATAATAAAATATAAAAAAATTATTTCTTGAAGGATCCTAAAAATTGCTACAAGGTTTATTTGCTTACTTTTGAGATTTAGCCTTACCTCAATCCTTAACAGACTCTAGGCAGAAATTAATTAATTAAATTAACTGGTTTCTTCCAGACTTCAGACATTTTTAAGTTGTACATAATGTATCTAACAAAGTATAGTATCACACCAGGTTCAGCAAATATTAAGCTTGCAGTTAGCATTCATTGTCTTCTGAAAATGTAACACAGATTTAAAACTAATTATTTCTTTTCTTCCACTTTGACCATGTCATATTTCTTTGATAATCATCTGGCAGAAAGCAGAAAATATTTTGTTTACCAACAAAATAGTTTAGCATGCAGTAAATGAATTCAGCTGAATTGTTTGAAGAAATACATTTTCACCAGCCTTCAATTTTGATGACAGTGAAATAAAACATAACAATGCTGAGGATTTAAGATACATGTTTTATTATGAATGATGACATAATTAAAAGATTAAGAATGCTTGCATATGACTTCATCATGGTTTCTTGTTACTGCAAAGAGTACAGATAGTCCTCAACTTATGACCACAATTGAGCCCAAAATTTCTGTTGCTAAGCAAGACTGTTGTTAAATGAATTTTGCCCCATTTTACAATCTCTCTTGCCACAGTGATTAAGTTAATCACTGCTTGTCAGAAGGTCACAAAAGGTCACACATGACTCCAGAATACTACAACCATCATAAATACACGACAGTTGCCAAGTATTTGAATTTTGATCACACGACCATTGGGTTGTTGCAACAGTTGTAAGGATGAAAAACTGTCATAAGTCCATTTTTCAGTACTGTTGTAGCTTTGAATGGTCACTAAATGAGTGGTTGTATGTTGAGGATTACCTGGAATTAGAGTGGGTTAAAGTGTATTTCCTATTTATTTGTTTATTGAATTTATGTCCTGCCTTAATACTGAATGGAGCACAAAAAGCAGAAAACAAACATAAATAAACCATAGAACATAAAACACTAACAGAAATAACTAACAGTTAAAGTGTGGTAAGAGAGGAAGTGCATCTTAGCTCTAACAGTTAAAGTGTGGTAAGAGAGGAAGTGGTAAGAGAGGAAGTGCATCTTAGCTGTTCTTTTAAGGTGATGGTAAGGAGCATTGTAAACTCTAACTCCTCTTTGCAAGAAAAGAATTTCCAAAGAGAAGAACTCTATCATTTCCCTCGCTGCTTCCCTCATTCTTATTTATAAGAAAATAAATGTTGCATTTTGATTTCTCTTTTGTTCCTTAGTGGTTTTATTCTGACTCAATTGAGTTATGGAAATGAATGTAGTGTTAGAGGAAAACATAAGATTGTGCTTACATTAGTTTAAAAAGCCACTTTCTGTAGTTTGGGGCCCAGCACCTCTGAATAACTCATTTACATCCCAAATGGCAACCAGCATTTTATTTATTTTACACTCCAAATGTCCTGAGTTTGCAGATCTGACAAGTTTTCATAAGATCTGCAAGATTCATAACAATCAAAATAATTAATAATTACAATTGTGCTCAATATGAAATGTGTCCAATAACAAACCAACCAAATATCAAACCAAGCAATCAAATCAAGTAGGGCTCACTTAATCACTTAGCCTTAATTCTTGGAAGAAAAGCCAGGACTTAAATGAGTTATGAAAGGCCACCAAGTGAGGGCCATCTGACTCTTGGAAGCACAGGACAGGTAACATGACAGAGAAGATGTGTCTCCTGGATCCTTCAAAATGGAAACAAAAGTTTCCCACTGCATATCAAACCTGTCAAAATGATGAGATTTCACTCCTTAAATATATATCTATATATCTGCCATTACCTGCAAAAATTTGCTAATTATTGCTGTAAAAAACTGAATTCTTGAGGAGCAAGTGGTGGCCTTAGCTAAGAAGACCTTCACACAAGCCCAGCTTATTTATAATTATACCTCTATGTGGACCAGAGTTCCTAACAGACAGTGACTCAAGCTTTGGTAATCTCCTACATGGATTAATGCATTTTACAAAGAGCTGCCTTTGAAAATTACTCAAATCTGCAACTGAGCCAGAATGGAATGGATGTATAATTATAGTGCATTCCATGTAACACCTTTGCTTTGTGAACTGCCCTAGTTACCTGTGAGCTTCTGGATGGGTGTAATGTAAGATCCCAGTTATCATCCTTAAAGTCCTTCATGGCATAAGACCTGGTTATCATGGGTCCATCTCCCTTTGGTGGTTTTTGCCTGGCCTGTGTGATCAAGTGGAATTGGGATGCTCAAAACTTACCATTAAGAAAGGTCCCCTGATAGGAAGCCTGTGTCACAGTATCTGCACTCTAGAATACCATCCCATTCCATCCCTGAGATTCATCTGATTGTGCTTTAAAAAGTCCTAAAGATTTGGCTGTTCCCTCGGGCCTGGGTAGAATGTTAGTTTGGGCAGCCTTAGAAATTTAATCATATAGAATAAATTCTTCATGAACAGTCCAGCTTCAATACTTTAAAATGTATTTTCCTCTATACCATACAATGTCTGTCTATCTGTCTATCACCTATCTCTCTCTCCCTCTCTCTCTCTCTCCCCCCTTTCCTTTTTATCTATCTATCTGTATTTCTATCATCATATCTATCTATATCTATCTATCTATCTATCTATCTATCTATCTATCTATCTATCTATCTATCTATCTATCATCTAATCTATCATCTAATTTATCTGTCTATCATCTATATCACCAACTCTTGGTACTAAAAAGATATAAATTTCTAAATATTGTCTTCATGTGAAATGTATAGAACTATCTGTGATGTCCACCCATCTGTTTTGCAGTATGTTGCCCCAAGTCTGGAATTACCCATATGACTTGAAAGAGAAAGCTATTATAAATCAATCCACAGGAAGATCACATTATCCAGGGCTATGCTGTCGAGGAAGAGTACTTTTCTTTTTCCTCTCCTCTTTCAAAGCTCTTATCTTCAGTTTTGTATATTGTTCTGTCTAGACAGTGGAAAGTGACTAGCATACCTATATGTCAGGAATGTAGTGGTAAATCTTTCAGATAAATATAGCTGAGTATTTAAAAATAAATGTCTAAAGCTCTCAATGCATTAGCAGCATCTGTCTCAGGCTTGATGTGTACTTCTCAGAAATACTCTAATACTTACTGAATCTATATTTAAGCAACCTTGTTTCTGCACTAGTGATCACATGTCATAAACTATCTCTATATTGTTGATTTTGTTGCTAAGCCCCACTGCAAGTTCTGGTTTCCAGTGGTTCGGGTTACACTTTTAAAAACAGGTCTCCCAACTGTTTCACACTCTACATTTAAAAATGATACCCAAGCAAATCTTACTCTTCCACATGAGTTCATCCTGGCATTAGAGACTTACAGCTAAGGGAGGAGCTAGGATTACAAAATTGTCATACGTTGGATCTGTTAACTTTCCATTCCGGAAATATCATTTGGAAAGAAGCTACAGTTCAGGATGTATGGGCAATGAATTATCTCATGCCTGTCCAGATTCCTGGAGGGTTGCAATAATCAAAGGAAAGGAAAGGAAAGGAAAGGAAAGGAAAGGAAAGGAAAGAAAAGAAAAGAAAAGGTTCTCTAGAAACGCTTTTCTTAAAATTATCATGGTTACAAAGAAAGTTTTTCAATACTTAATAGGAAAAAAACCCTTAACTTATTGTAACTTTGGATATTTATTACAAATATCTTTATTATTAGGTTGAATAGATTTCAAACCCAACCTCCATCAAGTAATGGAATTAAGCGCATGTATCTTATGATAATTTTGAAGTATTGAAAGCATCAAGGTATGATGCTTTTTCTAACCATATTTCCAAAAGTGTGAGAATTGCCTTTCAGATTTCTTTACAGACTTTTAAAATTTGGCAAAAAAAGTCCACTTTAGGAAAATTTGTTCCAGGACAAAACCAAAAGCAAAGAATTACACACAACAAGTTATATTGAAGGTATAATTTCTAAATTTCTTCTTTAGAAATAGAAGATTGAATCTTCTCCTGCTGCTCCCCTACAAAATTGATTGTTGACATTTTAGGGTTCTTACAATAAATAAATCTAGTCTGAACACATCGTTGAAAACAATAGTATTTAGAAAAATGGTAAAAATACATTTATTTCACCAGGTTTTTAAATGATAATTATTGCAATGAGTATAATTTATATTAATATTGTTATATTTTATACTCTGCATTTTTATTGTTGTAATTTCCCTAGTTGGAAGAGACCAAAAATACAGTTAAATTCTGCCATAAACAAACAAATAAGATAATTTTCAGATATCCTGGATCTAAAATTTTAGGACTTTACAAGTTTTCCCTAAAATAATTAGAAGACAGGACATTCCATGCAGCTGTTACTTTGTTTTCCAGTTATTATAACAAAAATGACCAGAAGATCATTAAGGATAATGTCTAGATAGTCATATTGAGTCTTTGAGTGACTACTGTTGCCACTTGGCTTTAAGTTTCAGATTCAGAATAGGACACAAATACATTGAAGAAAAAAAACAAAGTCACTTGCCCGTGACGCACTCTTGCATGTGGCACATTCTTGCACACAGCAACTCTTGTGCATGGTGCATTCTTGCATGTGGCACACTCTCTCAAAACAATTCTCCTGTGTGGAGAACATGCATCTCATTATTTTGTCTCCCTGCACTGTACCAAACCTTGATGAATTGTCATGTCAAATACAAATACTCTTTTGCATTCTCTATAACTCTCACTTTGTTTCCTGTCTAATCCTTTTCATAGAGTTTTTAAGACTTAACTGAATCAATGGTCCTGATATTGTTTATTCTGTTCTTAGAGGCTTATAGGAATAGTGGTCATGGAGAGAGTTCCAACATAGCCTTTCCTCTTCCAAGATTAAAACCTTCCCTTTATAGAGGAACTAATTTGCTATGTAGCCCTAGGCCATAGGCTTGGAATGTCATAATTTTAAATTACAACGACAACTACAAATCTTATTTATGATCTTGGCTGATGTTTATGAAGCTAATGGATCTTGAAAAATTATAAAATAAACAGAAAAGAGAGAAATATGCAAATCACTAATGCATCATAGATAATTGCTTGATTAAAGATATGCATTTTGTCTCAAAAAGGACAAATTTTTTGAAAAGAGTTAAGTTTTGTTTTTAGTTAAAATGATATTCTTAGAGGTTAAAATTGAAGCCAATGTAATCATACTTTGAACAACTGAAATATACAGTAAAGTATGACAATGAAGCTTTATTTATTTATGGATCAGTGGTGTGTTGCACACATTGTGCAAAGACCTAGCTTTCTAGAGAATGGTCTAATGGTGGGAAAGTTGGAGGAAAGAGAAGAAAACCTTGACCAGCAGCAAGATGGATAGATTTAGTTACAAAGGCAATGGGTGTCCCATTGGAAGAGTTGAAGGGACAGATCATCATGGTGAAAATCTATCTAGGAGTTGAGAACAATGTGATGATACAGAATCAATTAAATTAAGACAGTTATTATGAATATATCTTTGGAATTCATATCCTATGAGAATTTTTAATTTCAGTTCTGAATTTAGAGAGATAACTATTTTAAAGAGTTAGTATCTTGATGGCAGCTCCAAGTAACATCTTTTTAAAAAATGACAACTTAAACAAATAGACAAAAATGGATTGAATTTGTTCTTAGTTCAAAAATATTTTAGTGATGATAGTAAATGGATTTCTTCATGAAAAATTCCAAGCCCATTATTTGTTCAACAGCAGTAAAGTAGGATGAAGAATGTATACATTTGTTTTATATTAGGTGCCTAAAGTACTACGCTATATATGAGAATAACCATGTAGACAATCTGAGGTATAAGCTATATCTGCCAAGGAATGATTGTAATATGGTCCTTTCAAGATCCTAAAATTTTCTTATTTAGCTTATTATGCTACTCAATATTTTAACCTGAAAGTGCTACCATTTCAAGAATTTCAAACATAGGGCATACTAGCTGACATGTGTGATCTTAATCCAAAACTCACGGAGTATGATATACTATGACTATTATATAAATGTGGACAAGCTCCATTTAAACTTGTATGTTTGAATTACATTAGGAGATACACGATACCATTAGTATACATTCCAGAGGCTTTTCATCCTATATTCAAGCTTGAGATCAGTTTGAACTTTAAGAATTAGTTTATCTGGATCTGCTGGCTTACTCTCACCAGGTTCAGCATGTTGCCCTTATTAATCAAAGAGATACTACCCAATAATTCATTTTAATTTTACACTCCAGGAGCTGTAGGCAACATATATGTCCATCTCTCTTTCTGGTTAGAGGAGATGTCACATTGTAGAGGGTTTTGACTTTTTACTTGCTCCACCCCATTAATGGGATGAAACTTCAAGGATGTAGATTCAGAGTAGGCATTAGGAAGAACTTCTTCACAGTAAGAGCTGTCAATCAGTGGAACAGGTTACTGCATGGAGTGGTTTCTTTCCCTTCATTGGAGGTTTCAAAAAGAGCTGGATAGTCATCTAACAGGGATGGTGTAGTGTCGGGGGCGGGTGGGGGGGAGGAGATATATACCAAAGATATACTCCAAAGATAAAATTGACCTGGAAAACCAAGGCATATATGAAGTCCCCTGTGCATCATGCCCTGCCTAGATGAACACAAAAATGCAGTAAAAAATCTGGAACACACTTCCTCACTAGTCCAACACATGAAAGCCACAGGTCATAGCATCGACTTCAATGGCACCGAAACCCTAGCCACTATAGAAAACCCCAGCTACAGAATTATCAGAGAAGCCATAGAGATTGAAAAAAGACCTGAAAGCATGAATAGAAGAGATGACTCCACCAGACTGTCAATTATCTGGAAGCCTGCACTCACAAACAAAAAAATCTCCACAGCACAAGCCAGGCAAACACCTGGGCACAAACAGACTCCCCCTGATACCTCCAGCTCAAACACATCCCAACCAGGCACCCAGATGAAACCTAACTTCCTAATAAATGATAGCCATCTGTTTACTTGGAGCCAAGCTGCACAAAAAGCCTCCAATACAGCAAACACAATGTTGCCAGCCAATCAAGACAAAAAAAGCTACAAAACAGACAGAAGATATTAGAAACACCAATCAAGCAGAACACAGCAAACTCCAAGACCAATAAACAAAGACCAAGACTCCCAACCAATCAGGATGAAGAAAAAAAACATTCTGGCACAGCGTAGGCTAGCACCAAATTTAAAACAGAAATGGCTGTGAAAGTCTGACTCACAGACGAACACTAAACAGAAGCCTGATGATTGCAGATGGGATTCTGCTGAAATGTTGCTACAACTTTAAAAGCACAACTATAATGACATGGGAAAATACCTGAACAAAGCTGAATACTGTAGATGTAAGTACCCACAAAAACTTAAGAAAACATATATATACATATATATATATATATATATATATACTTAAGAAAACATATATAAACTTAAGAAGAGAGAGAGAGGGGGTGATATATATATATATATATATATATATATATATATATATATACACACATACATATATATATATACATACATATATATATAGACATATAGATAGATATAGATATAGATATAGATATATACACACACATTATTAAGTACATATGGGCATACTTATCTGGCAGTCTGATATTTCAGTTTGAAGAGAGAGAATTCCTCTTGATTTTCCTAATTCAAAATATGTGTTTTTCCCTGAAAGAGAAGATGAAAGTGAAATGGTATTTCCTGATATGACTATTTCAGCATTATTTCAGTTGTTATCCAAACAAAAAAACATTTATACATTGTACAGAATGAAGGGAGGGGAGTATTTAAGCCTGACACTACCTCATGGATATAACAATTACAGTTTGGCCATGCTAGCTATGGAGACCTGTGCATTAATATGAAAGTGGAGACAATTAAGTTTCTTGCCATACTGCAAGCATTGCTGCTCAAATCCATTACCAACTGTTTCTTAAACTGTACATTTTTTCCTCACTGGCCAGAAAAATTCCCTTTGACATGCTTTCCTCAGGAGTTGTTTTGTGGTACTGCCAAAATGGGGCAATTACTGACATTTTGTCAAAAGATGTGCATTTCACTTTGTCATCTTTCATTTTATTTCAGGTGAGTTTATTTAGTTCTTATTAGTTTAGTCTTTGCTGTTCCTGCTAATTTTGATGGTGGGGCAGTTAAATTCTAAACAAGACTTGAATTGAAGAAGGTGTCTTTTATTCAAAAATGATTCCTCAAGGGAAATAATACTTTATAGAGGAAATATATTTCCTTTGTCCAAGACTACTTGTGCTTTATCTGATCTTCTGTTCTTAGAAAACCTTTTTCCAGGATGAATGGTTGTCATTTTATTTATTTATTTATTTGATTTGTCAATCGCTTACAAGATAATAGGTATAAGTATATACACAGTTATGAATACATGAAATGGGTACATATAAGAAAAATAAAAGAAACAATAGGACAGGGACGGTAGGCATGTTGGTGCGCTTATGCACACCCCCTACAGACCTCTTAGGAAAGGGGTGAGGTCAGTAGTAGACACATTAAAGTTTTTGGGGTTTGGGGAAGAAACTACAGAGTCAGGTAGAGTATTCCAGACATTGACCACTCTGTTGCTGAAGTCGTATTTCCTGCAATCAAGTTTGGTGCGGTTAACCTTGAGTTTGTATCTATTGTGTGCTCTTGTGTTGTTATGGTTGAAGTTGAAGTATTCATTGACAGGTAGGATTTTGCAATGTATGATTTTATATATCATACTTAGATCAGACTGAAGATGGTGTAATTCAAGGTTTTCTAGGTCTAGAATTTCAAGTCTGGTGGCATAAGGTATTCTATAACGAGTAGAGGAGTGGAGAACTCTTCTTGTGAAATATTTCTGGACTTTCTCAATTGTGCTAATATCAGATACGTAATGTGGGTTCCAGACTGATGAGCTGTATTCAAGTACTGGTCTAGCAAATGTTTTGTATGCTCTAGTTAGTAGTGTGATATTACCAGAGAAAAAGCTATGTAGGATTAGGTTAACAACTCTTAATGCCTTTTTGGCTCTGTAGTTACAGTGGGCTCTAGCACTTAGATCATTAGAGATGAGTATTCCAAGTTCCTTTACAGAGTTTGGATCATCAACAAAGTCTTGACTATTCAGCTTGTATTTTATTTTCTGATTATTTTTTTTTGCCAATATGTAAGACAGAGCATTTATTTGTTGAGATTTGAAGTTGCCATTTGTTTGACCATTCTGATACATAGTCAAGATCTTTTTGAAGGGTAGCAGTATTGTCTGTGGTATTGAACAGCTTTACGTCATCAGTGAAAAGAATACAGTTGCTCTTAATATGATCACAGAGGTCATTTATGTAGAGTATGAAGAGAGTTGCTCCTGGAACACTGCCTTGGGGGACACCACTATTGACAGGTACAGAATTTGATAGGACACTCCCAATTTTGGCCATTTGTTCTCTGTTTGACAGGAATGCTTCTGTCCAGTTATGCAGTTGTCCAGAGATACCATAAGATATTAGTTTTAGGAGTAGTTTGTCGTGTTCCACTGAATCAAAGGCTTTACAGAAGTCTATGTAGATTGCGTCTATTGCTTTGCCCTGATTGAGTTGTGTAGTCTATATGTTTTTGCAGTGTAAGAGTTGCAGATTACAGGATAGTTTTTTCCTGAAACCAAATTGTTTATTGGAGAGTAGGTTGTTTGTCTCTAAGTGGAGGATAATGGATTGGTTAATAATTGATTCCATGACTTTACAGGTGATGCAGCATAAGGAGATTGGTCTGTAATTTTCAACTAGGCTGGGGTCTCCCTTTTTGAAGATGGGGATGACTGTGGCTTGTGACCATAGGTTAGGGAAGGAGCTGGTCCTGAAAGATTTTTCAAAGATTATGCTTAGAGTTTTGGCTATGGCAGTGGATAGCTTTTTTAAGAAGTAGGCACATATTCCATCCGGTCCAATAGATGGAGATGGTTTTAGTTTGCGTAGTGCTTTTTCAACATTGTCTTCTGTAAAATCAATATGTATTAGATCATTGTAGTTATCTGTGGTTCGGCTAGGAAATACTGGGCATGATCCATTGCTGTTTACAAATACTGAGCTGAAGAATGTGTTAAAGATGTTGGCTTTAATGGTATCGTCTTTGCAATCTTTACCATTAGGTCCAATCAGGGGTGGGATGGACCTTGAGTCTTTTAGTTTGTTGTTTACAAAATTGTAAAAAGCGCGGGTGGAATTGGTGCATAGAAGGTTTTCATCTTGTTTAATGTGATAATTGGTGCATTTAGTCTTTATCTGGTGGCATAAATTTTTGTATCGGCTTTTGAAATTGGCAACGTGACCAGATTTGTTTTTCTGCCAGAGTGACCTCTTTTTGGATTGAAGTTTCCTTATTGTTATTGGTAATCTGTTTTTTTTGTTTTGGGACTTGTTAATGGTATATATAGTTTGATGACTCTTTTGACTTCAAGTAAAATTATGTTGTAATGGTCTTCAACAGTATTGCATCCAGTGAATAGAGATTGCCAATCAAGGGATGAGAGATCATTGTCTATAAGATCATAATTGCCTTTTTTGAAGTTATAATTGGGGATTACATCATTGTGATGATTTTTGTGTGGGGGTATGTTGAGACAAAAGTCAATCATATTGTGGTCACTGCTGGAAAAGGGTTCTTTAGTTTTTATTCCATAAATTAAATTCAAACTATTGCAGAAGATGAGATCGAGGCAGTTGTTTAGTCTAGTGTTGTTGGTTACTAGTTGTTCCAGTCCCAGATTTGTAACAGCATTGTAGAAGGTTGCGTGTATGGGTTCAGTTGTACATTCATTTAGGGTCCAGTCAATATAAGGTAGATTGAAGTCACCAAGAAAGATAAAAGTGTGTGGGCAGGATGCTGCCCATGTTAGTAGTGTATTTAACTTGTTTACATGTTCGATGTCATAATCAGGTGCTCTGTAACATAGTAAGAATCGAAATGTGATATTTAAGGATAGTTCACAGATGATGGTCTCAGGAAGAGCAAGCTCCTCGGTAACTTGGATGTTTTTTAGATGTAAGGACGTTTTATAGAAGATAGCAACACCACCTCCTCTATGAATTTCACGATCTGATCGGTAAACATGATAGACTCTTACTGTGGTAATGGAGTCAGGGAGAGATGCATTGAACCATGTTTCACAGACAAATATGATGTCGAATTTAGCCATATTTAGTAAGAGGAGAAATTCAGGTATTTTATTTGCAAGGTTTCTTGCATTGAGTAGCTTGCATTTAAGGACAGCAGTAGTTGGAATTGAGGTAGTTAGGGGCATGCAATCCTAGTCTTGGGTGATGGTGGATTGGTTGAGGTAGGGTTGTGGTTGAAGGTTAAAGCTGAATTGTGGGTTGTGTGACTTACTTTTGACATAGTCAGCATGGTAGTCAAAGTACAGGTCCTTCTCTCCATTGTCTTGACATTTTTTGAGTTCAGTGCAGAGTACACGGGAGCCGGCACATTGCTGTATGATTAGGTCAGGACGACAACAGAGGTTCTTATGGTTGGTGTTGGTTTTGGCGAGTGAATTTATAGTGTAAATGAATTTACCTTTGCTTGATTCATTTTTGCAAATGACCCTGCAGAAGCATGGGGCCACAGAGCTGTCTCTGTTTTTGAGCTCTCGGCCAATGCAGGAAATGTCAAGTATTTCATCAGGGGACATGGTTGATGCTTGATAATCACCGATGATGTTTCGGACAGTTGTGATGTCATCATTATCACTGATGTCCTCTAGACCAAATAAGTTGGTGTTTGGACGTTTCCGTTCATGCTCAATAGCTTCTCTGATGAGGATTGGGATATCATTATTTGTCTGGCATGTTTTTTTTTTGTGGATTGGTTGTGGATTGGGATGTGGTTGTTGGGTAGAGATGTGGTTTGTAGCCATTGGATGTTCAGGTTTATGCATTGTGTCTTTTTTTCAAGGTTGGATAATCTTTCTTTTAAGGCGTCCAGGGATGCTACTACAGTGTCAAGGGATGTTATTCATGCTTCAATGGTATCAACTCTTTCCAACAGATCCAGTTTGGGTCTGCATGATTTTCAGAGATATGGAAACTCATTGGATGATTCTAGGTATTGAATCATTTGCTCGGGTAATTCCAAGCAGTCATGATGAGCGTATTTGTTACATAGAGAACATTTGATGGAGTTTTCATTATCCTTTAGAGCATTTAAGGCATGTGCAGAAGTCTTGTGGTTCATTGGTGGGGATTACTTTTTCTTTAGGTTGTGGTTTGGCATTGGATTTTTTTCTTGGCATGGTAGGTTTGTTAAGATGGTACGTTGATTAAATTAATTAATGGAACAATTTTGGGTAATCAATATAGCCAGTATCACACCAATCAATCAATTGCAGTAATCTCTCTAGTCAAATAATTTTCCTAAGTAATAATCAGCCTAATCAATTAATTACACTAATTGCTAATCAATTAATTACACTAATCATTAATCACACTGTTCAATTAAATTCACTAAAACACTGATTTTACTAATCAATTAAATTACATGAATCTTGATCTTTTAAACTAATCAGTAATCACACTATTTGCACTCTAATCACACTAATCAAAACAATAAATCAATTAAACCATTAATGAAATATTTTATAGAAATTGATTATCTAATCATTGATATAGGTGATGAGGTAGAAAAGTTGTAAGTTTTGAGGTAATGAATTAATCAGTGTTTGATTAAAGTAATGAGGTAGTATTGAGAGTCTGCAAAGAAAGGGTTAATTGTTTTACTAGCAGCTATGACTTACTGGGTGGGAGGAATTTATTGCTCTGATCTGTAAACAATTATTTACTGCACACCTTTCTTTTTCTTTTCTTTAAAGCAAGGAGTGAAATAGATGGACCTTCCTGATGCATGTCTTTTCTCTTTTTAATTATTGTATTTTTGGCAAGAAATTTTATTTGTTCTCAATGTCCTTATTTTGTGTGCTCCCCGATGGAAAAAAAAGAGAGAGAAGAAATGTGTAAGTCCCATGAAATATGTATGGTACTTGAACATTCAGTTTAACATTCAAGGACATATTTTAGAGTTTCCTTGATAGCCAAAATATTCAACATGAACTGAACTTCTCTGCAAATACTTTGGAGACTTTGATATTTAAACTGAAACACTTCCTTTATTGTTTCATCTGAAATTGGATAAACCTGCCAAATGGAAATCAGCCACAATAGTCAGAGGGCCTACTCTGGATTAAACATGGACATTATTAATTTTAATCCAATGCACATTTATTTATTTACTTTCTCAAGGAAGTTTTAATTGGGTTGATGCACCAAATCTCCCAAAATATATGAAGTACAACTTCAAAATTGTCAAATCACAAAAGTAAAATTACATAAACTTAGAATGGTAAAAAATTTGGGGATAGCAACCTTTCAACTGACAATCATAGCTCCTGCATTCAAATGTTTGGAGATCTTTAATCTCGTCTCTCCTTTGCCAGTATTAGCAATTATGGGAGTTGTGGAAAATAAGCTTCAAGTGCTCTGCCCCTTTTGGCTACGTCTAGGAGTGAGATTCAATAAACATAAATACATTTCTCAGTGACACCAAAAACAGGATATGCATTAAAAAGGAGCATTGATGATGTTTAGTGGTTAAATGGGGATGATATTCATCATATCTTCACTACTGAACTCAGTGGGGCAAATTCAGCTGTGTTCATTTTTAGAATGGAGGAGCAACAAAGCAAGAGTGCTGATTTTCTGACTGCCTTCTACCACCATTCCTCCCTTGTGATCCAGAATGCATGTGATTCGTGCTTTTACATCAAGGGTGTCAAACTCGATTTCATTGAGGGCCAAATCAGGGTTATGTTTGAACTGGGGGACTGGGGGTGTTATGGCCAGGAGATGTGGCTACCTCATGGGGCCTCCCTGAGCTCTGAGCTTTTTGATGGGAGAGGGCTTCAGGAGGCAGTTATTGCCAAAAATGGAGCCCGGAAGAGTTGCATGCAGCCTTCCTGAGCTCCATTTTCACTGACAGAGGCACTGTAAGCCAGTCCTTCACTGTTTCCAGGGTGGCCCCATGGGCCAGATCTAAGCATCCCGAGGGCCAAATCTGGCCCCCGGGCTTTGAGTTTGACACCTTTGTTCTAGATAATCTTCAAAAGCAATTCTAAATAGAACATCCTGCAATAGTCTAAAGCAGGGGTCCCCAGGCCACTACTGAGCCTACCTAATAGAAACCGGGCCATGGGAGAAGTGGGCAAATGTGCACTATTCATGAATATGTGAGGCTCCACACATGTGAGGCTCCACTCCAGGGGTGGGATTCAATTGGTGTTACTACCAGTTTGGTGACTATGTTATGCCATTTTTTCCTCTAGAATTTGGAAATGGGATCCAGTGGACTAAATACATTTCTGATTAGGATAGAAACTCTTCCATATTTACCTTATGTTTTGTCTGTTTTCATTCTATACCAGGTGGTATTCACTTCCAAATAATTTATCTACTGTGGTAAATGCTCTGAAGCTCCTGATATGTGAAGAGTAGATTGGCCTATGTGAAGAATAGATTAGCCTATGTGATAGGATGTTAAAGTAATGAGTAGCCATGTGGTTAATACAGAACAATCAAGAGCTTGGTTCTTGCTTTTGTGGTGGGCCAATGAAGAAAGTAACAAGTCATCTGAGTTATTGTTACAAGCCAATTTCATAATACACAATGGAAGATACTAATAATTTCATAAAACCTTATAACTGTCATAGTACAAGGTGGCTACAATTATTTCAGCCTTACTCATAGAATAGAATAGAATAGAATAGTATAGCATAGCATAGCATAGCATAGCATAGCATAGCATAGAATAGTTTATTGGCCAAATGTGATTGGACACACAAGGAATTTGTCTTGGTGTAAATACTCTCAGTATACATAAAGAAAAGGTACATTCGTTAAAAATCAAGAATCATAACGTACAACACTTAATGATCGTCATAGGGTACAATCAACAATCAAATCATACTAGGAAACAGTCAAGTGGGAGGGGATGGGTGATAAGGAGTGGTGAGAAGATTAACAGTAATAGTAGTGTACACTTTGTAAATAGTTGAACAGTGTTGAGGGAATTATTTGTTTAGCAGAGTGATGGCTTTCAGGAAAAAAACTGTTCTTGTGTCTAGTTGTTCTGGTGTGCAGTGCTCTATAGCGTCCTTTTGAGGGAAGGAGTTGAAACAGTTTATGTCCGGGATGTGAGGGGTCTGTAAATATTTTCACAGCCCTCTTTTTGACTCATGCAGTATACAGGTCCTCAATTAAAGGCAGTTGGGTAGTAATTGTTTTTTCTGCAGTCCTAATTATCCTTTGAAGTCTGTGTCTGTCCTGCTGGGTTGCAGAACCAAACCAGACAGTTATAGAGATGCAGATGATAGACTCAATAATTCCTCTGTAGAACTGGATCAGCAGGTCCTTGGGCAGTTTGAGCTTTCTGAGTTGGTGCAGAAAGAACATTCTTTTTTGTGCTTTTTTGATGATGTTTTTGATGTTAGGTGTCTGAAGATTATAAAATTACAAAAGCTATGAGTCAATCCAAAGTTGTTAAATCATGTTTTCATTTAAGAGATGTAAAAAAGGTCTTTATATGTATATAGATTGAAGTACATTGGGTTTCCACATCTGACTGTAAATCTGGTTAAGAGTAACATAAAGTTTTGTGCTATCCTCTGAAAATATAAAGGGATTTGTTTAGACACTGCATAACTCAATCTCATAAATCTTTACACATTTGATACCATCTGGACTAGTTCCTAAAAGGATTGAAAATTATTGGAGTTTATTAAATGAAAGTTTAATAATCCAATCTATCTGGAAAATATTAGGATGGGAAAAATCTGACCTATAATCTGAAAATACAGGAACAGATTAAGTGTCCTTTCTAAATTGCAACTCTGACTGCAGTTTTCTCTAAAAATGAGGTGTTTCTACTCTCTAGAACTCTTAAGAAACAAAACTTGAATAAGCAGGGCTGCTGTTCAATTTTCTTCAGTCCTAAACAGTTTACTGTATCAAAAATGATTCTCCCCCTGGAACAATGGCCCATTTAAGAAGTAGTCCTAGATTTAAGAATATTTAAATAAGGAAACCATTGCTGGGAATTAATAATGTATAAACAAAATTTATGAAAGAGTGAAGGGTGACATTCAGCCTTTATATCTGGATTTGGTGGGGTGGTAGTAGAATGAAGTATTTTTTTTCACGCACACATTTTGGACATGTTATTCAGTTTGGATGTTTGAACACTGAAACTGCAGCAGATAGGCCCTCCAAGAACAAACAATTATAAGAAGGGAAACCTGGAAAATTTTTCTGTGCAGGATGAGGCAAATTTTCTTAAGAGAGTGGCAACTTGCCAGTGAGGGGAGCCTCTGGGCAATGAAAACACAGCCATCCGGACAGTCCAGTTCCTGGGTTTAACCTGCCTGTCAAAAGAAAAGGAAAGGAATTGACAGCAATTGAGCATTATGCAGGGAAGAGAAAACTCTGAGTATGCCCAGGTCAGGAAATGGACACCATAAGAGATCCAAAAATGCTATTTCATGAATATAGGCACCAGGAAAAGAACTGTGAAATCATGACTCTGTTTTCCTTTCCCTCCTTCTTATACCAAAGAGAGCTAAGGTGCAGTCAACTTAAGTTTCTTTCTTATTTCTTCCTTTCTGGACTTAATTCTTGTTTTGTTAGCCATGGCATTCCTTCTCCAAATCATCTATGTGGTTATCTACAGATAATTTTTCAACATCATGGTTTAATAGTGTGTATACGCCTACATATCAGGGCTGACTTATAGCTACTGCCCAGACAAATCACCGCAGTTTTCTTGACAAGATTTCAAAAGTGGTTTGCCATTGTTTCTTTCCTAGAGCTGAGAGAGAATGACTGGCCCAAGACCACCCAAATGGCTTCAGGCAATACCTCTGTTTTCAGTCTGGGACATTAATCACTATGCTAAACCGGTTAAATTAGTGGCTATTATATTTCCAATGATAATAAAATATGAGCAAATGGGATTGCTTTCTGTTGAATATGCTATTCAACCAGCCAAAAGACTTTTGAAAACAAATACCCCCTTCCCCATTATCAGCTAATTATTCAATTTCTTGGATAGAAAATAAGCAGACAATGAATCTCTTTCTGAATTTACATAGGAACCCAGGTTAATTTTCACTCTCCCTAATTCTCTTTCTGATTCAAGATTCTGATTCTCATCAATTATAAATCCTCTAAAACTACCAACTAAAAGAATTTTTTTTCATTGAGACTTACATTTATGGGCCATGAAATTGGGGCAACTTATCACCGTGCTATTAGAATTCATTAAAATGAATTGTCGGATAAATTGCATTGTTTCTATTCATAAATATTTTGTAAATATCTTACAATTTAAACTGGAAGAAGTGGTGTCCACGAGGGAAGGGGGTCAAATATCAAGATGGTAGTCATTCAAAGCCATGTCATCGAAATCCTGCCCCTTTTAACATGCATTGTACAAGATTACATGCATTCCTTACAGGATTCTGATTTAAACAGAAATGCATAAGCAGCCAAATTCCCAAGGCTTGGACATACTCCTCATCCTGCTTTATAATGAGCTCTTCATCGGATGAACATAAATATCATAATAATGATTTTAGACATCATTGGCATAGTTGAATAGGAAGGATCTTCAAGAGGTGGCAAAACTGGGAAAGGCTATGTAATATGGCTTCCTCATATGAACAGAATAGAGTTTCTCAACTTTGGCAACTTTAAGGTATGTCAACCTCAGCATCCAGAATTCCTCAGCCAACTGCCTGGAGAATTCTGGGAGTTGAAGTCTTAAACATCTTAAACATCTTAAACACTAGAATAGAGGCTGGAATGAATCCAGGGTCAACAACAACTCACTTGTTGTTGTCAACTAGGTCTTCATAGTTGTATTAGTAATGCTCAGAGAAGGAGTAACATCTCTCCAACCAGCAACAGACACATGATGGGAAATACCAGCAAACCAGAACTGAATGTTATTCCTTTGCACATCCATATTCATGAGACTTAGTAAAAGGGAGCAATTCAGGTGTCTCCTCCTAGCCTTTGGTTGACTTCAGGTGCAAAGAGAGAACACAGCACTCACTTTTTATACACAAGGACCTGGTTCAGTTAGTAATAGTCACAACATAGCTCTTCTCTCTCAGACAAGCTTAGCTTGGTCACTAGAGGTTGTTGCCTCCCCCTGCCACATGTGAAAAGTAGTTTTTCAGCTACAAATGTAATACATATACTTGTAAGGGGAAAAAAAAGAATGCTTCTAACATGTTAAAGCCCAGAGATAACCTATTGCTGAAAGGGACTGTTAATTAAACAAACTCCACTCCCTAGGGTGCATTTGTGTGTGCATATCTCAGCATGAATAAATTGGTAGAGAATGATAAGCAAATACAATATTTATTTATCCAAAACTTTAACACTATATGAAGATAAGCCGAATAATTTGCTGGTATTCTAATCGTTGTTCCCAGAGTTCAAGCACACTGGAGTTTCCAAACAGTGTCAGGAAATACAGACTGTTAATGAAAGCTCAGAAGTATAGGTGAAACTCAAAAAATTAGAATATTGTGCAAAAGTTCATTTATTTCAGTAATACAACTTAAAAGGTGAAACTAATATGTGAGATAAACTCATTACATGCAAAGCAAGATAGTTCAAGCCACGATGTGTCATAATTGAGATGATTATGGCTTACAGCTCATGAAAACCCCAAATCTACAATCTCAGAAAATTAGAATATTGTGAAAAGGTTCAATATTCTAGGCTCAAAGTGTGCCACTCTAATCAGCTACTTAAGCCATACACCTGCAAAGGGTTCCTGAGCCTTTAAATGGTCTCTCAGTCTGGTTCAGTAGGAATCACAATCATGGGAAAGACTGTTGACCTGACAGTTGTGCAGAAAATCATCATTGACACCCTCCATAAGGAGGGAAAGCCTCAAAAGGTAATTGCAAAAGAAGTTGGATGTTCCCAAAGTGCTGTATCAAAGCACATAAATAGAAAGTTATGTGGAAGGGAAAAATGTGGAAGAAAAAGTTGCACAAGCAGCAGGGATGACTGCAGCCTGGAGAGGATTGTCAGGAAAAAGCCATTCAAAAGTGTTGGGGACTTTCACAAGGAGTGGACTGAGGCTGGAGTCAGTGCATCAAGAGCCACCACACACAGATGGATCCTGGACATGGGCTTCAAATGTCATATTCCTCTTGTCAAGCTGCTCCTGAACAACAAACAATGTCAGAAGCGTCTTACCTGGACTAAAGAAAAAAAGAACTGGTCTGTTGCTCAGTGGTCCAAGGTCCTCTTTTCTGATGAGAGCAACTTTTGCATCTCATTTGAAAACCAAGGACCCAGAGTCTGGAAGAAGAATGGAGAAGTACACACTGCAAGATACTTGAAGTCCTGTGTGAAGTTTCCACAGCCTGTGTTGATTTGGGGAGCCATGTCATCTGCTGGTGTTGGTCCACTGTGCTTCATTAAGTCCAGGGTCAATGCAACCATCTACCAGGAAATTTTGGAGCACTTCATGCTTCCTTCTGCAGACGAGCTTTATGGGGATGCTGACTTCATTTTCCAGCAGGACTTGGCACTTGCCCACACTGCCAAAAGCACCAAAACCTGGTTCAATGACCATGGGGTTACTGTGCTTGATTGGCCAGCAAACTCGCCTGACCTGAACCCCATAGAGAATCTATGGGGCATTGCCAAGAGAAAAATAAGAGACATGAGCCCGAACAATGCAGAAAAGCTGAAGGCTGCTATTGAAGCATCCTGGTCTTTCATAACACCTCAGCAGTGCCACAGGCTGATAGTTTCCATGCCATGCTGCATTGAGGCAGTAATTGTTGCAAAAGGGGCCCAAACCAAGTACTGAGTACATGTGTGTGCTTATACTTTTCAGAGGTCCAATATTGTTCTATATTGTCCTTGTTTTATTGATTGCATATAATATTCTAATTTTCTGAGATTGTGGATTTGGGGTTTTCATGAGATGAAAGCCATAATCATCACAATTATGACAAATCATGGTTTGAACTATCTTGCTTTGCATGTAATGAGTATATCTCATATATTAGTTTCACCTTTTAAGTTGCATTACTGAAATAAATGAACATTTGCATGATATTCTAATTTTTCAATTTTCACCTGTATTCCCTCTATTACCCATCTCCTCTGTCAATCTCTCATCTCTTAGCTAATTAAACTTAGATAGATTGCCTGTATATTAAACTCTGTAACTCTTGACACATCTTCCCTTTCTTCCTTACCCAGGAAGGCCAGAAAAAGTACAGAGTGAGAAAAATCCTTCGCAAATTGAAACTGGTCACTTTTATCTGGCTTGGGGAATATCAAGCATAACTTGGGAGATGGGGAGAGGCATATGCTTGCTTTAAGAACCACTCATCCTTGAATTAAATCTAAAATGGCATAGAATATTTGAACAAAAGTGCCAAAGAGAGGACCTGTCAAAGAACAGAAAAGAACAATCACCTTTACAACTATGTGGCAGTAGAGACTTCTTCAAATAACTTGCACCAACCCACTTGAGGCTTTAGAAACACACATTTGTACTAGATCTGGAAACATACTGGCAATCAGTGCAACTGGCACAGAATTGGTGCAACATGATCTGATTCTTTAGCCTCAAGAGGGTTTGCATGACATGTGCCTGAAGTACAAGCCCTTGGGGTCTATTTCTTTAGGTGGGGTTATTGCTGCATTCCCCGGAATTTTGGCAGGAGCCAATCTTGCCTATGGTTATTACATGGATATCTGAGACAGTGATAAGCCTTGAAGAACTACCCAATTTCTGTCATAAAAATAAATGTTTTGTGTAGAATGATGTTTTTGTTTCAGAAAAAATGAAGAACTATTCAATTATGTCTATGAAGATTCTCAGTCCTCCAGGTCATGGTTGTCCCAAAAGTGCTTTTTCAAGAGGCAACTGGACTTTTTGGTTTTTCTTTGAAGATGTTTTGCTTCTCTTCCAAGAAACTTATTTAGCTCTTCTTCTTCAGTTGAAGAAGCTTCTTGGATGAGAAGCAAAATATCTTCAAAGAAAAACCAGTTTCCTCTTGGAAAAATACCTTTGGGACAATCAACTGTAGTTTTGCTTTTTAGGATGATTATTCAGGCAAAAGCTTTCCCTAACAAAATTGTATTTATCTCATCTGGATTAAGCTTTTGAAGCTAGAATTTCTGCAGTTTTCTTCTTTAGTCAAAGCAGGACAAAGCCATAAATTATGAATAACAACCTACCTGATTTTATAGTAATTGAAAGTTTTCTAGGCAACTTTTAAAAAAGCAGGGACATGTAGTTATTTCTGGACATCTTCCTGGGCTATGAATTTACATCTTAGCAAGTATATTGAAAACTTTGATCAGGTTAAATGATTTTTTATTAACCTGAGACATTTTAGCTTATTAATTAATTAAATAATGTCATCCAAGAAATAATGTTTCTTCAATAAACTGGCATTACATCTTGATATTTCGCAAGAAACGTATTTCTTATGTTTCAATACTTTATATAAATCGTCTTGGTCTTCTTTTGCAGGTAACTGGATGCCTTGTACCTTTAAGGTCAAATTAACTTGAACAAATGTTAACTTGATGTGAACAAATTCTGCCAAGGATATAATTTTAACTGTTAATCTGCTTTGAAAGTTTTCCAGATAGAAATGTGAGGTCCCCCTTGCCCTCTCCGAGCCTGGGATTTTTCTTTAACTATCTTATTCTGCATTATCTTTATCATTTATTTTGAAACAGTAATGGAATAATAAACATACTTTTATCTTGTTTGTCATTGTATTAAAAAGTATCAGCTGTGGCTAATAAAAACCACTAGTATTGATTTAACATAACAAATTGTTGTATATAAAAAATATCACCAAATCCTAAGTGTAAAAAAGCACAAAAAGGATACAAAAGGATGTTTTTGTATATTTCAGCTTATAATAAAGGCAGTAAATGTTCAACAGGTTTTTTTTCCAACACGTATCTGCCCTTTTGATTCCTACAGAGTTTAAGGTAGTTAACAGGCAAAACAGAGAATGAAGCTATTTAAATCCAATTAAGACAGCAACTAAATTCACTGTAATTCAAGAGGCCTTACTAAAAGGAAAGAGGCATCCTGAAAGACTATATTCCAGATCATTTCAAATGTTGATGATAAAGTGGAAGAACTGGAGAAGAAGAAAGCTTTACCATTTGAAAGCCAAAGGAGGGGCAGGAGGGCAGACAGTCCTCTGTGAAGAAACTTTCAAAAACTGAGCCTGGTGGCTGAGAAGGGCCTCAGCCTTATGATTGGATTGCTGCCTCAGGAGCTACAAATTTGTGTGTTTTACAGGAAGAAAGACCTCTAATGGTTAAGTTGAGGTGAATAAACTGTCTTGTGTGGGATGAAGCATCATTTCAAAGGACATGAAGATTTATTTAGATGGTTCAGTCTGTTGGGGCCTTTTTGTGATTGACTGAGACTTGGTGCTGGCTGGGGAATTATGGGAGTTGGAAGTCTGTACATCATAAAATTGCAAAATTTGAAATTTTTTTGCAACAACAACAATGATAAACCTTCAGGGATATATTTTGTCAAGGCTATCATTGGATCTACATCCCTGTAGGGGCCTATTTCCTAGAGTCATAGATTTGTTCAATCACTTTCCCATGGCTGTTGATCAATTATAACTTCAATTTAGGTCCAGAAATAAATTTAAGCCAATGGCCAGTGTCAGAATTTGAAAGGAGGGAATGGAATGTGTCCCACAGAAAAAGGAACCAGTTGACAGCTTGCCCAAGCAGTCATTTCTCTAGATTCTCTCAGGGATTAAAACCTTTTTCAGGCTGCATTTGCTCTTTGGTTTGCACACTGGAGAGCCACATGCCAAAAATATGTGCAGGGACAGAAATAACTAGGCCAAGAATGCGAACTAACTTTGGTGTTATTTAAATTAAGTACTGTCATTTAAGTGCAGTTTATGCGATTATTCCCTCTGTCTTTAATTATGTTTACTTTCTGTGAAATATTAAACATTAAATTTATTGGCAACTTTTGGAGGGTTTTCTGCTAAAAAATTATTTCTTCCAAACTGCTTCTCCTCCCCAGAAGGGAAAAATATTCCTCCTCCAATGCAGAAGTATTTAAAAAAACAACAACTCAGCTTGCTAGTGTGTAGTACTGTGGAACATATGGTTTAAAAAGTATACAAGAAGGGTCGGGCAATGTTTTCAGGGAAAATTTATTTTTAAATGATTCCATATGACATTAAGGAAGAAAAGCCCATGTTTCGGAATACAAGGATTTGCCCTTTTATTTATTTGTATGGTTGTTAAATCTGTTTAAATTCTTTCTGTAGCATCCTGTGGAGTAGAAAAGTAGGAAGTAGGGCACTTAGTATCACAAAGGAGTTTTTGACTGGTTTTGAAAGAAACATATAGAAACCAATGGTGAAACATATAGAGACCAGTGATAGAGACCTGTGCTAAAAGTCTGTGCTGAGACGGTCTTGCTTTCACTCTGCCTGTAACTCTTTGTGGAAGCTGAAGTTTGACCATATTTTGGCCGGCATTCACACCTGCAAATTAGTTGCGAGGTCTTATGAAAAGAAGGAGACCATGTTTCTTTTTTCCCCCTCTTGATCATCTCATAAATGTTTGTCATGGTAAAGAGTGAGGTGGGATCCTAGGCAAAATTTGTCTCAGGTAGAAGTCCACAGACTTATTCCATTTTTTCTTTAGTTTTATGGCAAGGCTTTTATGAATCCAACACATTTTCCACCCCTACCAAACATGCTTTTTGTTCAGCTTTGTTGCTGATTTAGTTTGACGTGTTTGGACTTAGCTTTCATTTTTGAGTGAAGGAGAGAAACATTATACAGTGCAAGTTCAGAACAATAAAAGCCACAGTTAAAATGTTTGGGTTTGATAGCTTCAGAACAGTATTTGACATTACAATGTGCAGTTGCACAGTATTTTCTCTCCTTAAGGGAATACTATGGTTTAGGGTTTGAGTAGTGAAACAAGGGCATTTCACTGCTGCGTCCAGCTTGTGTTTCATTTTCTAATCTAGAGGATATGTTAGAGGATAGAGTAAAATTTGAGATTATTAACTTTCTTATTCCTCATTGGGTTACTTTTTGTAAGTCCCTCCCCCCATTGTGTGTGTGTGTGTGTGTGTGTGTGTGTGTGTGTGAGAGAGAGAGAGAGAGAGAGAGAGAGAGAGAGAGAGAGAGATGGGTAATGACTAAATCTCAAGATTCTCTAGTTTATGTGTATGGATAACTCCCTTTTTTATTCATTTTAATTAGAATTCTATTGGTACCCACCACTGAGATTGTTATTAGAAGGAGTGGAGGATGACAAAGAACTGAAATCCAAATTTGACAATGACAACTCTGGAGGGAGCTTTCTTCTGTCACCTTGTGGTAACAAGTAGAACATGTCCCCATACTATGACATTCCAATATCACGAGTTTCCCACTTCAATTCCCATCAATGACTCGTTTATGTATAGGAAAAACAGAGAAACAGCTTGGAATGAGTTACTTATTGTCATAATATGGATCAGATTTTCTTATACAGAAAATCTGCTTTCAAGACTCATGTAGTAATTTTTGCCTTTTAGCTTACCAATAGCTAGTGGACTGCTAACTACTTGGGTGAAAAATACTAGACAAGATGGACTGATGGACTGATTCGGTGAGAGGCAGCCTCTTTGTTACTCTGGCTTTTTATCTCTTTATTTAGAAGATAATTCTTCACACTCCAGTGGATCACATTCATTGTACTCCCTCCTGGCTGCTATTCTTGCTGAATATCTTCTACATTTCCAGAAATGCAGAATCAGTTATTGTGTGTGCCTTCACAATAGCTTAGTAATAATTCCAATGTCCCCGGGGGTCTCCTGGTTAAGGAAAGGGATCCTTTGAGACACGCTTAAGCTCTAATGATGTCATGCTCATGTCCATGACACCTAACATCGAACACAGCCCTTTTGAACACCTGCCATCTCCTTCCATGTTCTATCTGTCTGCCTGGTTAATGGGTCATGTTTTTGGCTTGTTCCTGCACATGGGGATGATGTGGCTTTATTTCTGCAGGTGGGAGATTCTAGTTTCAAATGGTCCTCTGGGGAAAAACTGATTGTAAGCAAAAATTAGCACAGCAAGTTTTGTTGCAGGCTTTTTCCAGCTGTTATGTTATATGCCCTAGAGAGAAAGGACAGCACTGAGTAACTCAGTCCGGTATTGATATCTCATGTAGCTTAGGCTATTTTATTACTCAGTCTGACACTGGGAGAAATGTGAAAGAATTGGTTTTGTGATCTGGAAATATTTTTAGAATTTTCACTCCCCAAATTATTTGGGCAAGCTATGAGTATTTAAATAAGATCTAACTGAATAGAGTCTAATGGAGTGAGGTATTTTAGCTACAAGTTTCCAAGTTTAAGTAACTTGTAGATCTCTGCCATAATCTATACTGTAAAACCAGTGGAAACAGAGGAATCACACCATATGGATCATTTTTCACTCTCTTTTCCCTTAAGCTTCCATAATATTGATTTTTTTTTTTTGCTCTTAAGTTTAGTAAAGATTTTACTATAAATGTAAAAGGTAATTTATTGTGGATTTTTGCTATTTATTTACTTTAAAGAAAAGGATTGTGCAAGATTGGAAAGGAAGAAGCAAGAAATGTAGTATAGTCTGCAGAAAATATTTCAGCAGCATATGCTATCAACTCAAAGCATCAGTTCTTAGTCCCAGAGTGATTCTGGAATGCTTGAATCAATTACATTTGCCCCATAGGCTGTGCTGAACAACCTACATTATCAAATGTTCTTTAAATAATTTTAAATCACTGATTCATTGTATGTGCTTGCAACAATGCTGGAAAAAATAAATTAATTTAAAATAAGAGACAAGGCGCTCATTTTAAGATAAACCTAGTATAGATTTAGAAGGGACTTTGGATCTTCTTTTGTTGCCTTGCACAGGAGAACAAAGCTGGAAAGCAGGTTAGTGGGGTGGGGAAAGAATGGGATTTTGCAGTAACCTTCCCCCAGGAGTGGGGAGGGAATGGAGATTTTGCAGTAACCTTCCCCTGCCATGCCCACCAAGCCATGCCCACCAAGCCATGGCCACAAAACTGGCAGTAAAATTTTTTGAACCCCACCACTGCATGAAGGACATAGTTCCCTATTATTCTGACACATGCTCTTATTTTTACCAAGACAAAGAAGTTAGAGCATTGGGAGAGGAAGGATAGCATATAGCTTACAGCAGTGGTGGGATTTAATTTTTTTTTTACTACTGGTTCTGTGGGTGTGGCTTGCTGGACGTGGCATGAGAAGGATACTGTAAAATCTCCACTCAGAGGTAGTATTTGCCGGTTCTCCGAACTACTCAAAATTTCTGCTACCGGTTCTCCAGAACTGGTCAGAACCTGCTGAATACCACATCTGGCTTACAGGCAATTTCAAGATTCAGGAGCATCTTGACAAATAGGAATAATAGTGGGAAAAACAGCAGCATGAACTGCAACAAATCCAAAGTTTACATTTGGATAGAAAATAATGGAACGAGTAAAAGATGGAGGAAACCCTGTAGGATAGTAATGTATATTAAAAACATAGCAGAACAGAAAGCCACAGCATGCTAGCAAGGGCAAGGAGAATGAAAATTTTTGTGAAACCTTGCATCAATTTCTTGGCACAACATTTGACTATTTTTGAGATTAGATTAAAGTTCACTGTTGTGTTAGCTTTTGCATTATACAAGATGATGATCATGATCATGACAATGAAGATGATGATTATGTTACATTTATTATGGCTAACCACTCCAACAGACTCTGGGTGGCTAACAGTATTGAAATATCCAATTAAAATTACCATAAAAATAAAAACTGTGAAGGGGCTCCACAGACACCTTAACTCCAAGCTCAGGGACAGAGTCAGGTCTTAAGGGCCTTAGAGAACCACAGGAGAGTGAATGTCATATATATGTTTGTTACATTTGCTTCTAAAACTTTTAATAACATTTTTGTTTTATTATATCTATTTTTTTATATGCCTCTTTTATACAGTCCTATGATGAAGGATTTTTTAAAACAATGTTAATAAATTAGATAATGGAGAATCTCAGAATAAAATGTAATTGGATGACATCTGCGACAAGAGATCTAGATGTTCTAAACCAGTGTTTCTCAACATTGGCCAGTTTAAGATGTGTGGACTTCAACTCCCAGAATTTCCCAGTCATCAATGCTGGATGGGGAATTCTGGGAGTTGAAGTCCACACATCTTAAAGTGGCAGAGGTTGAGAAACTCTGATCTACATTGTTTGGCACTGCCCAATCTAGCAAGAGCTGTATTAAACAAAGCGATCAAGCTCCTTCCCCATCCAGCATTCCTCTTTTTCTCATAAAATAAACATCATTTGTAGGATGACCATCAGAAAGTATAGAGCAGTGGCCCATTCCCTGGAACTGGCATTTAAATACCAAATGTTTATTAAATTTGTGTGTTTAAAATTGCCTACTTCCTACCCCCAAAGCATTTGTTATTACTTCCTTAAGAAATGGGGATGTTGCATGTGTTGGGTCTAAAGAAAGAAAACTCCTAATATTTTCTTTGGTGGCAAAATAATGGCATCTCTTGAATTAAACATCCAGAAATACACATTTTAGCCCAAGAGCTCCCCCTTCTCCTCTTGGGTGTCTTTTTTCTTCTTCTTGCATTTCTTGGCATTCACAGTTGAGTTTTTTAGCAGATTATTAGAGAGAAGAAGAAAGAAAGAGTGGGGGGAGAGAGAGAGAGAGAGAGGGAGTGAGAGGGAGGAGGGAGGAGGGAAGGAGAGAGAAAGCTAAGAAATTGTTTACCATATTTTCACATGATTGCGAAGGCAGAGTTCTTTTGCTCTCTGAAAGGCCTTCTGTTTTCTGATGCCATTGAAAGTTTACCGTCTTTGCAGACAAAAGGAAGAGAGCCTGTTGCTAGAGAGCCTGTTGCGAGAGCCTGAGTAATGGGCATGGCCTCAGCACAATAGCTGCCTATCCAGTCCTAAATTTACATGGTGTTCTGAGGCTTCCCTCCTTCTCTAAAGCAACCATTGTCTGGCCTCCCAGAGACCGAGCCTCTCACTGCCTGAGTGGGGAAGCAGCCAAAAGACAGGGTGGTGAGAGAAGGGAGTCTCTCTGACAACAACAGTTACTCACTGTCTTCCCTTCCTCTTCTCACAAATACTTGGAAAATGTTTCATCCTGGGCACAGCACTAGACACCAGTAAATTCTGGTCATCTGTAGGATACAGTGGGGAAAAGGAAAGAAAGAAAAAAAGAAAGAAAGAAAGAAAGAAAGAAAGAGAGAAAGAAAGAAAGAAAGAAAGAAAGAAAGAAAGAAAGAAAGAAAGAAAGAAAGAAAGAAAGAAAGAAAGAAAAAGAAAAGAAAGAAATTCCCTGTGTGGGATGTTTTCCTCACTTCTCCACATAGTGTCGATCTGCAGGAAAGGTTAGTAGTATATACTCTATCAACCTTTCCTGCTGATCAAGACTATGTGGAGAAGTGAGGAAAACAAACCAGATATTTAATAATTTGAGCAACAAATGAGAATTCAGAAGAACAAAGTCTTGGTTTCTTCTGTAATTTTACTGTTATTCTACTGCAGTGAGTGCTCCTATTTTCCATTTTAATTAATTATTTTTAATAGAGTGGAACAAATGCTTACACCACCTTATTTTTGTGAAACGAAACAGCTGAGCTTTTAGTCTTGCTTCCAACAAATTATTTAGAATCATTCAAATCTATTTGTTCTGTCCTTGAGGAGGAATACAGTGGGCAATTCAGAAGCAGTTTTAGGATTTAATGATGCGTTTGCAAAACGTGGCAAAATCAATATAAATGTCAGCATGCACAGAAAGATGCCCTGTTTGCCTCAATCAGAAACTAATGGATTTTTCATTATCTATTTCTTTCCAATAAAAAAGAACTTATTGCATCTTTTAACAATTGTTTAAACACTGTTAATTTAAACCCTTGACCATCTCAAACACAACTGATGTTTTAAAGTTAATTTTAAAAATTAATTTACAAGAGAATTTAGTTCAACTTAAACAATCCATTTCAATCTTAGTATTCCTTTTTTCAGTTTTTTAAAAAAGAGTCAGGTGGTTAAAAGTACATTATAAATACTCTGGAATTGTTCTTGGTCTTGAATAGTGTGCCAGCTGTAACACATTGCTAAAACAAATGAAAAAACAGTTTGAAAGAGCATGACCATAAACAATTGTAATGTGGTTGCTCTTAAAGAAGTCTTTTCTTCTTTTTTTTTCCTTTTTCTCACATAAAATACAAATTAGCTTCCATTAAGATTAACATACTGAGTTTCAGATATTTTGTATCAGTCATTGCAACCAAGATAATATCAAAGACATATTCCGTTAGAGAAAGTAGAAAAGTGAGTCTTTCAAAAACTCTTATCATTTTTTCCCAAAGGAATCCATGCAGGAGTAAAGTTACAGAAACTGTATTCCTGCCTGTTTGGAAAGGCATTATTTTTCCAGTATATGTAGATCCTGTAAAACTTAAGTGTTTTAGAGTCAGTTAGTAAGTTACTGTCACCAGTACCCATTGCTAACCACAATGATGCCAAAATGACAAAACATCACAATGCAAATTCTGACTTCCTTTTTACAGAAGGAACAGAGTTTGTTTTGTGACCTTATACAGAAATGCACATTTCATCCCTTGAGTACCTCCCTGCCAATGCTTAGGGACTATATGCGGATTGTCATAGACATACTGAAATATCTGTCTGTTGTTGAAAGGTGGTGATAGGCCTTTATTAGATGAGCTTGCCATGTTTCTGTCAAACTCAATCTTCCATCTTTGAATCTAGATCAGAGGTGTCAAACTCTCATCATCACGGCAGCATCATATGATGTATCATGACTTTTCCCCTTCAGTAAACCAGCCGTGGGCATGGCCAGTGTGTGACACATCTGGCCTCTGGGCTGTGAGTTTGACAGCCCCGATCTGGTTAATATTTTGAAAGTTGAGTCCCAATATTTATTGAGCGGTATATACAGTTCGTGTAAATGCTATTGTTATTGATGGCTCGCAAAGGGACTGTTGAGAGAATGGGTTATGTTCTGCTTTGAACAGATTTCATGATTCATTGCTAATTTACAAAACTCTTCTCAGCCATAGCCATGCATTATTGTGAACTTGTTCCTTAAGAAATGAGGCAATGTGCCTAAAATTACTTGCATGGGAGATAGGGAGGAGGATTTTGGGACATGTTGATTAACAGAAAATAGAAAAGTAGGCAAGCAATCTCACAATGCAGTAGATTGTAAAAAATGTATCCTATCAACTGGATCAAGTGGAAGTGATCAGACAATTTGAAGAAGTAAAGTATTATAATATATAGTATAACAGCATCCTAAAGAAAGAAAATCCGTTAATCTTTGCAGTAGTAGTGTACACAGATTTCTAGTTTATTTAATACCAAAAAACGGTCTTATTTGCTGACCTGCCTTTCATAGGAAATATATTATTTCTCTCTGCCTCCCCCACAGTAGTTTTCCTGAGAAACCAGGCATTTGCATATCCACTGCTCGCTTATTTATATTTTGCACAATCTGGACAGTTAAATTGAATCTCAAAACTTCAGAACTTTCTGAAGCACCACTTCTGTCAAACAGCTCTGGCAATATTTTAGGAAATAACTCTCCAAAACTAGATCAACTTAAGTGGGTGAATGTAGTTTATAAAAATTATTTTATGCATGCATAAATTCACTCTAAAGTGTTCTGGTTCACATGAGAATTGAGGTATGAGATCTCATAAAGACATTATACCATGAATGCTCTCTTTTTGCTACACTAAGAATAGGTGGCTTGGAGGGTGAAAGGGTAGCATTTACATTTAAATACACCTATTGCGAACACACAAACAGAAGGCTAAAACCATGGCATCTTCTTTGAAACCTTTGGGAGGGTTGCCCCCCCCACCTTTTTCTTTGCGACTCCTTTAGTTCTTAACATAACAGCCCTTTGCTTTTTTTCTCAAGGAAACAAATATAGAAAGCAAAAGGACTTGTGCACTGAAAAGAAACCAAACCCTCAAGAACTTTTTACTCTTAGAATTGGCTAATTACTATAAAGAAATCATTTTAAATTCCATGCATTTCATGCACATTTATTCCTTAGCATGTGATTAAATCTTATGCACATTTATTTAAGAACTTTTACCCTTTCTCCTTTCAAAACATTCTGCTTGTTAATAGATCGTGCTAGGCCTCTGCTAGTAGTACTGTGTGAGTTATTTTCAAAGGGTAGCTTTGCCATTGTTTGTGAACAAGCTTAAAAGCTTTGCCCCCAATACCTTTGACATGCTGGCTATTTTACCTTCTTTCCCCAATTTACTTTCCTGGGCTAGATGGAAGAGGTGCCATTGAAAAAAGGATAGGGAAAGAACAGAATGTATTTGTTCATCCTGTAAACTTTTCCTTGACAATGTCCTGGCCATGTTTTCAATTGTTGGTTTAAAGTTGTCCATCAAGAGTAATTGCATAGAAAATGGTTGCAAAACTACAACAGGCGTTTGGTTCCAATATGTGAAGAAGTATTATCTTGCTATATAATTTATCTCAGTTATTTTCAATTTCATCTCCCAAGCCATATATTAGGGCAAGAATTGTTATTCAAACATATGTCCTCTTTTGAGTTGATGCATTTTTTTAGGTAAGTGGCCAGTCATGGAGCCCTATGAGTGCTCTTTCATAATACAAGATATGCAGGAAAATATTGAATACTGAGCCATAATAGTCTTAACCCTCACTTAAACTCTATTTACAATATCAGCAAACTAGAAAAGAAAAATGTAGGAACATGCAAGAGTGAGAAACAACAGCACCGCAAAATTCCTATCCTCTTGGCTTGAGTCCAGCTTTAGAGCAATATTCTCATATGCCTTCCCATCATTGTTGGGAATTGTGAATAGTTTGAATATAATGATGCAAGTGTTCTACTATCTCAAATGCACATTGCCAAGTACGATGCTGCTTAACTTTCCCAGAGAAAGTGAACAAACATCATCAGCAGATGCCAAGGAATGTCTTATGAGTGGCAGAACACTTGCCACCTGGAGCAAATAGAAACTGAGCACTCTATGGAATGTGAATCCTTTGCCAACATGATCCAGCAGCCTCTTGAACTAGCTCAATATAAACCTGTAAATGAACCATATGAACTCCTATTGCTATCTATATTGCCACTTAGTCTTATTTGCTGTTTGCAAATTAAGAGGTGTTTTACCCCAGTCAGAGAGGTTTCTGGCATCCCTTTGAATCCAGATATTCAAACAATGTCCTTTTCAAAATTTGTTCAGTCCATCCAACTTATAGAACAATTCTATACATGTTTATTCAAAAATCATTTGTGCTGGGTTCAATGGTACTCAGTTGCAAGAAATGTATATGATCTTGCATCTGAAAAATAGGTCAATCAATGAAAGTAAAATGTGACCAGCATTATTATATCTGTGTGTAATGTGTAACTTTAAATTAGAGCTATCTATAAGTTGAGTCTGTTATAAAGATTGTCTAGTGACAATGCTTGAGAGTTGATGATAATGAAAGGTAAGGTCTTCTTTGCAGTTCTTCCAATTTGAACATCCTGATTTGCAAAATGCAGATGACTCTGTCTCTGGCTGTCTTCTTAGTAAAACACGTTTATCATCAAACTTTTACTATTCTACGAATTTATAGAATCTTTTTTTTAATACGTAATTTGTACTTTTATTTATTTTCAAAATATTTTTTTTCTTTTTCATGGTTTTAAATTATTGCAACCCACCATGAATAAATAATGCCCAACTCCTAAAGGAATAGAGAGGAGATGTATTTTACAAATTGCAAAATAAATAAATCCAACCTCTCTTTGTTTATTTTTTATGTATTTGGAATGGGAATGGGACTTTTAGTTAACAATAACAAAGAGACATCCCCCAAATATTTTCATAGGAAATGGGAAATCCAACAATGCCCAAGGATATACCCGTGGGCCCTTTGAGTTATCATCCATAGTCACCTTGTCATTGGGATCATGATTTTTCAATAAGTTTTCTAAACCTATTTGAACTCTGGTGGATGCCGCATAGTATAGACCACAGGTGTCAAAGTCACGCCATCACATTGCCATCACATGACATTTCACAATGTTTTTTCCCTTTGTGGACCTAGCATGGCTGTGGCCTGCATGTGACACATCCAGCCTGTGGCCCACCAATTTGACACCCCTAGTATAGACTGTCCCTTATCATACTTTTTATATGGTGTGCAAATAATATGGATGTGCAGAGAAGTGTAATGGCATGTGGACCATTGGCATGTGGACCTTTGGATAAAGGAGGAAGAACCACATCTGTCAGATAAGAAGCAGTTGAGCTGATACAAGCAATGGTGGGGGAGCATGGAAAATATTTCAGAAGGGATCCTCCCTAGCTTCCTGGACTGTAAAGGTGAGGGAGGAGATATGTTCTTTTAGATTTGAAAGATTGATTTCAGTCTGTGAGGCAGTCCAGACAAGAAGCGCACCTAGAAGAACTAGCTCTAACTTTATTGCAAGGTTATATTAACAGAATCCTGCAAATCTGAAAGTACATCTCTTCCCATTCAGCCCCAGAAACTAGGGAGAAGCTCTTTCGATATATCTGTCAGGCTCTCATTCCTTCTGCAGACTTAGCTTTACTCATTTGATCATCATCTAGCCCAGTGGTCAGCAACCAGTGGGTCGGGGACCAATGGTGGTCTGCAAGAAAATTTTGGTGGTCCATAGAGAAATGTCACCCCCAAAGTACCCCTCCCCAATTAATCCAGGTTGTGTGGGAACACAAGGCTGTGCCACCCACATGGCCCATGGGAACACAAGGCTTGCATCACTTGCATTGCAAACAACATGGGAGGTAGTGAGGGGAGGGGGGAAAGGGTGGAGGAGGGAAACTTGCCCCACTCATCCCACATGCCTTGCCTGGCCACTGGGCTGCTTCTTTCTTCTGCTTTTGGCTGCACACAAGAAAAGCAGCAAAATCTTTCTTTATCTCCCCCAAACTCCACCAGAAATGAGTCTTTGGGACCCTGCAAGGCATCCTGCTCCAAGAGGCCGTGCCGGCGCAACAAGTCTCACAAAGACTCATTTCTGACGGAGTTTGGGGGAGAGAAAGAAAGACTTCTGCTGCTTTCCTTTCATGAAGCCAAAAGTCTCGCTCTTTCTTTCCCCCTGAGAATGGAGCTGGAGATGATATTCTGCAATCCCAAATAAAGAATGATCGATCGGTAGGAAAACAGGGTGGGGAATTTTCCAGCAGACTTCTTTTGGGATTTTCCCAGGGTCTCTGCAGAAAGCAAGCCATTGTCAGTCAAAATTCATATTAGTGGTCCGCAGGATTTATAATTATGAGTTTGGTGGTCCCTGAAGTCCAAAAGGTTGGCAACCCTTGATCTAGCCTACATCTTTTTTTCTTGGCCCCCAAGGTCATTCCCACAGAGCATTACAAGAAGGCAGTCCCCACACAGTTCTTTTGAAAATAGCACCATCTTGTGGGACTAAGGAAGTGTGACTTCTCTGCCACAGGGCCTTCCCTATGGAATTGCCTCCCACCTGAGAACTGGTGGATCTCAACTCTCCTGGCTTCCCAGAAGGCTGTTAAGACTTGACCTTTTCCTTAGATATTATGAAAAATTTAGGGGACTTCAATAAATGCATGTTTGTCTTGTGAAATTGTTATTTAACACCTTTAAAAATCTTTTCTGCCCTGAATTATTTTTAATTTTGGTCATGAGTTTTACATTTTTGCGAGGAAATTGTTTGTCAGAGTTATATATTTAAGATGGACAGCTCTATCAGTTTCCTTAATAAATAAATAAATCTATGCAATAGTAAGGATATTAAAACTTCACTAACCAATTTGTTTTGATCATATGTATAATCTTACCAAGACTAAGGTAATAAGAAACCAATTTTGTCAGAAGTTCATTATACATAGTTTTGGTTGGTGGATTGATTTTAATATAAATATATTTCTCCCTTTCTATACAACTATTTATGAAGCAGTTAAAATGCACACATATATAGACACATAATCCTGAATGGATATATTTATAGTTCTGAATGAATTAGATTATATTTGTAATTGGCTCATAGAAAACAAGGAATATAGTAACTCCCCTGTGATGTGGGGAATAGCTAAAGAGAAAGAGAAGTTAAACTTCAGAAGCAGAGCTAAAAGAAGTTTTACCTGGGAATCTTACTCTGCAATAGAGAATAAAGAAATTAGACTCCATTTAAATACTATTGTCATAGGGTGTAGGCAAAAAATGTACTATGAAAGGGGAGAATAGGAAAATGTTTTCATCTTCCTCCAAGAAAATTACATGGGCAGGTAGAAATTGAGCTAAAGGTGTTCAAACCAACCAAACAATGCCATACTAATAAAACAAACATGCCTTGAATGAGCTAACCTTACTTTATTGTCAATATAATTAATAAAATGCAAGTATCTTAATATTGTACAAAATTGAAGAAAGAAAAAAAAAACAGCAACCAACAAGTCACTCAGAACAATTCATGGCATCCAATAAGAAATGGAAAGAGTTTTGGCTAGCTTCAAGCCAAGCTGAAATTTGAATTCACATCTTGATTTAGAGCAGCTATAGGACATTTTCTAGAAGGCTTTGCTTAAAACATGGATGCAGAGCCTTTAACCTTGGGTACTTGTTCCCCACTGAGAATTCTAGTTTTCCTTTAGCCTATCAGTCCTATTATAACTCCTGGCCAGCAGTTCATAGAATTGGCAGTCTCCCATGTTTGAGAAATGTGATACAGATTATACACTTGATTAACTGACCATCATCTCCACCCTAACACTTGACAGTTTTGTAACACCTCAAGTTGTCTGAGGATCATTTGCTAACACATACACATACTCAGTTATAAAAACTGATGTGAATTTGCTGGCTTATGTGTGCATTAGTTCCAGTTTGAAACTTACATCCATATATCTAGTCCCCCTCAATTTCAGCGCAGAAAAAGCTTATGTGTGCTGAGACGAGACCAATATACATTTAAAATATCTGGCCATGTTTGTAAGATGCAAATTCCTACTTATTTATTTATGTACATGTTTATGGCGCTCTATCTCATCTATCTCATACCTAGATGGTAACAGTAATCACTGTATTATTTTGATTAATTCTCAGATACTATGCCTTATTTCATCCCATTTGAGAGAATAACAACAATGGATATTTAAAGTTGTACAAATTCTTTCTTCCAGATTCAGGATATATCTGTCATTCTGAGCTTACCCCAAGAGTAGTCAATGTTTTAAATCATGTTCTTGCCAACCAAGGGTTGCATTGAATATGATGATATCATTGAAAGGGTGGAATAGAGATTCTGAGAACCTTTCCCCCTTTTTTTTAACCCTTCTTCCCATCTCTGAGCCTGCTAACCTATCCAATTCTTAACATCTGAGTTTTAGATTGGTGGGAAATTACATAAGATTGTTTAGTGGTTGGCCAGTGAAATTCAACAGTATGATTTTTCCAAGATCACATATGCACATACCAAACTGATTTGTCTCCTCCACTTACCCCCTCCACTGCTAAAAGTCTGTGAGAAGGCACTGCTAAAAGTCTGTTAGAAGGATAATTTATTTCTGGGCAGCTCAGCAGGGCTGGAGCTTAATTTATGAGCCTTGGCCTGATCCAAAGAACTTGAGCCCAGACTATAAAATGCTTGGTATGGCTGAGCTGCCATAGGTATATATTTCAGATCTTCAGCCTCAATTCTGAAACTTGGCAGCATCACCATTTACATTGATAGGGAAGGTAATGGATTAGAACATCTTGCCCTTGGAAATTGTGGGAGCGCCATCACTTGAGACTTTCAAGAAGAGATTGGACTGCCATTTGTCAGAAATGGTGTAGGGTCTCCTGCACAAGGGGTTGGATTAGATGACCTACAAGGTTCCTTCCAACTCTGATTATCTGTTATCTGATTAATCTGAGCCACCATTGGGATTGGAGGAGTTAAGTCCTCCTTGTCTCATGTACCCATTTGGAATTCCATATTTGGATATGATATTAGAATTTAAAAACAGTGGAAGGGGTTCTTATACATATATTGTACTATAGCACAACTTTTATGTGAATCTGTATTATTATTTGACTGGGAGCCTTCCAATCAAATTATAATATGGATGTCTGGATATACATGGATTATAAAATGGGTGGTTATTCAAATGTTTTAAATGAAGCAATCAATCAATATTGTTGTTATTAATAGTAGCAATAGCAGCAGTAGTAACAGCATCTGTAACAATAGGATTTCTAGTATTCTAATAGTATTACATGGAAAATCGGTAATATTATTTCACCTAAAAAAACAAACAAGTTAGCTACTGTCACCTATTGTGATTCAACCAGATGGTTTAACTGAAAAGACTCTACCTGAAAAATCTTTCTTTTATCTATCAGTGCAGGAAAGCTTAGAATAGTTAAGTCCTGGGATAGAGAGTAGCAGCACAGTGGTGACAGACAGAGCACAGCATTTTTGGCTGCTTCCCAAATATAAGTCCATGCAAATCAATTTTGCAACACGTACAAGATTAACAGATTCATACCACACTTTTCTGACCATTGCAGTTTTTTTTACTTGCAGAGAGGGATATCTTAAAATAAACTCTTACTGCCCCCCACATCTAAAATGGTTCATTGCACCACCATTTCTGTTGCCTGGATGGACCAAATGTCATCCTTTTCTCCAAATTTTGTTTTAATGATGTATTCTTTTATATTGTCAATTTTTTTGATGAATTCCCAACCCTGATACTAAAGATTAAGAGAAGACACCACAGATAATTAAAATGGATACCAACATTGCCTGGTAGCATCAGCTATGTAGTTCAGACTACTCACTAATAATAATTGTCCTACTATCATCTACAGACTTGTTTCCTTATGCCCTGAGCCAATGGATGGATAGCCTTCTCTTTATCACTGTAATGAACATGATGTTTCTCTCACACAAAGTTCCTGTCATGAATGACCTTTCATCTTGAACCACTATGACCTTTTATTAATGCTACATTAAGAGCTTGCAGAAGCCAGTGTGGAGTTGAGGTGTGTGTGTGTGTGTGTGTGTATGTGTGTGTTAGTGACAGAAAGGCATGATACAGCTCTTGTTTTTAATCCAGCTAATTAAAATCCTCATGTGTGGAGTGTAACTAAGAATGCAGCCTTCGCCCACCACTTTCCCACAGACCGGGAATAAAGGTCTTCAGTGTAGCAGAAGCTAACCAGCCTTTGAAAAACAGAGAACAGAGTGCACAATTCATCCTGGGATCCCTTATCAATTCGGGGGAGTCATTCCTCCCCCTCCCAGCCGCCCCTGGAATCTCTGTCCCCATCACTGCCAAACCATTTTAACAACAGAACCGCTGGCTCTCTAGGTCCAACTTGCTCAGAATGAATAAAGGCAAAGATATATTTACTCCCATTTATCAGACTTCAAATAGAATCCTGCTCCAGTGAATCTCTCTCCAGACCAGATTTGTTTTGTTGTAGAGTTATTTACTTAGGAGCTGATTGTTATGCCAATCAATCACAGGCTTCAGGCTTGATGACTTTATTGACTGACATCTTCTCTTCCTCTTCCTCTTCTCTTCTCTTCTCTTCTCTTCTCTTCTCTTCTCTTCTCTTCTCTTCTCTTCTCTTCTCTTCTCTTCTCTTCTCTTCTCTGTTCTAGATGATTACTAGCAGAATTACAATGCTAGATTCTGAAAAGGATTGTGACTTGTTAATTTGCGTAAAAACAACTATTTCAGCAACCGGAGGTTTTCCTGTCATATGAGAAACCCATCCTCCACTGTAGCTACTGGTTGTCTGCTACTGCTGAAAGCACAGTTAGCTTTTTGCCTCTCTTCTCTTGCTACAGATATGGACCTAATTTACAGCATTTCTTTAGAGTAATTGAAATGCAATATATAACCCCTAAGAATTCAAGTGCATCATTGTACAAGAAAACTAGTACTGTCTGGACAAAATGCTAGTACAACTTATTTTTTTAAAGAGTCTATAGACTCATTGGCCTCAAAGCTTCATTTTATATATCAGATGTAATATTATCTTAGGATGTATAAATATTTTTCCTGGGATGGGAGGGGATGGGATGTCCACTGAGTAAGGTCCATAAGTCAAGATGAAGGCCTTAAGCTCCATCTGTTTTCTAATATGCAAGAGATATAACAAGAGGTGGTGCTTTGGTTATACAATCATGGTCACCACTTTTTGGATCATAGTCTAGGGACACCCTTCCAGGCAGGGTTAAGGCATCTGGCTGCAAATAGGCTTCCAGATTCAGGCTACAATTTTGTGAGTTGTCTGTCCTTTTTAGTTCTCTCTCTCTCTCTCTCTCTCTCTCTCTCTCTCTCTCCCTCCCCCTCCCCCTCCCTCCCTCTCCCCCTCCACCTGCCTCTTTCTCTCTCTCTCTCTCTCTCTCCCCCTCCCTCCTCTCTCAGAATGGCACATTCTGTCACAGTTTCCTGACAAGATTGAACACTTGGAAGTTTGAATTAAAAATACAGTCCCCCAAAAGCCTCTTTTCACAGTTCCCATGAACAAAGTGTCTCCATTTGAGCATTTCTGAGTGATGACCACAAAATTGCTCAAACAGCTGTGCTCTCAACTATGCTGGCTATATCTCTTTCACATGCATTTGCACAATTCTATGCATCACATACAGCAATGTCCCTGAGAAATTTCTTTAAATACACACACACACACACACACACACACACACACACACACGTCCAGTGTTATATTATGCTTATATAACTATAACCATAACATAAATATGGAAATAATCAATACAATGGCTTTTTGGATACTGTAGAAATGTGCTAACAGCTTTACTTCTACAACAATTCTGGGAAGGTTACCAACTGGCTGGATTGTTATGGACAATCCAGTTGTATTCCAATACTTTTGGAGAATATACAACAAACATATGCTTAGCCTACAAATTGTCTGATTAAAGCCAAGTTGAAAGAGTAATATATATGTTTAAAAATATGTGACGAAGATGCAGTGTTCCCAACAGGGAGTCTTCAACTTAAGACCATTCATTTAACAACTGTTCAAAGTTACAATAAAAAAAATGTGACTTATGACCAATCCTCACACTTATGGCCATCACAGCATCCCTGTGCTCAAGTGATCAAATTTGGATGCTTAGCAACCAGCATCTATTTATCATGGTTACAGCATCCTGGGGTCACATGAGTTTCCCAAATAGCTTTCGACAATCAAAATAAATGGGGGAAGCTGGGTTTGCTTAATGATCACACCAAAAAAGTTAATATAAATTGATTGAGAGTTACTTAACAACTCCATTGCTTAGCAATGGAAGGTCAGGTCCCAATTGTGGTAGTAAGTCAAGGATTATCTATACCACCTTGAGAGTTGCTTTTTAACAGAAAGATAGCATATGAATTAAGTAATAAAAATGAGAATACTTTGATCAGAGGTCAAGATGGCATAATATGTGTACTGAGCAATATCTTAGACATACTTCACTTGGGAATTAGAGGCTGTTTTAACAAACGAGGCAACTGTGAATTTTTAAAATTTCAGAAAAATTCCTGAAAGGTTACTTATGTGATGAGTATATCTAATGCACTGACATGATATGAACTAAAAATTCACATCGCAGGGTTCCTGTTTGGGGGTGACATACTTTTCAATATTTGCATTGAATACGGACTTCCAGGGTAGCCCTATACATGATATATATGATTGGAAACATATAGCACATGGCTCACCGTGAGCAAAATGTCCTAATCCAGATATGGTGGCAACTGCCAAGTTAACTACAACTTATCAAACAACACTGTGCCACATTAGATTCAGCAAATTTTATTTTTCAGGAATACATGCACATTTAAAAATACCATGGGATCCTTGCTGCTCTCTGGGCTTGGTTATTTTCTTGCAGACATTTCATTCCAAACTAGGTAACATCATCATTGCTAGAGTGTGGTTTGTTCTCTTTTTAGTTTAGTTTAGTTTAGTTTAGTTTAGTTTACTTTATTGTCATTGCACCTCGTACAATGAAATTAAATACCATCTTCAGTGTTTAATTTTATATATTAGTTGCTCACCCTGCCTGTGTTGGTGGAAGTATTTTGGTAATTCCTTGATTAGGCTGTTGTTTAGTTAGCTTGTTTGTCAGAGTTGGCTTGACTTCCTTTAACATTTGGGCATGTCATTTGGTTGATGGTGAAAGAGCAGTATGCTAATTATTACATTGGGTTAGTTTGGAGATGCACAGATCCTAAACTGGTGTCTGGAGATTATTAGGACCTGAATAGAGTGGAATAAACTCAGATTAAATCTCAGTGGTTGTCAATTATTAATTAATTGTGATTCTGGCATTTTAGTAGTTAGTCTTGACAGGATTGCACTCATGTGGAATTGATTTATAGTCTGGGGATTCTCTTAGATTCTTAGCTCTTGCTTGACAAAAGTGACAACCTCAGGAGATTTCATGTAGGTTTGGCCATGTGCTACTTGAGACTCTACTTGGACCAAGATGTTCTTACAATCTTAATACATGCCCTGATCACATTCAGCTGAATGTGGCAACACACTTTGGTTACAGGTCTATAACATCTATATATATGTGTGTATGTCTGTGTGTGTGCATCTAGTATCTTGATTTCCAATCTGTATTGGATGTTATTTTTATGATATGTGAAGTAAAAATATTGTATGAAATTTTGCGCACATGTTAAGCCTCCTTTCTTTGGTAATGCATGTAGACCGAAGTTTTCCAAACTCTTGGACACTGTGTCATTCTCCAGTTTTGCTGGCATAATTTGGCTATAGATATTCTATTAATTTCTGTAGAATTTGACCTTGGTGATGACTGGCATGCTAATCTAACTTCATCTTTTAGGACTAGATGTTCTTGTAAACAGGGAATGTCTTTAAAGATATCTAGAATGTTCACTTCTCTACTGTACATGATTTCAACATGTTCCTTCCATTTCTATCTGATTTTCTATTGACACATCTATTTCAGACCCTGAAAATAATATAAAAAATAGTGGCTCATGGACTTCACATTTCTGAACACAATAGTTAACTTTAAAGTATTCATAAAAAGAAAATATATTTTCTTTTGATGTAATTATCTATATTCCCCAAGACATTCCTGAGATTCCAACATTTTGAGCAAAGGAGGATTTGGTAGAAGGATATCTAAGGTAGGGATAGAGATGGACTTGTATTGTAAGAGAGGTTAATTTAAAGAAGTTCACATAAGGACAATAAATAATTAAATGGCACTTTAAAAAATATTTTTATTCAAGCATTTTATAAACTAGCGTCTCATCCTCCAATATCACAGAGAGAGAAAAGTGATATATACATAGCCATGTTCCATTATATATGTTCCTTTTATATTTCATTTTCTTCTCGCCTCTCCAAGCTTTGTTTGCTCAGTTTTTAATTTCTGGAAAGAGTTTTGTCAGAGTTCATATTTGGCTGGAAATGACATTTCCTTAATTTAGAGACTGTACTTCCTAATCTCAGCAGTGAGGTAGTTACTTAGACCATATGTTGGGAGACCTTCTCGTCTGTTACTTCACTTGTTTTTGGCCTTCCAGTTAAGATTCACAGGCCAGGCCTCCAAAATACCTGATCATTTCACATCCCATCATGATACCATATTGAGATAGCTTTCACCAGTCATTGTCGCCAAGCAGTTTCTGTAAATAATTATAGAAGTGGGTTAAAGAGATATTCAAAATAAATACAGAACTAGCTTTCATGGATGCACTAGTTTCCCAACAGGGCAGGAAAGGTCTTTTGAGGATGTTATTGGCATGGCAGCATATAAGTACAGGCATATATTAATCATTTCAATGAAGTCTGGGATTTTTCTCCCTGCTAATATGAAATATTTATGGCTGTAACTGTCTTGGTTGAAGCACAGAGCTGTTTCTCATTAGTGGTGGTTGTCAGAAAAAAATGAATATGCTGCTGAGTGTCCAGTTTCTGGGGAAACGTGGTTGAAACATGAGCATCTCTCTCTCTCTCGATTCTGAGCTTGGAGTTAGATGCTTGCAGATGGGATGTTCCCCATTAAGTAATGACTGAGGGTCCATATGGAACACATTACAAATCAAAATACTGATTGATGAAGTGCCTGTGGTCAACTTTCTACAGAAATGAAAAATTTGAATTTATTATCACATCAGCATGGGGCTGCTTTCACGTACAATCACATTCTGTTTCTGCTCTACTCCCCCACTTCCCTGTTCTACATTCCCCTCCTTCTCCAAACCTGAGATATGCATTTCTAAGATAAACAAATATGTGAGTAGAGCTTTGAATTGGGTTCCATGAAAGACATCAATTGATCAGATCTGGGCTGAATCAGGATGTGCTGATATACAGCTGGTTCCATTCTTTAAATGATCACAAGTCCTTTTATCTGAGGTGAGTGCAGATGAACAAAAGTTTATACTTTTGGTGGTGAAGAATTAAAATCAATGGATAGAAAAGGACTCAAGATATACCAGAGTCCTGGGCCCTTGAGGGAGATTTTTAATAAGTGTTCTACCAGAGAACTAGTCTTTCTAGCTCTCAAAATTTCTGAGTGCATCCAATATTAATTTGGGCTGTTCTGACTATTTTCAGAAGAGTTGAACAGCAAGATACAATAGGCATGGACACATTCAGCTTACAAGCTGCTGCCAATGAAACAGCTGTTGCCTTTTTTGTCCAGCAGTTTTGTATGGATGAAATGTGAAATAGCATTCACTCACTGTCATCTCCAGTTAAAAAATTAGTATAGGGCTAGGAAAAACTCTTGGGAAATATCCTGAAGATCCACTGTCAAATGGTTGGACTAGGTTGGACTTCCCAAACCTCAACCTTCTGCAACCTGGGCATCCTCCATATGGGTGGTTTTGTTCTCTAGGAACTATGATCATTCTGGGAACTAAAATTCAGGCATATGGAAGGTGACCAGTTTGTGGGAAAATGCCACAGTTGATTATACAGGTTACAGATGAACAGAGTTGGAAGGGACTTTGTAGGTCATCTGGTCCAACCCCCCACCCAAGCAGACCCTACACCATTTTTGACAGAAGACAGTCTAGTCTCTACTTGAAAGTTTGCCAGCTGAAGTCCCAATATATCTGGAGTATACCAATTTGGGGAAAGCTGGAACAATTAATGAATTCATTTCAACTTCTGCTTCCCATAAATTGTACCTTGAAACAATTTACAATAAAATTATTAGTAGCAATAATAAAAGAATAAAGTACAACATATTAAAAATTACAAAAGGAAGGAGTCATTTAAGCTAATGAAACTAACTTTAGTGGACATTTGTTAAGTGGGGAATGAGGGAAAAAACTGTTCATTCATAACATTTATCTATGAAAAGTCTGTGTGAAGAACTAAGTGGTTTCAGTGGTGCCTAAAGGGCATTGTAACAGCACCTCATCAGTTTTTAAGGGCCAGAACATCACCTGTAAATAACCACCAGAAGATACGGTGTGGGCTAAAGCAGAAAAAGCAGGATGACCTCTGATTTGACACCAATCAGATAGATAATAGTAAAGATAGCATGTCATATACATTGTCCATAGTAATCCCTGAATACCTGCTGGAATATCCAAGTTTTCTCCTAAATGTTTATAACAAGGGTGCTGATTTATTTCTAGGTAGAGATGATTCTTCAGAAGGGGAACTCTGGCAAAGAATGCTTGCTTCTAAAACCCCTCCTATTACCCATCATGAGGCAAATACTTGGCATACTTCCTTTACCATCACACTTTAGATGGGAAGGCAGAAATACTACTATCTTTTAATGAATGATACAATGGCAAGATCCCTAGCTGTACATTTAGGATTTTCTATCTGGTCTCCTGTGGAAAAGAGAGCTTCTGGTGATCATGAGGGTCTCCCAATGGAGAAATGCCACCTCTCACCTTTAAGATTGTTGTAATATGAAAACCCAGATGGGCATATTTCAGTAAGGGACAGCCTCTTTTTATTGCCCATCCAGGTTTCAGTAAAATTATCCAAGGCTATCTTGGCATACAGCATTATACCACAGTTTAAAATGGCTTTACTACAGACAAGCCTGGTATCAGCCTCAGCACAAGAAATCTAGGAACCTAGACTGAGAAACAGGATCTGAAAGATATGACTGACTATAGGTACACTTCAACTTACAATAGTTCACTTAATGACCGTTCAAAGTTACAACTGCACTGAAAAAAGTGCCTTTTTCACACTTATGACCATTGCAGCACTCCCATGGTCATGTGATTTGCATTTGGATACTTGACAACTAACTCACATTAATGATGGTTACAATGTCCTGGGGACATGTGATTACTTTTTGCAACCTTCTGACAAGCAAAATCAATGGGGAAACCAGATTCACTTAACAACTATGTCACTAATTTAAAAATTGCACCAATCCACTTCACAAATGTGGTAAGAAAAGTTGTAAAATGGGGCAAAACTTACTTAACAAATTTCTCACTGAGCAACATAAATTTTGGGCTCAGTTGTGGTTGTAAGTTAAGGACTACTTGTATACATTTCCAATTTCTCTGATGAAAATCCAAACAATTGTATGGACTTTTTGAGATATATCTATCTATCTACACACACTCACACACACGTGCATGTGCGCGTGTGCACACACACACACACACACACACACATATATATGTGTGTGTGTGTGTGTGTGTGTGTGTGTATCTATATCTATATCTGTTTTCTTAAGTTTTCGTGGGTACTTACATGTATGGTATTCAGCTTTGTTTGGGTATTTTCCTACATCATTATAGTTGTGCTTTTAAAGTTGTAGCAACGTTTGGCAGAATCTCATCTGCTATCATCAGGCTTCTGTATTGTGTTCGTCTGACAAACACAATACAGAAGCCTGATGATGGCAGATGAGATTCTGCCGAAATGTTGCTACAACTTTAAAAGCACAACTATAATGACGTGGGAAAATACCCAAACAAAGCTGAATACCCTATATCTATATCCATATCCATATCCATATCCATATCCATATCCATATCCATATCTACCTACCTATCTATGCAGGTCTTGGCATGTTCAGGTCTTTTCCCGTGTAAGATTGAGAGCACCTTGGCAACGAGGTCCCACTCACCATCTTCAAGCTGGTGCTTTCTGCTTCGTGCTTGTTGCAAGCACGAATCCGAAAGCACCAGCCTGAAGATGGCGAGTGGGACCTCGTCGAAACATTGCCAAGATATATATCCTGCAAAGATGTAAGAGGACCAAAACAAAGCAAAACAGGGAATTCAAGTAAATGGAGCCTGGTGGAATATTAACCCAGCTCACCAAAGCTCAGGAGGTGTCCAGGACAGCCTGCCAGTCATTTCAAAAACACATGGAACTTTCACTTCAGTCTTGAGGGGGGAATTCTGACTGACACTGCTGGAGTCTGGCTGAGAAAAGTGTTTGCTTGAAGGACATGAAAGCTTTCCTCTCTCACTCTCTCTCTCTTTTTTTATTGGCTTCGGATGGCAAATACGGCCCTCGCCAGCTAGCAGTTCCCACTGAGGTAATAAAAGTATGCAGGACCTCAGTGGAAATGTGGATCTTCCAATTAGAGTTGAAGAGTCACTTACAAGCAGGGGTTGGGGATGGTTTGGCACTTAGAAACTTTTTTTTTTTAAAGAGAGACTGAAAGATTTAATATTCCTGCTGAATTGCTCTCTGAAGAATACACACACGCACACACAAAGATATGGATGAATTGCAAAAGAAAAATAATGGAAAGAAAGGAGACTACCCACATTTTGAGTAGTTAGCTAATCTTTAGAACTTCCCTTTTTTTTGCTACCTTCCTCTGATATCTGCTACTGGTTGGATACCCTGGTGATATAAAAGGCTGAAACTGGGACCTCCTGTTTATAAACCATGAATTCCACTAGGGGTCTTTCATTATAATTTAAGGGATGAAATTAGCTGTGTACTAGACCATAATATGAAACTTATGAAAACCCTTTGTGGGTCACCAACAACAGTGAGCAACTTGGTGAGGCCAAGACCCTTTTCTTACTGAAATTTGAGAAGATGGATGACTTTACCATATGAAGGACACCTGGATTTCAAGAATGCCTTCTCTGTGGCAACCAACATTCTAAACATCGATCTGGATACCATTAAGCTCTGGAGCTGTTTCTGAATAGTCCACATTTCAACATCACTGGTGGAAAGGTTCCTGTTATTTAATGTCTACAGAAGGAACAGAGACTCTCTCTCTCTCTCTGTGTGTGTGTGTGTGTGTGTGTGTGTGTGTGTGTGTGTTGGTTGCCAAGTGTTGCTGAACGGCAACTTGCACCACTATCACCAGCAATCAGCATGACTAGTGATGAATTATAGTGTAGCAAATATCTGAACTATCACAGAATATTCACATATCTGAGGTTTATAGTTTTCTTTTAATGTGGATCACAAATATATGGAAACCCAATACTTTCTACATTTTTGTGAAAAAAAAATTGTAATTTTTTTTTTGTAAAGGTATTTTGTTTCTTTTAATTTGAAAAGAAAAAAAATAACCTGGATGTATTATTGTTAATGTGAAAAATGAAAACTTTTGCTAAACAAATGTTCTAAATTTGTAGAAGAGTGGCAACTGATCCATTAAAAAAAAGCCCTGTTAATAGTTATGGCTCATTTTCTTTAATTAAATTCCTTAGAAAAGTACATAAATGCAATAATTAGCTGAAAAAGGCCTTATTGTTTATGTCTTTTGATCACTGTTGCTTTCTGGCAGGAAACTGCATTTCAGTATTCTCGAGAAAGGTAAGGAAGCTTTGTCAGGAACAGTCAATGACTGTGATCCTCAAGATGTGAACAGATATCATCTAATTTCCTATCATCAAATGTTTTCATAATAACTGTGCTTTTTGTTTTGTTATGTTATGCTATACACTGTCTGGTGAGTTCCTGGTGAAGCAAATGATTTAGAGAAGAAAGACAAAACACATTCTGTCTCTCTTTTCTGTCCCCCGCCCACCTTCCCCTGGGGAAGGAAGATCATTGCACATTCTTTGTATTTGCAAAAGAAACGATGCAGAGGAAGATAGATACCTCCTGACTGAAATGGTAAGTATTTTATCACAGTCTGTGACAGGAATAGTCAGCTGGGAGCCCGGATGCCAAATCTGATCCTCAAGTCAACTGTATTTGACAGTTGGACATAGCAGTGGTGAAGTATTTAAGGGAGATTTGTATACTAGACAATATGGACTTCATCCCATAAAATAGTACCTGCCCTAGGCAATATAATGGTGTTTGTCACAAAAAAAATGGAGTTTTTTTTTACCCTTTATTTTCTACCCTAGTTGGGAATCCTCCAGATTCATATACCCGGCCAACTTGGGGAACAGGAAGTTAACAAGATGAATCCTTTGTCAGATCCAGTCAGTTATATAACTCCTCTCTCATTGCATCCCTTAAAACCAGCAACTGGACTGCCCTATGTATTTGGAGAGGCAAATGCAGGAGATAACTATAAATGCCTGGAGAGCAGGAATCCAGCCATGACACTGGGTGGTCTTTCTTATATGGCCTAGGGCTTAGCCAAGACCAACAGCATCCAGCATAATGGGATATCTCTGCCAACAATAGCCTTAGAATACTGAGCTCTATTCCTGTGTGGCAATTAGTCTGATAAACCATATAGAATCATAATGTTACTGCCAGCTGGAAGAATACAAACTAAAGTCTGGCAAAGTAAACTCTGGATTTTCCAGTCAAATGATGTAGTGAAAGGCATTCTTGGGAATGAATGAGATAAGTTTTTATAGAAGAGGAGTGGAAATGGTGTAAGAATGTTTTGTTTGTGCAGCACGTACAGAATATATTTAGAACTTCAGACTATCAAATGTTCTAAAGATCAAAGAGGCCAATATAATTTCACTGATGCAGATACTTTATTCTGGTTAATCAAATGGCCTTCTGATGATATATTAAGCCACATTCATGTTCTGAGAAAGGAAATACAGGGACCCTTGCAATATTGACCCATTTGCAGATTGACTATAGAAAGGCTCTTCAAACTTGGCAAGTTTAAGACTTGTGGACTTCAACTCCCAGAATTCCTGAGCTAACATGACTAGAGGAGGAATTCTGGGAGTTGAAGTCCACAAGTCTTAAACTTGCCGAGTTTGAAGACCCCTGGACTATAGCATACTCATTGGAGAGAAAAAAAAATCATGTGCAGCATTGATTACCCATTTCTGCCAAACTAAGTGATTTTATGGTTACACTGTTTAGTCAAAAATAAAACCAAAAAAATATTGCCATTACCTTGAAAATGTGCTCCCATCACTAAATTGTGGATGAAAAAAGGAGGGTCAGGATATCAATTAGAGGTTGTGTTCAAGAGGATGTCATTGGGAACTAGTCAACAAAAATTTGAATTCAGGAGTCAGATCTTTTTATCCAGAGCAGATGACATATTTTATCTGTAACCTGAAGTCCATTTCTGTCACCAAAATTATTTTATTTTCACAGCATCATGAGAGTTGCCATGATTTCCACCGATATTGTTTAGAAGTTTGTAAATGTGATGCAGATTTTACTTTTGTCTGTCATCCCAACTCATTTGAACAAATTGGGATCTTTTTTTTTAAGGGTAGAGAATTCCATGTAAACTCTCCTCCTCCTCCTTCTCTCTCCAGCTTGATGCCACAGAATAAAAGAAAGAAGATAAATTTAAAGCCTCCATAGTTTACCCAAAATGGCACTGAATTAATATTTACCTGAAAGTGAGTACACATCTTGGCACAATCTTGAACCCTAATAAAACAGAGTCTCAGATCATGCTGAGATATAAACTGTGATCAAATGAACATGCGTGCAGCTTTCCTTCAAGCTTCAGATCTGTTGGATGAATACACTAGTTGAAGAGAATGGCTTGGGGCCAGTGTGTAATCTATACGCTTTGGCTTAAAGAAAGCTTTTGTTTAATCTGGTTATGTTTTTTGACTAATCTATACTAACCAAGGACATATGGCAATGACAATGTCCATTGGAATGGTTTGCTTCCCTATCCTTGGACTTTATTGTCAGCTTCTCTGTGTTGTCTGAAGACCAGAGGCTTAAGCCATTTATTTACAAGTATATCCAGGCTTAGAAATTATAATACTTTGATAAAATTCCTCGGTTTCCTGGGATAAAACTGTCTCCAATGTTTCTCTTATACTTTCCTATTGCCAGCTGACACCTGTAGTATTTGTTTCTTTGTTTCTGTTTTTCCTCTAGGACCACAGGGCCATGGATTTGGTTACCCCTATTCCAATTTTTCTTATAAACCAGAGAATACGTTAGGCTATCAGGTATTGATTAATCCAAATTCACTAGGTGCATGTCTGTGGCACAGAAATTCAAGGACCTGAATCTTCATATCAGCCTATGCAAACACACAAAATGTTTGTTTGTTTTTCGTATTGAATTCACCTGGAATTTTAAACTGTTAATATCACTATTTTGTAATAGCACTGATGTGTGCACCACTAAAAATAACTTTAGTGAGATTGATTCAATCCACTCTTCTTCCTGACATTGCACCCTGTCCTTGTTGATTGAGCCTAGAAAGAAATAATATTCAGGTCCATATTCCTTTGTCAGATGTATTTCTTGAAACAATTGTTCTAGTTTTATCCATTTAGCCATGTAGTTATACACATTATACGCTGCCCACAAAATGAATCCTGTTAACAGGTATTTATACCACTTGTTTGTGTACAATATCCCCTGTTCTCAAGTGTGCCTGCTACTGGTTCATTTCAGTGGTGAATGAACACCTTCTACTTTTTGGCATATATCAATAGTATTTTCTATGGACAAATTCATGTGTCTAAATATACTCTCTTGCAATTGATTGTTTGTTATATCCAAAACAATTTGATCTTTGAGCAAAGATTCACAAGACTCTCGGGTCTGTTACAATGTTTTCTTTACACAGTAATTTATCCTTTTCTCTAAAAATACAACAAAAACACTCTTCTCCCCATGTCTTGGCTCATATCTATAAACAAATCATTCAAAAGTAATACAGAAAAATTTCACTAAGAGCTATCAGAAACAACATCATATAAAAAAAACTTTAAACCTTTCAAATAATGTCCCATAAATTTCTTATAATCTTCTCTTCATCATCTCCCAGAAACTTCTTCACAGACTTAACTCTTTCTTTCCATTTTAATACCACTGCTTAAAAGGTATAATCATCAATATTTTTAAAACCAAAAACAAAGTTTATGAAGTTGGCTTATTTTATCAAGATTAGAGTGTATATGGTGTTTTTAACAGCTTTTAATATCTTTTCTTGACCAGGCCTGAATAATGAGGCTTTAAAGCTTTGCTTATATATAAGTTATGTACAGAAGAGATTTTTGTTGTATTTTTAGAGAAAGTGATAAGCTATATACAAATTTTTCAACCATCTCAGTATCATTTTGTACATATGATTTGAAAACAGAACTTTTTATGCATTTTTTCATGGCATGCAATATGCCTCAAATTTTACATGACTTAAAAGTTACTTTTTTTCTTGATACATTGATAGAAATAAATCATACATTTTCAGTTGTTGGTAATTATCAATTTTGTTATAGAAGCCTGCCTTTAATCTGTTATTTTACCATTACTACCTCCAACACAATTCAGTCCCAAAGAAACATTATCAAAGTGTCTCCTTTTTTTCAGACTGTGCCATGTGGACAACCAATGGAGATTACACATGGGTGAAGAGATGCATAATATGAAATACCAATAATTTCAACAACGGCATAATCTGCTACTTCACAAAGACGTAAGCACAAAACCCAGAAAATAACATAAACTCAGAAATAAAAAGGTCAACACTTTTCTCTCAGAAATTTGACTCAGTGTTGTAAAACACAGATAAGCCATTTATTGTTTCATATGATTTCATTAGCTCTTTTGCAGAAAGTTTCTCTTTTGATTAACAGGAAGCTTTGGACACTCTCATAAAAACATACCAGTTTTGTTCAGAATATTTTAAGATGACTAAAAAGGAAGTGGAATGGTGCTTTCCACATGAAAAGCAAGATTTTAAATGGGAATGATTATCTTGGCAGACATTTTTTGTTTCCCAAATTCCTCACGATCTTCCAACTTAATTTTAAAGAATTGGACAGGAAGACTCCTATAAAGATCTGTATAAAAATATTGTCATCACTAATGTCAAGGATTTAAATAAATCGGTTCTTGGAAACTGTATTTGAGAGGAAGGTGGAAGAGAAGGAGAGATAGAGAAGGCTGAAACCTCTAGGAGAGCAAATTGCTTTCATACAACTTTTGCTCACAACTAATGAAACATAATGGAGCATCTCTCTCTCTCTCTCTCTCTCTCTCTCGTCCCTCCCAACACACACACACATTTTGCCCTGTGTTTTTACTTCTCATCAAAACTGATCTTGTACTTCCTTTATTTATGCTACACAGGCAGATATGTTTCTAGCATCGTCTTTTTTGTTTATGGCATACAAGATCTCCCAGAGGAAGCAAGCATGGTAGGTAAGAGGCAGGAATTAACCCTCAACTGTGCTTCCTTAAAATACCTTGTGCATCTGGACACCCTGTACCCTGGGGACCAATCAAATATTGAATAGTTTGAGGAAATAGCAGAGGGCTTGCTAACTCTTTATCATTAGTGGAATGCTTGGTGAGTCAGGATGAAAAAAAAACAGGCATATTTGTGTTGATGGGATACAAATCATAAATGCAATTATGATAACTCTTATTTAGTAGCACTATGGAAAGAAATACAGAATTCCTGAGAGTTCTTCTTCTTTTCAGTCTCTCTCTTCTAGACAGGTTTATACATACATACTATCCATTAATGAGTGTTGGATACAGGAGACACAGCTTTTTCAGAATTAATTGTTGTTTTTAAGCACTATCGGTAGATGAAGACCTTTTCATTCACCAATATGTCTTATTAGCCAGTTCCTGCTTTATTATATATTTCCTTCCTCTTTGTTAATTCTCCCATGAAAATGAAACTCAAATTCATGTTATGCAGAAAATACATGTTAGGGAAGTAGAACTCGAGCCTGACAAGCTGTCTTTCAAGACATTTCTAGGTATGCTTGCTAAGCTGAAAATACACTAAACCAAGTTTAGCATACCTGTGTGTTTTGTTTTGAAGAACCAGTTCTCAGTAGATGTCATTTGTGTTCAAAACCAAAAGAAACATATTACAAAATTGGGACTGGTACTGAATAGGAAATTGACTCCCAATTGTATTCTCATTTCTGCTTTCCTTTCCTAGCTAACTTTCATCACATCTCCCAAGCTTGTGCTAATAATCCACTTGGTGATTAGCATGCTCTCTTATAATACTGCTAAAAATGCAATCAAATAATCCTCCCCACAGTTTCTCATTTATCCCCATCTTTTTCTGGTATGATAACAATGAATCTTTCCCTCTCTCTCTTTCTCTCCCCCCACCCTCTCTCTCTATATAGAGAGAGTTAGTTAGTTGAGTTGTAAATGGCATTGCAACATTTGGGATGTTGTACAATTACTTGATGTACAATTACTCTCTGGCATTCTTATAATATCCAGGAATGCATATTTGTTGTGTCTGCATCCTGTGCAAGCTAAATATTTTTCCCACCCATCCCTATTTACTTCTATTTCAGATCAGCTTTTCGTTCAGTCTGACTTTCACATAACACATTTCTTTATATTGATTCTAAGCCTACATTTGATTTGTGTCCTGATACTGACACCCGCAATATTAAGCAGAGAACAGAGATATTTAAATGTACCCATTGTTGATATAAACCATATTGTGTGGATTGGCTAATTAATGCACCATACACATCCCCTCCAGGAAAGTTTCCAGGGTCATGTTTTTGCTGTCTCAGCAATCCAGGATGTTTCAGGGAATAATCGGTTTCAGATGCTCCGTGCCTTTCATGAACAAACAGCCATTTTGCTGAAGGAGCAAGAGGGGGGAAAAAGTATAGTGTGTTCTGTAAAGAGCTTTCATTTCTAGCAGCTGCATTGTGCTGGGTTAATGGATGGTCACAGTGAAGGATTATGTTCTCTGAATTCTTTGAAAGTGGCAAAATATTTATTCTGAACCTGAGATAGCTGATTTGAAGGTGCCTTTTGGGCTCCATCATTTTTATTGAGCTGCTGATTGACTTGACTTGATTTAACCTCAAAATAGATGTTCAGGCTCAGAAAGACCCAGTGAGAGGTTTGCATGTATGTACACAACTTATCCAGCCTCCCAGGACTTGACATCACTCATACTTTAAATATTTGTACATGGGACAACGTAGCTAGGGGATGAAATCTGAGTCTCCAGTCCAGTGAAGTCAAACAGAACATCTGCTTAATGTAACAAAGAACAAATGCCACAAAAAACTGGAAAGTGTTTGTAAAAGGAGAGACATGTATTTGAATGGATTTGATTTATGTTTAGGTAGTGTGTCTTTTCTAAGATTTTGAGGCACTAGGGCTTTTACATTTTTGACTAGAAAAAGATAGATTAAAAAGTTGACTTTACAATAAATTAGGTTTTACTTATCTAAGAGACTGAAGTTTAATTCTCCAGATCTTCTACTTTAGTTCAGACTGGACTGAACAATAGTTTGGATTTTTTTTTGTCGCGCTTTATAATTTCTCATTTATGGAGGAATGCTTTAAAATTTGTACACTGGCAAATAAACGTATTTTGGGGGCTAAAGTATTGCTTTATAAAAGATTTTCCAACCTTGCTTGCTAGGAATTTGAGAGTATTTCAGATCATGGAAAGAAGGTTCATCTCATCACATAAGGATCTTAAGGATACCATCCATACCAATATCCTTGTTAAATCAAGTGCTTGCTTACCCAGCTGGAATACCAGCAACTTTCTGGAGATCATATCACTGAGTAAATGTCCAAACCGCCTGTTTAGAATAAGAATGGGTGATTTGGGGTGTGTGTGTGTGTGTGTGTGTGTGTGTGTGTGTGTTCCTTCAAGTCAGTGTTGACTCCTAGCAACTGCTTGGATTAGTCCCTGCAGTTTTCTTGGCAAGAATTTCAGAAGTCTCTTGCTAGTGCCTTCTTCTTCCTAGGGTTGAGACTGATAGGGGCTGGCCAAAAGTCACCCAGCTGGCTTTGTGCCTAAGGCAGGACTAGAACTTAGGATCTCTTGGTTTCTAGCCTGATGCCTTAACCACTACACCTGATTCATTTTCAGTGTAAATACTGCATGTTGCCTTCTGAATATTTTTCTGTGAAGGCACAACTGTGTAGAACTTGCCTTGCTTTTTAAGAGAAAAGTGCCAAAATATTAATTGCCTGATTTGATTATCTGGCCAACATTTTCATGCAGCAATCATATACATCAGCAGTTTTCAAAGCACAGATGGCCATTTATGTAACTTTGTTTGCAATTTCGGCTGTGTTCCACAGCAACAGGAAAATGGAGTACATCTGCATTCTTGGAAGAGAATAGCTACAAATGAACTAGAAACCGTGCAAACATTTAATGATGTTGAAATAGGATTGTGATAAAAGATGAACTATTTGAACAGGAAGACTATCCTAGCCTCACCCATGTGCTGAAAAAAGAGATCCAATTATGATCCGCTCTGTTTTCCTGAATGGAGATTTGTTTGTGAATAACCTTCCTTCCTCTTGTGTTTCCTTTGAGAGGAAATGGCGTCACTTTGTTATGGAGGGCAATTGTTATATCTGAAAAGTAAAATGCCATCCATAGTACAACTGAATTGACAGGAAGGCGAGCAAAGAGAAAGCCATTTGGCAGAGCTGTTATATTATTTGATAAATTCTCTTTTAAAGGCGGCATCATAGTTTAATTGTAGAACATAGGTTTAATTTTCTTCAATTAAAAGGTCAGGAATAGGACAAATGAAAAACTTTATACATTATACTACACACACACACACACACACACACACACACACACACACACTATCCAACAAGGTGCACTATCCACTCTAACTTATGGGCACAGTTGCCAACTAGTGAAAAGAATCCCAACAGTGCTGGTCCAAAGCCTATCAGGAGAAACATGATAGCCATCACACAAAATACAGTAGCCACCATGAGAATAGTGGCTAGTGAAAATCAGAATCTTTTTCAAATCCATTTTCTTCTCAGAATGGGCCCAGCCAAGAACCAGATATTGTGAATAGACTGGGAAGTTTTAATGCAAATTAGCTGAATTCCAAAACCAGAATTAAACTAAGCAATGTCTCCTTTGAATCTAGTTCAACTCCTGTTGATTTCCTAGATTCATCAATTTACTTTTCTTGGCAGCAAGACAGAATGGTTTGGCATTGCTGTCTTCTTTTTTTAAAACTTCCTAGTCTAGGCTAGAGTTGTAAAGTTTCCTTATAGGCTTGCATCAAAGTGTAATCAGGCCTGGTGTGGCTTGGTTTGGGGGCCTGCTACCACTTTCTGACATTAAAATTCTGTTATTTAATATACTGTCAGGATTACTATTTTGTTTGCTTAATCAGAGCAAAGGCATTTTTATATGTAGAATGGAATGGAATGGAATGGAATGGAATAGAATAGAATAGAATTCTTTATTGGCCAAGCGTGGTTGGACACACATGGAATTTGTCTTGATGCAAATACTGTCAGTATACATAAAAGAAAAGACACCATGTTAAGGGAACACATTAGAAGATAGACTAGAATAGAATAACAAAGTTTGAAGGGACCTTCTAATCCAACCCCATGCTCAGGCAGGAAATCTTATATCATTTCAGACAAATGGTTGTCCAATCTCTTCTTAAAATCTTCCACTGTTGGAACATTCACAACTTCTGGAGGCAAGTTGTTCCACTGATTAATTATTCTAACTGTCAGGAAATTTCTCCTTAGTTCTAGGTTGCTTCTCTTAATGATTAGTTTCCACCCATTGCTTCTTGTCCTGCCTCCAGGTGCTTTGGAGAATAGCTTGACTCCCTCTTCTTTGTGGCAGCGCCTGAGATATTGGAGGACTGCTTTCATGTCACCCCTAGTCCTTCTTTTCATTAAACTAGATATACCCAATCCCAGCAACTGTTCTTTATGTTTTAGCCTCCAGTCCCTTAATCATCCTTATTGCTCTTCTCTGTACTCTTTTTAGAATCTCAACATTTTTTTTTTACATCATGGCAACCAAAACTGGATGCAGTATTCCAAGTGTGGCCTTACCAAGACATTATAAAGTGGTCTTAACGTGATCTCTGTTAAAGCAGCCTAGAACTGTGTTGGCTTTTTTGGCAGCTGCAACACATGGCTGGCTCATAGTCAAGTGATTGTCCACTAGGACTCTAAGATCTCTCTCACAGTTACTACTCTTGAGCAAGGTACCACCTGTACTATACCTGTGCATTTTGTTTTTCTTGCCTAAATGCAGAACCTTACCTTTTTCACCATTGAATGACACTAAGCTGCTGATGACTGTCCTCTATACACAAAGTATAAGCATCTGTGAATACTGATAATGGAAAACACAGACTAATGTTGCTATAATACAGCATTTCACATTTAAATCTTGTTTAGATTTATTGAATAATGTTGGATATGTACACAGGGAAGAATGACCTTGACAGTCAAGATAGAGCACTCATTTTCAGAAGTTACTGATTAGCAGAATAAACAACACAAGGTAACAATTTGGACTATGCCTTGTGAACTCCCCAGGGGGATTTCTCTGGCCATAGTTTGAAATGCTATGGTGAGCTGGGCAGGTTGGGTTTTAGCTAAGCTTTGGTTATGCCTTTTTAACTTGTGGAATGACAAAAACATTTTAACTTGGTGCTTTTCTTTTTTTGTTTATGCATCCTCAGATTTTGTGACAAACTGTCAAAAACACTTATTAGTTATGGATGTGAGTGCTGAGATTCTGCTTAGAGATTTATGTGGCTTGATGTGAGCTGTACAACACCTCAGTACAAAGGCTGTACCACATTAAATGCCGAAACCTGATCTAAGGAAACTTCCTGTGCTTGGGATTGTAAGTCTAAATTAGTGTTTCTCAATCTTGACATCTTTAAGATGAGCAGATTTTGACTCACATAATTCCTTCCCCGCTGCTGGCTGGGGAATTTTGGGAGTTAAGTCCACCATCTTAAAGTTGCCAAGGTTGAGAAACACCACACTTGGTGTATAATTTATATGGTAATTTCTAAAGAAACACTGCGTCTAGCACTAAATTGTTATGCTATTTTCTTCTATGAATGGGGACATTTATCAAATCTAATATATTTGCATGATGCTTACATGATTTTGGAATCTAGGGAGAAAACCTGGTCTAATTGGATCCATTTAGAGCAACTGCTCAATCTTGCCTATTCCGGCTCCTGGCCCTTCAGTTACAAAGAGAAGCAACTGCAATTAGGTTGGTCTTAAAATAATTGGAAAGCTGTTAGTATATACATGTTAATACATTTCATAGCTGACATACTTTTGGTTTATTTTAGTAATTTTAGTATTGTTATTCTATTTTTTCTGTTGATTTTAAATATTTAAGTATATAAAATATTCATTTTTCAGAAGAGCACAGTAGTATTAATAATAGTCAATTGTAAGGAATCTGATGTGGGATGAGTGTGGGTGCACTCATACACACTTGCACATATATATATATATCTTAAGGCAAAGTCAATAAATTCAGAATTATTAAAAACTGAGAAGAAAAACAGGACATCACAAAGAATATTGGTTTCATCTCTATGGTTTCAGTTCTAACCTATCCCTATCATTACTACCACTTCTTCTAATGGAAGGATCTTTGGAGAAAGAAAGTGAATTACAAGCCAAATCTTGCAAAGTCCAATCTGGGTTGGTCACCAGGACCAGAGATTCAGTTTTTAAGCTTTCAGACTCATGCTAGAGCCCATCTCTCTCATCAGAATGTGTTAAATTCTGGTGAGAGACAGGTTCCATGAGGATGGACTTCAGTATGAGTCAGAAAGATCAGAAACTAAGCTCTCGTCCTGGTGACCAGCCCAGATTGGATCCTGAAACATTATCCTGGGGTACATATATTTCAGTGGTAGTATGATACTGGATTGGACTGGTTCACCTGAACTGGTAGTAAAAAAAAAAGCCTCTGACAATCAGCTGACAGGAGAAAGAAGAGAAAAGCACAGGATTGGCCCTCCCACCTGTCTGTGTGCTTTTCTCTTCTTTATCCTCTCAGATGATTGGCACTGCAAGCCTCAGATGGTGTGTGAAAAGTTGTTAGTGTGTGTTAGGTGTGCACGTGTGTGCAGTCACCAAACCAGTAGTGGAACAGGTAGGATCACACTGCTGATATATTTGCCTTCATTTGGGAAAAGCTCACAAGCCTATTCTAGCTGAATGTTTCCCACTGATCTTTTGAGAAAATGATCCATGAGAAATGGAAGGGAAAGGCAGAAGACATGAGGGCCTGAAGCTTCTTCAATTTGGTGTTTTTCCTTTCATCCTTCATCTACTGTGTTGTGTGAAAGGCCATAGAATTTTGGTTGGTTTAGCCTAACATGTACTACATTTTTATTTTGAGATGGTTTATATTACTTGTCAAGTACTTTGGAAGTCATATTTGGATCATATTATCCTGAAAATAAATCAATAATAATAACAATGGTGTGTGATTCCTAGTTATGGAACAGAGAGAGTTTCCTTCCTAAGCTTTCCACTAACAAGGTGATAATGTATTGTATCTTCCTTTGTCTCTAGTATTTTCTTCTTTGTTTTGGTTTTGAATTTCTTTTTGTTAGGAATCAAGTTGAAGATTATTGTATTTGCATGTGTTTTTCTTTCTGTGTCTCTCTGTTTGGGTGAGACGGAGATGGTGATGGAGTATTTTAAGAAGGTTTTTATCTTTCATTTTCTTACTCTGCATCTAGGCCACTAAGTGAGCTGCATCACATCTGAAAGAAGGCGGCTTTTGAGCCTGAAATTCCCACCATCAGAGTCATTCCTCTGTGTTCAAGCAACAAAGGCCAAGGCCTTGCCTCAGTGTTAAGAGGGTGTTAAATGTGCATATGTTTACCAGTCCCATTGTTTAGGAGATCCCATTCAGGACATGCTGTGTCACTGGCCGCTCTGAGGTCTTTTACATAAGTCACATGCAGTTCTTCAGAACAGATTAGCTACACTTTTCCTGGATTAATTTGCCATTGAGGGGGGACCCACAAAATTACTTTGTGTCAATTGGATTCAAGGAAAGTATAGCATTATAGCTCTGAATATAGCATAATATTCAACTTGCCTTATGCCATTCTTTAAATCACAACATACATACATAGATAGATCAGTGGGGTTTTTTGTTTACGCTAGTGGAAGTGAATTCTGCTCATATAAGGCAGTCCTAATACTGTCCAACAAAAATGCTGCTAAAGTTTAAGTCCTAAGGTTTAAGTATGGAATAGCTGGGGAGTTAAATATTATAATAGTTGGGGAGATCAATGAATTTGGGAAGTGATATACAGGCCAGCTGTCGAAAAGGAAAGCACACGATGCAGATTAAACACTTTGTTTAGATTGTTCAGATGCCTACTGTTTCTCCTTTTTATCAGAAATCGTATGGTTTTTAAATGTGGCAAGCTATCTTTAAAAGAAGAAAACAGCAATGCCAAACCACTTCAGTCATGATGGGCAGGTACATAAATAAAATAAACAAACTTTTAAAATTTGTATGATATGTCAAACAAACAATAGATGTGGTAGCGTTGCCTAGAATGGAGATACAAGAATATGTGAAAGAGTGAAATTGCACTATTAACCTATATAAGCAAAGTTTTATTTAAGATTTTACAAGAGTAGAGCTGTACTTCTCAAGAGTAATGAAGAGGAAGGTTTCAGAAAAGGCAAAGAGATATGAGATTAGTTAGGTAATGCAACATGACTAATGGAAAGTGCAAGAACATATAAGAAGGTTTTCCTTTGGTTTATTGATGAGAACAATACCTTTAATTGTGTAGTAGAATATAGCATTGAGAAAAAGTGAGAACAAGAAGATAGATGCCTTCAAATTAAACATAGTTATTAGGAGTATAACGGACTCTAGGAAAAACTAATCCATGAGTCCTGGATCCAATATCAAGGGAGGACATCATGACAAATTTTCCTTAATATACTAAGAGTGACTAAGAAGGAATTCTAGGATCGAAGCTGAACTCCTCCTCAGGTCTAGGATGTGCTGGCATCAATGCCTACAGGCTTAAAACAGCTGTCAGGCAGACTTTTCAGGATTAAAGCCCATTTCAGGGCTAAGGCCTCCTTAATGGCTTGCAGCTAGGCCAGGGATGGAGCTCTGAGACCTCAAGCTTTTCAGTTTCTGCAACTTTTAGACCTCAGTTTTGGTTGTTTTCTTTGAATCTGCCCTCCTGGATTGCCTTCTTCTTAGCACTCAGTGCATGGCCTCTGTACATCAGCTTGTTTGGCATCTGAAGCAATCAGCTTGTATTGCAGCCAGCGGTGGTTCTGCTTGAACTAGGCTAAAGATGACAAGGCTGTGATTTGGGCTATGTACAACTTGGAAAAAAACAATCTTTGACAGGTTACCAGGAAATTGATGTGCTTCGGATTTCACTTACTTGAAATTTAAAAAAAGGGGGAGGGGGATTGTCAAGCACTTCAGAGAGGCTGTAATAACAAGGCGGGTGGTTTTTGCTTGGCGGAGCGTAAGTTATTTGGACCTGCTCTAAAACAAACAGCTGTATCAGATTTTGAAACAATATGTGAAACTGAATGTTATTTAACTAAATGTTACATAATTTCATTTACATGTAAACATAATTAAAATTGGACATAGTGAATGTGATTACATTTAGGAACAGCATTTGAAACCTTGGGTTTGCCACCACTCAAGTGGTCCTGGAGTTTTAAGTTGTACAATCTAACTTTGACCCACAGGATTAATAATGCATGGTGACAAAAATAATAATCAGAGCAACTAATTATGATTATAGATTATAATTATCCATAGGATAACTATAATTATAATTATGGATTATCAATGGATTATCAGTGGTGCCTCGGTGGTGCAGTGGTTAGAGTGCAGTACTGCAGACTACTTCTGCAGACAGCTGTCTGCCTGCAATTTGGCAAATTGAATCTCACCAGGCTCAAGGTTGACTCAGCCTTCCATCCTTCCGAAGTGGGTAAAATGAGGACCCAAATTGTTGGGGGCAATATGCTGACTCTGTTAATCACTTAGAGAGGGCTGTAAAGCACTATAAATTGGTATATAAGTCTAAGTGCTATTGCTATTATTTGAATAAAGTTTTGTTTCTGTTCTTTCCAACTGAATGGAATCCTAGCTACTACTTTATTTCCTTAAATATGTAGTTATGTAAAGGGGGTAGGATGCTTTCTGTGTTTCCTACACTATATTTAAGGAAGTAGGGTAGTAGCTTGGAATGCCCCTGACTCATCCATCCTAAGAAAAATCTGTGATGTGTATAGAAATTGAACCCCCAAATAATTTTGGTAGATGCACTCCCAATATATTTGGAAAGGGTAGTGCTAGGTTGAAAAAGGTTTCTCAATCTCTCTTTTGCATAACTACCTCTAGATTTGCTAGTGAAGGGACTTTTTTTATAAATACTTAGGATCAAGCGATCCTATGATCATAAGTAATTAACATTTTCCAGTTACAGATGTAGAATTAGTCACATTTCTCATTTTAGTAAAATAAAGCAAAATAAAATAAATTCTTATTTTAAAATAAAATAACATTTAACTAATTTACTTAAACCTATTCCTCTTTGTAAGGTGGGAAATCAAAGTGTCAGTTTAGCATTATGATGCAAGCAATACTGTATGAATTTAATCCAGAGTAATATTCTGTTATAAGGCAACAAAGAAAAGCTCAGCTGGGAATTCTATTTCACATACACATGAAAAGTTAGACAATGAATCTTAATGCAGGAAGTCTTGGGTGCCTGCCCAACAATTCAGGGGACAATGTGAGTGGCTGTCCTTTTGATCTTGTGTAACAGCCATTGGGGAAGCCTCTTTATCTGCCTCTGATCAGCCCCTTCTTCCTCTGACAGAGCAGAAATGTGTCTGGGCTTGAAAAAAGGGTAGCAGATACAAGGAAGGGCTTCTGGATCTTCATCATTACAAGCAGGAAGAGCTGTTATCTTGGTGATGAAGTCTGCTTTTGTCTCAAACAGGAAAACACGAGAAAGGCAACTTCATACAGTAGCATTTGTTATATTGGAACAATTCTTGGCTCACAAAATGACAAAATGAAGAGTTGAGCAAATCTTCAGATCGGAATACCACTCAGTACTCTCTGGGACAATAGGGAATGCTCTGAATTGTAGGGCTAGAGAACCAAACAATCCTGAGTTAAAGAAAGCTACTTAGAAAGTTTTATGTTGCACAGCAGGCCTTCCTTTGCTCCTGTATTATTGTATATATTCTCCACACACCACTGCAAATCAGGTCTTCAAGAAATGGCTGATAGTGGCCAGATAAAGGGAATCCCTCTACATTATGAACCATGAAAAGGACAAGAAAACAGACAGTGGAATTCAGTGTAGGAGTTGAAAACAAAATGAAGGTTTCAGGATGCAGGAAATCATTATTGATTTAATTATGATTATGACATCTGTATTGCTGAGATCTGATGGAGGTACTTCTAGGGTTTCCTTGCTGAAGCATGAGGGCTTTGCACTTTGATGGATGACAGGATTTGTTCCTCTTTCTCAGAACACCAAAAGCCCTGGCCCGCCGGTGGCCTGGCTCTTTATTCCCGCTCCCTTTTTTTGATGCAAATCACACAGGAGAGGGGGAAAAAAAGAATGGTGTTTTAGAAGTGTAAACCTTTTGGAAAGTCCTATTTAGCTCTAAGCTAATGATGGAATTTGCTCAGGTAATGGGGTAGAGGCAAGAATGGGATTGAAGGTGGCAGGCTAGCAGAATGAGCTGTGGCCCCATGAAGCCATGGAGCCTACTGAGAAGGAAGAGCTGGATGGGGAGGGTTGCTATAGTGAGTGTAATCATTTGCCCTAATGTATGTGCTAGTGAAAGAAAGGCTGTTCCAGTTCAGTGAAGCAAGATGGCCCCATGCAGTTTTTTGAGCTCATCACACAGAAAAGCTTGCTTCCAAGAAAGAAGCAGAATGAGTTCGGTGCTTGATATTTAAGTTTGCACTCCCTCTGCCTCAATGCAGCATTCTCTGAAGCATGGAAGGAGTTACTTTTGAATAAATTTAATTTAAATCAAATGTAAAAGGAAGGCTTAAGATTATTGTTGCTTTCTTTTTACCAACTGGCTAGTTTTGAAATCAAAGCTGCAGCTCAGCTAGCTGAGCAGAAATGACCTGAAATTATTTGCCATAAATATTGTATGTTATTTGAGGGTGAAGAAGGAAGAAATAGGATCAAGAACATGGCATATGTCTGAATATACATTTATGTGTTGGGCTGTTAAGCAATTTTAAATGATCAATTACTTTATTTATTACTTTATTTACTACTTTATTTATTTATTGCTCTATTTATTTATTAAATTTGTTGCCACCCATTCAACACAAGGTGACTCTGGGTGGCTTACCATGTTAAATTATAATGGGTGAATTGTCACTACATTCACATGTAAATAAGAAAAGTGGCTCTGACCAAAAAAACCACACTTCTTTTCATTTATTTTAACTTAACATGTAACTAATGCCTTAAAAACTAGTGACAAAGGAAGTATGAAGTGGAATGGGGGAAAAGTCCATATAAATTAGACTTGAGAGCCAATTTGGTGGAATGGTTAAAGACACCAGGTTAAAAACCGGAAGATCAAAAGTTCTTATCTGGACCTGGACATAGAGTCAGCTGGGCATCTTTAATCCTAGGGAGAATGCAACAGCCAACCATTTCTGAAAATGTTGCTAAGAATTGCCCAGGTAGTTACCAGGAATAAAGACTGACTCAAAGGCATTTATACAAACCCACACATACCCAAGGCCTTAGAACTGTGATGGCAAACCTATGGCATGCGTGCCACCTGATGCGAGCATTTGTGCCAGCATGTGAGTGGTAGGCAAACTTACCTCACTGTGCATGCACATGCCTTACAGCTGATTTTAGGCTGGTTTGAGGCCTTTTTCAGCCTCCCAAAGGCTTGAGGAAGGTTTCTGCAGGCTTCTGCAGGCTTGCAGGCTGAAAACTAGCCCTGTTTTGTCACTTCCTGTTTTTCTGAAAATACTGGAAGTGATGAAACGGGGCTAGTTTTCGGTCTGCAAAGTCTGCAGAAGCCTTCCTCAAGCCTCTGGGAGGTCGAAAATCAGCTGTGAGGTGCAGTGCAGGTAAGGGGGTGGTGGTGGTGGGTGGGTGGGGATTGTACGCGCATGCATAGGGGGTGTGAAGGTGCACACATTGCCTTCTGGATGCTGGCATGCCAGCGCGAGCATGTAAGTGCGTGCACAATTTTTGGCACAGGAGCCCAAAAAGTTTAGCCACCACTGCCATAGAACTATGGATTTATCCAGTCACCTACCCAGGGCAGAAATCTTGCAATTATAGTACTCTAAAAGACTGCAATCCAGCCCAGGGATGAGAGCCAATACCTTCCAGTTCATGCTATTAGGAAGTTTATTCTAATGTTTAACCTAAAGATGCTTCTTTGTAGATTAAGACTTGCTTTCTGAAACAATAACAACTAATCTGTTTCCTGTTTCATATGTTACTGTTGTCATTCACTTACTGAATATACAATGCAGGGCTTCAGATGCAATTAGATCAGAGCATAATAGAGTTATCTTTCTGGATTGCAGAAAGCAATCAGTCACTGCAGGTGGGGCAGCCCCCGAAGAGAATAGAATATATATTTTAAAAGCTGTCTTCCTGAGTAAGTCTGAAAGTTTGAAATTTTCTACCACAGTAAGGCTGTTTTTAAATGGCTGTATTTTAAGGTACTTCATTCTGTCTATCGTCCTTGACTTATCATGATTCATTAATGACTATTGAAAATTACAAGGGCACTGGAAAAACCAGCCCTCCCATTTACAACTGTTGCAGCATCCCTACTGCCACATGATCAAAATTTGGCATGTATTTACCAGGAGTGGGCTTCAAAAAATTTAGCAACCAGTTCTCTGCCTGGTTGCTGGGTGGGCATGGCCACGGTGGACGTGGCCTAGTTGGCCTCCTGCATCCCTGGCCTGGGACCATAAATGGGCTGTGTGGGGCATTTCCACCCCCTCCGTGCTCTGGAGGTTTTCCTCCAGCCTCCAGGAGTGCGAAAACAGGAGTGCGAAAACAGGCTCTCCAGAGGCCAGAAACAAGCTCATTTCTGGCCTTCTGGAACTTCAAGGAGGCCCATTTTTCTCCCTCCCTGAGCCTCCTCAATGACCTGCAATCCAAAATGGGCTGCGTGAGGAGTCTTGGGAGGGACAGGGCAGGGTGGGCAGGATCAGCCAGGGGTGGGATTTGCTGGTTTGCTGAACTGGCTATAAAATTAGCTACCAGTTCACATGAACCGGTATGAACTGGCAGTAGCCCACCCCTGTTTATGTCAGTTGAAGGATGAGAATTCCACTTGTGACCTTCCGAGCCAGCTTCTGACAAACAATGTTATTTGATCCAATGGGAAGCTGGATTCATTTAACAATCATATAATGAGCTGCAGTGGCTCAGTGGTTAGAGTACAGTACTGCAGGCTACTTCTGCTGACTGTCCACTGCCTGCAATTTGGCAGATTGAATCTCACCAAGATTGACTCAGCCTTTCACCCTTCCAAGGTGGGTAAAATTGTTGGAGGCAATATGCTGACTCTGTAAAAATGCTTTGAGATGGCTGTAAAGCATTACAAAGCAGTATATAAGTCTAAGTGATATGGAGGACTGAAGTATACAGTATAAGGGAAGACTGGATTTAACAGGTCATTGATGGAAAAACACGTACCGCACCAAAATTGTTGCAAAAAAATCAGAACTCTGAGAGTATCTTTTCAAATTAACAAATTTTATTACTTAAATATAAGCTTTCATGAGCTATAGCTTAATTTATCAGGTGCATAAGTATGACTTATGATATACTACATCTTACTAATTCTTCGCAGAATGTTCCTCTAAAATGTTCTAGTTTCTCCATTGATGATAACATTTGAGGTCATCTATATTTTTACAGTTCTTTCAGTTCCAATGATGGAATATTAAATATCACTCCAGACAAAGGAAAGTGATTAAAGTCAGCTTATTAAAAATATTAAATCACCATATGTAATTCAGTTCTGTTTTTAAACTTGGTATTTTATGTTATTTTTTCTTTTTTTCAGAATTAAGCATGTAATTGAGGAAACAGCCCAGAATTTCACTTGGCGGTGAAAGGGGAAGTATCCAAATTTGATAAATAAATGCTAAAGTATCAGTGACATGTCTCTGATAAATAAAACAATAATTACAGGAAGATATTTCTCCTGGCCGGGGCAAATGTCTGAATTGTTTTACCAAAGCATAAGTGAACAAATAAGTAATTCCAGAGTTGGGTGCCCTTCTATATCTAATTAAATAAATAGATAAATAAAAAAACAGATTACCTTTCTTGAATCTCCTTTTGATCCCCTTTAAAAATATTTTGATGTTGTAAAAATCTAAGTACATAAAGAAAAAAAACAAGAAGGATACGACTGACACCAAACAAATTCCTTGGGTTAGTTTTAATAAGGGGACTGCCAGACTGTCTATAAACAAATCTGTTATAGAAGATTGGATGGCTTTCATTTTGAAGGTGAAACAACAACAATAACAAAAACAACAAAATAGTTTCACACATCGGTCAATGTGCTTTTCAGAGTTTGATATTTTCATCATATCCAGTTTTAAGCTAATTCCATGCTTCAAAATATGCTAAGAGGATTCCTGAAAAATAACGGCAACATTTTGGAATAGCAGCAGTTTTTTATACAAGCTTTATTTATATTTGAAGTTGGCATTCATTTGTTTGATGTTTTTGCTGTAGTGAAATGATAATGAGCAATAAAGAGATTCTCTACTTTCTATTTCCCACCTCTTACCCCAACAATCAGGTTTCCAAATGTTTTTCCAAATGCTATTCCAAATATTTTTGTCTGTCCCCCCCCCCCAACATTACTTCTTTTTTTCTTAGAAGTAGGTCAGGAAGCTGAAACCAGATGTTGAAGAAACCTGGAAGAGACTCATAAGTGAATGTTTTTGTGTATGTATCTACATATGAGGAAGTGTGTTTATAAAGAGGTAAACTTTGTAGCCACGCAATCATTCCATTAAGCAGCCAAGTGGATGAGAATTCAGATAAAATTTGACAGTTCTCCACATAAAGGATGATATTAGTATGCCTTTGTTTTTAAAAATGCATAAAAAAATAAATTGTTAGCATTAATTACTAAAGCATTCTATGTATGCTATCTGGACAAAATTATGAACTGGGAATGAAGCCAAAGGTAACAGGGATGTTACATGGATTGATAATAGTCTGAGAGAGAACAAATACTTTCCCACAAGTTAACCTTTAAAAAAAAAATCCAGTAATAAGAAAATTGTTTTGTTCTTTTACTTTATATATTTTCTATACCATTTCCTTGCCTGCAAGAAACTCATTCATCACACATCACTCATTCATGTGTGTTCAGATGCATGCACAAGTTCAGAGACTTCAACAGAGCATATTGTGTATGAGCTCCTACCCAACGGAGCATAATGGGTTGAAAGAAATTGAAGGAGAACTTTCATTTCTGAAGGATATTCTTTTTCAAAGATTCTGATACTCCTGTAGGGGTTGTCCCCATTGCTATGTCTGAAGGAATTCATATAACAAGCAGTCTGGCTTGTAGGTGTATCAGGAAAATGTTGGTTTTGATGGATATCTATTGGCTAGGGTTTACAACATCAACAATTTACTCAATCTCTAATCCCCAACACATTTTTAACAAATGTTTGAAAAAATTGTCATAGAGTTTTGACAGCCCCTTAAATGCTAACATATTTTGTAAGCTTTCATGGTCTATAATCTACTTCATCAAATCAATTGTTTGTAGGTAATTACTCAGAACCAAAGTATAATCAGATGTGATGGCTAAAAGAAAAAAGAAAAATGTTGCTTTGGCACTTTGAACTCTTTTGTCAAGGGAGGAAATTATCTAAATAGCACATTGTGCCAGATAATTAAGTTTCTTGATATAATCAATATATTGACTATGTATAGTAGGATGGATGAACCAGTATCTTTTTGGTGTTAGTTTCACAAGAGTTAATTTACATGTCTATTCTGCCCATTTCTTTTTGAGTATGTAATTTCTATTTTACATTCACTAAATGAAAATTCACATCAGTTTTATACAGTACCTTTTATTTAGAAATGTTCTTGCATATGTTTTTGGTTCCAAACACACAGATTGCAAGTATTTGAATTAATATGTATTTCTGTATGCATTGTAGAAAAACGTTTGAGCCAAAATGCATTATCACTAGATCAAAATGCAAAAGCTGAAGGCCAACTATATGTTGATTGAGATATTAATCCAGGAAGTGTTAATTAGATTGGTTCACTTAAAAATGCAGTTCAATCATAATCCTCAAGCAATTCTAGCATAATCTTTAGCAAGGCTTGCCAAATTCTTTTCTGGAGGCTCTACATCTACATAAAATATCTCATTTGCTTGTGGATATGACATCAACCAAAAGCAAAGGCGGAGTTACAGAGAGAAATGTTGTTTGGAATTATTCATTGCATGCAAAAGGCAGTGATTTAAACATAACCAAAAATGGGGATTATCATGAGACAAAACTTTTATGTCTTGCCTCCTTCCTCTTTTCTTTGTCAAAGTTCCTTTTTTTCTGCAGTGTCAAGAGCTTTGGTTTAAGAATTAAATATTCCAGCTTTGGGCTCTTGGAGTGAAAGTCTGGCAAACTGCCAACCCCTCTAACTGAGCCTCAGATATTCTCTAAGAAACTATACAAAGAATAAGAAAGAAATTCAATACAGATGGAATGGGAAATCAGATACACCCACCCACCCACCCACACCCTCTTTTCTCTTTCTTTCATTGATGCTCAGATCTGTGAAGACCGACCCAGGCTTTGGATGGTAAAGCTATTTACATAGAGGAGGAGAAGTAGATGCACTTCCCATAAGTGAATCAGTAAAAAGGCTGAATGAGAGCAAGATTCACCCAAACTCTTCAATTATGCAGGCCATGGATTATTTTTTTAAGACAGCTTCATGGGAAGATATTATCTAACTGTCAAACCTGTTTTGAGATTAGTAAAATAGCAAGCTATTAGGTAGACCTGACATTTTAAAAGATTTAATCAGTGTCTGTGACAGGAAAAGAAATTATTCTAACTGTGGAAATGACATTAGCCTATAATATTAGCTTTGTTTCTTTTAAAACACTTATAAATGTATAATTTGCCACTTCAGCAACATAGGATGGGGCAATTATTTGTGACACTCAGTCCATTTAAACAATGTTATCAATATTTCTAAGTATTCTGTTAAGTGTCAGATGTATCTTTGATTATTCTATAAAACACTTTGCCTATTGTCCATTGAAATGTTTAGGGAAGTGAAGAAAGTTTAGCTCTCTTTTTATTTCACAATTAGTTTGCAAAATAGATTTTACTGAAAGACCATGACCACACAAGATTACTCAATGAGCTTTACCAAACCAGATCTCTCTGAGATTGTGAGATTGTGGATTGTGGATTTCCTAACCTAAATTTGGAACAGACAGAAAAAACAGTATTGGTACTTCAACATGTATGGAAAATAATAACTAATCTGCTCAAAATCATTTTTTCTATGGGTATACTAAAGAAGAAAATAGTTTATAGATATTTGCAAGAAGAACCTATGCTTGGAAAGGTTTGAAAAGCTTTTACACAATTGAAAACCCAGCTGATTTAAGAGATCAACTATATGAAAGCAGAGGTTACAGAATCATTTAATGTACAAATAGTGCTTTACTTCCAACTTCTTATACAGTGTAGGAATCTACTAAACATGTCCAACAGCCAGCCATTCACTCCTCCCCCATTTGTTCAACAGTCCAGTGTTGTGGACAGCCTGTTCCATTGCTTTAACAGTTCTTTCCATCATAAAAACCCTTCTAATATAAAACATTCAATCCGTATATCATTTCTTTGCACTTTATTCTGTTGGTTCCTGGTCTTTCTCTTGATTTTGTATAACCAGTGTTTTTTTTCTGTGTTACTCTATGAAAGCAGAGATTGGACTTCGAAGTTGCAGAACAGAAAAAAATATTGACATTTGGTTTTGGAGAATATCATGGATAGCCAAGAAAACAGATCATCAAATAAATCCACTCAGATGGTACAGATGATCAGCCTCAAGTTATCCTATTTCAGACACTCATTAGTTCCCTGGAGAAGTCCATAATTCTGGGAAAGGTAGGAGGAAAGAAAGGAAAAGGACAACCAGCAGCAGGGTGGATGGATTCAATTATAATGGCAATAGGTGCCCTTTTAGAAGAGAGGAATACTTTCTTCCTCTGGAGTAAACCAGTGTAGACACTGATTTGGTGGTACGTAGTCAGCCAATTATTCTGTTTTCTCTCCTCTGACATCATCCCATGTTCTCCATGCCCTTTTCAAGGGCAGTGCCCAGAACTAGATACAGTGTTCCAAATGCAGTCTTACCAATGCAACATTACTATTATTTAAGGGAACCAATGGCTCTCATGATCTGCATGAAGTACTGTTAATGCAGTCTGGACTTGCACATATTCATCTGGTAGTCGACTAGAACCCCAGTTCCCTCTCACACACGCTGCCATCAATCCATGTTTACCTAACCTTATCTACATATTTGATTTTTTTTCCCTTTCCCATATGCAAGACTTTATAATCATTGCATCTTATTGGGCTTGGCCTAGTTTCAAATTGTACCATTGTGTAAATGTTGACAACCTTTGCTGTATGACATATATGCAGCCAATATCATGTGCAGGTTGAAAGGCACTATTTGTTTTGATAATAAGGTGTAAATATATGAATAATAATTTTAAAATCAAATGTTGAAATTTGGCATGGTATATTAGACTCATTTACATTTAGAATGTAATTTTTCACAGTCCTTGGATACGGCAGAAATCTATGTATATTTATTGTTTTGGAATTCTGTAATCATTTTAAGTTTGTTATGAATATACAAAGCTATGTGGTTAAACCAAAGAACTGTAGAAAGAAAAACATGGATAAATCAGCATACTATTTAAGGATTGCTTACCATCATTGTCTGATTGTGTTTTTTCAAGCCAACTGCTTAAGATTAAGTCCAGTAAAAGAAATGAATGTATTTTGAGATCAAGAACAATCCTGAAACTCTGGGCAAGACCACATATTACTTATGTGATATGTTTATTTATATTAAAAACAGTTAATTTAACTAAGGAGCAACTTTGCCTATTAACATTCCTTCAACCACCCCTTATTGCAAATATACACTGAATAAAACTGGCTTTTGGGTTACCCGGGTTACTGGGGTGGTGCTCCCCCTTTTATTTGCCTTCTATGGAGCTAGCATCAAAATATTGGGTAGAGGGAGATTTAGAAAGGGAAAATTGTACAACAAGAATATTTATTTTTTTGCCATTGTACTTTTCAAATTCAGAACTTCAGTGGTTGTTTTAATTATTGTTTTAAATATTGAAAGAGTGGAATCATATATCATTCCTATATAATTTATGTCTGCTCCCAAGCTTTAACTAGGATATGTTTGCAAAAAATCCTTCAAGGATAAAATGATATGAATAATTTATAGGGACAAAAATATCAATCTGTATCTATAGTTCATACCTATTGACTGGAATATATTTCCTTGATTTGAGCAAAACTTATTTCTAAGTAACTTGATTGATCACAGAGAAAATCAAGCAAAGCAAAAAAAAATGGGGTTCATTGAAGTCTCTGTGTATGTATGTGACAGAGAAAGACGAGAGAGAGAGATGGAGAGAGGAGACAGAGAAGAGAGAGAGAAGCATAATTATTGTGAATAGCAGAGCTGTGGGGGGGCACCCAGAAATGCACCATATGTAATTTGGCACATAAAATATTTGTTCACTTTTGTTTCTGTAGAATGCATTCTGTCTTTCAACATCCAAGGGATAGCCTAACTAACTAATCAAGGCTGCAGGAAGAGCTTTCTTTCTGCCAGTTCTGCTGGTATTATCTATCTATCTATTCATTTATTTTATTTATTTTGATTTGTCAATTGCTTACAAGATAATAGGTATAAGTATATACATAGTTATGAATACATGAAATGTGCACATTTAAGAAAAATAAAAGAAACAATAAGACAGGGACAGTAGGCACGTTGGTGCACGCCCCTTACAGACCTCTTAGGAAAGGGGTGAGGTCAATAGTAGACAGTAAGGTTAAAGTTTTTGGGGTTTGGGGAAGAAACTACAGAGTCAGGGAGAGTATTCCAGACATTGACTGCTCTGTTGCTGAAGTCATATTTCCTGCAGTCAAGTTTGGTGTGGTTACCCTTGAGTTTGTATCTATTTGCTCTTGTGTTGTTATGGTTGAAGCTGAATGTGAATATCTAGCCAATGTTATTTCAGTATTTTTTTTCTTGGATTTCTGATTTGTGATAAAATGCAATTTTGATGATCAAGACCCTTAAACAGCATAACATAAGTGGTGCTTACAGATAAAACTGTTCTATATCTGAGCAATAAACAACTTTGGAAAATTTAAGACTTTTAGAGAAAGATTATCCACATCCTTGTATAACCTTGTGGCAGTTCTCATCCACCATCTGCATTTATCCTTCCTGAAAACTCCTCATCCCAACCTCATTCCAGTTCCTTTCCTCTGAGTGATTCATCCTAATTTAACGATTTGGATGCAGTGGCCCAAAGCTGATAAAAATTTGTTTGGGGTCTAGTTTTATATTTTAAATTATTTGAGTTTTTGTGAATTTGTTTGTGAAGGCCTTTGGGTCAGACATTATATACTGTTTATATGGAATTCTATTGAGTTATATACTGAATTGAGAGCTGGTTGGATATGGTGGATAAGGCACCAGGCTAGGAACCAGGAGACTGTGAGTTTTAGTCCTGCTTCAATCAAAAAGCTTGGGTGACTTTGGACCAGTAATTCTCTTTCAGTCCTAGGAAGCAGGCAATGGAAAACCACTTTCCAAAAAACTTGCCAAAAAACCCACAGGGACTTGTCCTGGCATTTGCCAGGGTAAACACTGACTTGAAGGCACATATATGTATGTACATACCCACAGTATGGAATTTATCCATACCCATATGGAATTTATATTACAATTTTCTATTAAAAAATGAAGTTTGGAGTGGATAGTTTATTTTAAAGTAAAGATAAAAACAGAATTATAGTAAAATATGCAACGGGTAACTTAAAATATCTAATAAAATTCCAATTTAAACAAATAGCTTAAATGTTTAAATCCTAAAGGCCTCTCTAAATGCAAACACATGAAATATATGTGCTTGTTGGTAGGAGAATATGTAGAAAGAATAGGCTGCTTCCTTGTAGAGTGTTTCAAAGTTTTTGATCAGTTATCAAGATGTTAAAGTGTTTTCCAGCTCAGAATTCCTTTTTACTATCATTGCATAATCAAATTGTATTGATTATTTCACTTATGAGTTTAAGACTGAGTTTAGGTCTGATGCAGAGTTAGAATTTTCTCAATGGGATTAATTGTTATGTTTATCCACAGCTTATTTTTCAGACTGGTAAACAAAGAAGACTGCTGGAGGACTAGGGAGACTGAAAAAATTCCAAGGCTGAACTGAAATTCCAAGGCTGAACTGATGAACACTATAAAGGGATATGGATTTTTTATCAGAACCATAGATGGGATTCTGCATAGATGTGCAATGCATACTTCACACAAAATCAAAATGTGGTTTGTTTGGTTTTCGCATAGCACATTGCATGACTTCCAGCTGTTCTGATGTAATATTTTATTCAAATGTTGCCAAGTGCCGTTTATTCAAAAACTCACGCTTAAACAAATCTTGACTTAGCATCATGTGTGAAGCTAGCTTATTCTGGGTGGCTCTCTGACCAATCAGCTCAGCCAACTCATCCCAGGAGCAATCTTGCAACCATCTCTCTGTATGCTCAACTATGTACTCACCTTTACTCTGGCAGGAACTGGTTCCTGTCTCTTGAAAATGACAAGCATTTTTATCCTACATGCCATAGCTCTTCCAAATGTAGGCTAGGTGAAAAGGTTAATGGATAGATGCCAGTCAGGATCTCTATATGCTCCTTACTCTTTCAAGGTTTTCAAAAGCCATAGGGGATCATATTACTGAGGCAGCTTGACAAACTCTGCCTTGCAGAAACCTTTTCAATACAAGTAGGGTTGCTGATTTGAATAACAGAAAAAAGGAACAAAATCTAGCACAAACAAACATGAAATTCAACCCAACAGGCCAACTTATTTCAATTTCTTCACTTTTATTAAACCATTCTTTCTGCAGAAGGAATTAGCCATGTGTGGGGTTAAATGGGAAAATGTATTCTCACAACAGCCATGAGCAGGGGTGGGATTCAAATTTTTAACAACCGGTTCTGTGGGTGTGGCTTAGGTGGTGGGTGTAGCTTGGTGGTCATGTGACTGGGTGGACATGGCTTGGTGGTCATGTTATTGTCTGGGTGTGGCCAACTCAATATCACTCACATTGAGGCATGCATCTCCTTGCCTGGCCTCTCATGACTGTGAGGATGCTGCAACAGTCGTAAGTGTGAAAAATGGTCATAAGTCACTTTTTTCAGAGCCATTGTAACTTTGAATGGTCACTCCCCACAAGCAAAGTACCAGCAAAGGAGGGGAAAAAAACTCCAGAGATGTTCCTGAGACAGGAAGTCTAGTCCTGCCAAGAATGTAATAAGAATTAATGGAGAGGCAGTTTCTGTAAGCAACACCAGAATGTTTCCTTCCTGCCTTCCTTACAGGATTAGGCCAATAATTTCTTCTAACAACCGGTTCTCCGAACTGCTTAGAATGTTAACAACTGGTTCTAGAGAATAGGTGCGAACTGGTAGAATACCACCCCTGGCCATGAGTGACAGGAGGTACAAATTAATTATTTGTGATTCACTATTTTGAGGAATAGAAGCATATAACTTTAGAGACATGCAAATACATGCATTCATATAGAAGATGAGACAGGTTAACAAATTTCCTTCCTTCCTTCCTTCCTTCCTTCCTTCCTTCCTTCCTTCCTTCCTTCCTTCCTTCCTTCCTTCCTTCCTTCCTTCCTTCCTTCCTTCTCTCCCTTCCTCCCTCTCTCCCTTCCCCCCTCCCTTTTTCTTCTTCTATAGTGTCTCTCCCAGCCCCACTTTTTGAGACTCAAGAGATTTAGATGAAATATTGCAGGAGGAAAACCTGAAAGACAACTAAAAACACTGAAGCATTTGTTGCTTCTACATCTGTGAACACATCTGAACTTAATTATTATGTACTTTTGATGTGAATGTTGAGACGTTCTTTAATTGAACATGTTTTTCCCCCTTGAGGGAAAGCATACAAGGTTAGAAATTTCTTATCAGACCCAGCTTGGACAAGCAAAAGCTTTGTACATAATTTTAATGTAAACAGACTTTAGCAGTATGCAGCAAACGAATCGTACTGAAACTAGAGGGTTATAAGGGATTTCTTTCTTTCTTAGTGACATTTATAAATTATTTTGGAAATGCAGCAAAGTGTTCCCTTCTTCTTTTCCAGAGAATGGAAAAATTCACCCATATTATAAACAGTCCTCTTCCCATCCACCAAATCCAAAAATTGGCAAAAAGAGATATCAAATCTGCAGATTGCAAAATGAGCAAAGTAATGTTTTGGCTTACTCTCTTTCGTATTATGAATGCATATGTAATGGGAACCTAAGATATTTATTTCAAAATAAGTCCTGCTGAGTTTGAGAAAGTGTATTGCCAAATAAGTGTGTATAGGATTATAATTTTAATGGACTTTGGGAATTTTGCTTCAGTGTTATAATGGAAGACACATTCTTGCTTTAATTTTTATAATTTCCTAGATGAATTTTTCTATGTAGATTTCCATCAAAATTGGGGAAAACATATGCAAAAATACATTATTTTTTTCTTGAAACTTGAATATTTGAATATTAAATTTTAATGAGGAAAAAATCCTATGTAGCTTCCATTTTTATTTTACTTGAATATAAATAAACACTGACCCAATCTGGATCAAGATGATATATGTAGAGTGCAGGAGAAGATTCAACTTTTTTCCAACTTCTATTGTTTATAAAGTTCATTCCTATATATATATATTCCCTCATATATAACCCCTTGCATTGTTGTTGCTGTTTTACTGTTGCTGTTGTTGTTTTTATTATTATTTATTTTAATCTGTCATCTGCACCTCTATAACTGTCTGGTTTGGTTCAGAGGATAATTATGACTGCAGAAAAAACAATTACTACCAATCTGCCTTCAGTCAAGGACCCGTATACTGCATGAGTCAAAAAGAGGGCTGTGAAAATATTTACAGATCCCTCACATCCCGGACATAAACTGTTTCAACTCCTTCCCTCAAAACGATGCTATAGAGCACTGCACACCAGAACAACTAGACACAAGAACAGTTTTTTCCCGAATGCCATCACTCTGCTAAACAAATAATTCCCTCAACACTGTCCAACTATTTACACTCATATTACTATTAATCTTATCATCACTCCTTATTACTCATCCCCTCCCACTTGTGACTGTATGACTGTAACTTTGTCGCTTGTATCCTTACGATTTATATTGACTGTTTCCTAGTATGATTTGATTGCTTTTTGTACCCTATGACTATCATTAAGTGTTGTACTTTATGATTCTTGACTCTTGACAAGTGTATCTTTTCTTTTATGTATACTGAGAGCATTTGCACCAAGACAAATTCCTTGTGTATCCAATCACACTTGGCCAATAAAGAATTCTAGTCTACTCCATATTAATTAATATTATTAATCACTTCAGTCAGCCAGATGATCAGATTGGGTTTGGCAATTTTTGTCTACCTACTGAGTCCTTACCAAGGACCTGAGATAGGCAAATCTGGATGTTTGACAGTGTTACAGATATCATTGCAGGATGGAAGCTGTTCCAAGTAAAGACACATTCTGCAACTGACTGTTGGCAAATTGTCAATGCCAGTGGTGTTCAAGTGGTGCTCCAGTTGTTTTGCGATTCCACCAAGGTGCCTATTACTATTTGTACTACCCTTGCTTGCCTTTGCTGCAGTCATTTTATTTCTATTTGTAGTTTTTTGCATTTTGTTATCTTCTCTAATTCTTTCTCTTCTCTTCTACTGTCTCCAAGCATTGCCACATCCACTATCCAGACTTTTTTGATTTTCTTATCGACAATTGTTAAGTCCGGGGTGTTATCTGACATGTGCCTATCTGTTTGAATTCTAAAGTCCCAGAGCAATTTAACATCTTCATTTTCTATGACTTTCTCTATTTTATGGTCCCACCAATTCTTGCTTACAGGCAAATGGTATTTCTTGCAGATCTTCCAATGCACCATTGTTGCTACTTTGTCATGCCGCTGCTTGTAGTCAGTCTGTGAGATCTTCTTGCAGAAGCTTACCAGGTGGTCTACTATTTCTTCAGCTTCTTTGCATAGATGACACTTACTGTCTGTTGCTCTCTTCTCAGTTCTGGGGCTTTGTATGCATTTGTCCTTAAGGCTTGGTTTTGTGCAGCCAGAATTACCGTAGTCCTTCAGTCTCTTTCTTTAACTTTCCTGCTCTTAACCATTGCCAGGTCTTGTTATTATCTGCTTTCCCTACTATTTTTTAAATGTACTGGTCATGTAGAGCTTTGTCTTCCCATGTGTCCATTCTGTTCTTCATTTGGTCTTCCTCGTAGGTCAGTTTGGTCTGTCCAGTAGTCAGTAAGCCTTCCTGGCATAAAAATTTCAGTACATTTTCTTCATTGTCCTTCAGATATTCTTCCAAAACCCTTTTTTTCTTTTTCAACTATCTGATGTATTTGCAACATTCCACACCCACCTATTTTCCTTGTTAGGTAGAATCTGTCAGTGTCGCTGCAAAGTTGAAGGCCATGAATGTTATTATTTTTCTGGTCTTTCTATCTATTGCTCTTAGTTCTGCTTGAGTCCAGTCCACTATTCCTGCTGTGTATCTAATGACTGGAATTGCCCAGATGTTGATAGCCTTGATGGTATTTCCTTCATTGAGTTTGGACTTTAAGATCTTCTTCACTCTCTTGATGTATTCAACTCTAATCTTTTTAGTTTCCCCAATGCACCATGGATATGCACATGAATTGTGTTAAACAACAGAACTGTGAAAAAGAATTGAGCTTTGCATGGCTTAGCCCTAAGGCTCAAATCATTTCAAGTCATAAGAGCTTTTTTCTTTCTTTATGTTTGGAGGGGGAGGTTATGAAAGTCAAATGGAAGCATATGTATTTTATTGAATTTAGTGTAATTTGCTTGCTAGTAGATGTACTTACAACAATAGTCTGAAATTTTATATAAGATAGTTATTCTTTTAGCTATTATATATAATGATTTCAAATGTTCTTTGAGAGATTGAATTTTCTTGCTCAAAATACATTTAAATTTCAAAAAATTGTTTTTAGTACCACTCTGGGACCTTCTTTCTTCTTCCTGTTTATGTGAATGTTCCTGCTTCCTCCATGTTCACTATTTGGGGTGGGGGTGGGGGGGAAGATAGATGAAACCAAGAAGATAATTGTCTGAAACTTGGTGATTATTTATTAATCCTTAACTCATCAACATACTGCTGATAGATTATTACTGTTAATTGAATGTTGTCAGCTGATACCATTGACTGAGACCATTGACTAAGACTTTTCATATCAACTTTTTCCTTAAAAAAAGAGAAATGTAAAAAAAAATCATACATACCAGGACTACATTTACTCAAAAAACAAAACAATACAATACAAAACCTGAATGTAATTGGTAACAGAAATTCATGGTTTTTCTCTACTGCAGTATCTTTTCTGACTAATTGTATAAAGTGGGGCAATAGCAATATAGTGATTGTATTTCAACATCCCATATGACCAGTGGATTTAATGATAAGTTTTTATATCCTTCTCTCTTAATTTATATGTCTTGCAATTGTGTTACCAATATATGGAAATATTTCAGCTTTAGTTTGCTGCTATTGTTTGGTGCTTTTTATTACATGGCAGAAAGGAACTTGAAGTTTTCAAACAATGTTTATAATTTGGTTTAAAAATGAAACATTTATAAACATATATCTAACTATTTGTTATAGTGACTGAGACTGCAGATGAATAATTTCATCCAGTCCTATATTTAAAAGAAAATGTGGATTAATCCCAGATCAATCAGTCCGCTCAAACCATGCTTTTATGCAATTTGGAGAAAGGAAACCCTTTAAGCTCACAGGTAAGCAACAATTCTTTACAAGAAATCTTACATTCCTCTCTGTGCAATATTGGTATTCTAGAGAAGAACCTGGAAATATATGTTTGTAGCCTCAGGCATAGCTGCTAAGAGGATAGGATGCTTTTTAATAATACTCCAAAGATCTCCTTGACTTCAGCTGGAATAAGGGGAACACAGAGAAATTGAGAGCATGTAATAAACCAAGTTCTCTATTTCTCCCATACATTGTACAGCAGCAATGTCTTCCTTCCAAGCAAACATTTTTCAAGCTGCCTTTCTTTACATTAAAAGCTCTTCCACTCCATCTCATACCCCTTACATCATGTCACAAGACCCCTGGCACCATTACAGGGCTGTGAAACCTGACCCATTTCTGGCATTGCTCTGCGGTATGTCATGGTATAAATGCAAAGACTTATTTTTGGAGAGATCTTCTGGCCTGTAATTTGCTGCCTATCAGAGATGCTTATTAAGATAGTGAGGTAAAAAAGTCAGCAGGATTTTAGACCAGAAAATATAGAAAGATCTTTGCTTTTACAGCACTGTTTTTAGATCCATGAACCTTAGCACATAGAATGCCAGCCACATGACCACCGAAGCATCTTCAGGCAACAATGGGTCCCTTGGCTAGGATAGAGATGAGCACCAACCCCTAGAATCAGATATGACTGGACAGGAGAAACCTTTACTTTTTCTTGTTTGTGAAGCAAGGAGGAGGAGAGAATAAAAGGCAGAAGTGTACAGTTATGACTTGTGGGCATGAATACATTTTCAAACATGGCTGATGAAAATTGTTGGCTCCACATTTTGGAGAAGGAGTGTATATGGGGAATGCTCTTTAAATGCATAATTTGCATTCTTCCCTTGGCTCTAATCTGTATAACCACTTAAAAGGAAAGCAATATAAGCAAGGGAGTGGCTATTTCTGTTTATTCATTCAAAGGTGACAAGATAAACAGAAAATATTAGCAAATGAAGGTAAAGCAAAGGCCTGGACCAAAGCTGACCAAAGGACAATATGTAAGACATCTAAGATGTTACAGACATCAGGATTAGCATTATTAGATGCCTTAATACAGCAACAATCCCATCTGCTCCCTATCAGTGCCTAACTTAAGAAACAGCATTTTGCAACTGACAGTCTGCAGAATAAGGCCTCTGGATGCCTCCCAATTATCTCATGATGTCTGTAACATCTTAGATGTTGGCCAGTGATGGGATTCAAATTTTTTTACTACCGGTTCTATGGGTATGGCTTGGTGAGAGTGGCAGGGGAAGGATAGTGTAACATCTCCATTCTCTCCCCATTCCTGGGAAAAGGTTACTGCAAAATCCCATTCTCTGTCCCCACCACCAACCTGCTTTCCAGCTCCATTCTCCTGTGCAGGACAACAAAAGAAGACCCAGACGATCAACTGGGACTCGGGAGGCAGAGAATAGATGGGGCCAGTCAGAGGTGATATTTGCCAGTTCTCTGAACTATTCAAAATTTCCGTTACCAGTTCTCCAGAACTGGTCAGAATCTGCTGAATACCAACTCTGATGTTGACCATTCTCAGTTTGTCTTAGGTCTCATTCAGATCTCACTTCTGCATAAAGTGGGGATTTCTTAAATTTCTATTTAACTTCCATTAAATTTCATTTTGCTTTTTGCAGCAGATTTTTCTAATCTGTCAAATTCATTTTGATTTTTTTTTACTCTGGACTTTTATAATATTAGTTTTCCCATCCAGTAGTGTGGTATCAGGAAATCTGAAAAGCATTACTTTCATTTCTTTTGTGGTATCTCACTCGATTGATGAAGAACCAATGATAAATGGGGAGATAACCAGACCAACCAGCCCAGATTTCAATAAATTTCTTTCTTTCTTTCTTTCTTTCTTTCTTTCTTTCTTTCTTTCTTTCTTTCTTTCTTTCTTTCTTTCTTTCTTTCTTTCTTTCTTTCTTTCTTTCTTTCTTTCCTCATTCATTCATTCATTCATTCATTCATTCATTCATGACTCTGGGCAGTTTAAACTTCTAAACTTCTAAAATAATTAAAAGCACTAAAACAACCAGCAACTGTTCAGCGAGAATTGCACTCACACTATGTTGGAAAAAAGACACTATGCTGTCAGACTGTTTAGTGATCCAAAAAATTTTAGACTGTGCAGAAATGGATAAACTCACCTTAAAGTTAAAGGACAAGGAAGACTCAGAATATTATACAGTTTGGGAAAATTGGTACCAATGGATGGACAATAGGAACAAGAAATGTACAGATTAGAAGAAGATATACAGTAGATATGTATATGAATAACTAGAAATGTACGGAAATGTGTTTATGTAACAAAGATATCTTAGGACTATCAAAGATGATTGAGATTTGTAAAAAGCTATTTTAAAATGTATTTGTATTTTAATGTTTCAAAATTTCAATAAAGGTTATAAAAGAAACGATCAGCAGCTGTGATGATTAATCAAAGAATTATAGATTCATAGGACTGCAAGTGACCTTGGGGGGGTCTTCTAGTCCAGTGGTCACCAACCAGTGGGCCGGGGACCACTGGTGGTCCATGAGAAAATTTTGGTGGTCCACAGAGAAATGTCCCTCCACAAAGCAATCCCCCCCAAAAGCACTCCCACAAAGCAATTAATCCAGGCTGTGTGGGAACACCAGGCTGCACTGTCCACATGGCCCACCTACTAGCCCCCACCCTTCAGATGAGCACAAACCTTACCTTGAGTAGAGCCATGAGAGCTGGAACTGGAAGGTAAGACCAATGGCAGAGGAGGGAAATCCATCCCAAGGTGGTTTGCTGATGTTGGTGGGAAAGTTGGTCCCATACTCCAGAGCTGCAGTAGTCACAAGACAGGCCCTTTTGTCATCCCAGAGCAGCTCCTCCAGTCCATGGCAGGCCGGTGCACCCAGGTAGAGGAGCATTTGCTCCAGGTTGACCAGAGGGCCAGTCCTGTGACTACTGCAGCTCTGGAATATGGGACGACTTTCCCACCAATGTCAGAAAGCCATCGTCAGTCAAAATTCATATTAGTGGTCCATGGGATTTAAAATTATGAGTTTGGTGGTCCCTGGGGCCCAAAAGGTTGGCGACTCTTGTTCTAGTCCAACTCTTTACCCTGGCAGAATCCTTATACCATCCCAGACAAATGGTTGTCCACTCTTTTCTTGAAAAATTTCAGCAATGAAGCACCCAGAACTCTGGGAGGCAAGTGGTTCCATTGATTAATCATTCTCACTGTCAGAAAATGCTTCCTTATTTCCACATAAAATCACCTTCTGATGAGTTTCCACTCATTGCTTCTTTTCTGCTGTCAGTTGCTACAGAGAATAAATCAATGCCCTTTACCCTGTGACAGTCCTTCAAGTATTGGAGGACTGGTATCATGTCTCCCCTAAGCCTTCCCCTTTATTAGGCTAAACATACCTAGTTCCCTTAGCCAATCATTGCTTGATTTAGCCTCCAGACCCCTTATCATCTTTGTGCTCTTCTCTGCAGTCTTACAATGATCTCAGCATTTTTTTTTCTATTATGGTGACCAGAACTGGATGCAGTATTCTAAATAGACCTCAATAGTGCAGTATGGAATGGTTCTATCACTTCCCATGATCTTGATGCTATGCCTCTGTTGATGTATGCTAGAATTGCATTGCCTTTTTTGGCAACCTAGCCCACCTTCCAGTTCCCACTAATTGGCACTCTTTGATGGGATCTGCAGCATGCCCAAGTTAGATTGAGTCGGATGGGTAGAAACACTTGGAAAAAGAGAGTAACTAAGTCCCAAGTCATATAGGTCTTTAAAGGTGACAACCAGCATCTTGAATTGCACCCAGAAATTAATTCAAAGTCAGTGCAGCTCAAGGAGTAGTGGTATTACATGTACTATATAGCTGGCATGGTTTATTATGCACATAGCTGCATTTTGCACCAGGAGCTATGAACTCCTGAAGTGCTTCTGACCCTGTGCCCAGTGATGGTGGATTAAAGTTCCCTAGGACCATGAGTCCAGGGAACTCTGCTGCCAACCCAGCAATTGAATCAAAGAACTCAGGAAGGGTTGCCACACAGCAGGGAGGCTGATACAATAGGAACAATCTCACCTGCTCCTTATCAGTACCTAACTTAAAAAACAGCATTTTGCAACTGGTAGTCTGCGGAACAAGGCTTCTGGATGCTTTCCAATTATCTCAGATTATCACTATTGTCCTATCTCGTCTTTTCTGGAGTCTCAGTTGGTGCCATATGTGAAAACCACCCAACAGATCTTAGAGAGCAGAACCCTGCCCTTCTATCCCAGCCAGATCTTGATAATGCACACTAGATCACTTAGATTAAGTTGTGAATCAAGGTAGCTTTATTACAAACTGATCTAGCATTCAGCAGCAGCAGCCAACAACCCAGGCCTCAAAAGCCTGCCATCCTGGACCTAGAATAGCGAATGGCAGACTGGATTGTGCCAAGAAACAAGATGTCTATCAGAGGTGGTATTCAGCAGGTTCTGACCAATTCTGGAGAACAGGTAACGGAAACTTTGAGTAGTTCGTAGAACCGGCAAATACCACCTCTGACTGGAGATTTTACAGTATCCTTCCCCTGCCACGCCCACAGAACTGATAATAAATTTTTTTGAATCCTGCCACTGCTGTGAATAATCTTTTTTCCCAGTCCAGTCTGATCCTGTGTCTGCAATAGCAAACCTCTCCCTCTTAAGGATCTTAACAGGCAGACAGTTCTTATCCACATCCCAGCTCTGTTAGCATCTTCTCAATATCCTTCTGGGTTGCAGGGCTTTGTGAAATACAGCAGAGGTTTCTCTTTCATCTGCACTAACACTGGCATCTTTCTTCACTCTACACCTCCCCCCCAGGTTCTGCCCACTTTTTAATGAGGCAGCTGACCCAGCAATCTGGCAATCTCCCAATCCATCTGCCAGTGGTGTCCTGTCTAATTCCTACCCTGCTATGCTGTCAAGCCCAGGCTCCCCGGATTTTCAAAGTCAGCTTGGAGAGTGGGTCTCCACAACTGCACAGACTACCAATTATAGCATCGTGCAGCCTAGCATAAGATGTCAATAACCTGGGCCAGATAATTACCTTGTCCTGTTTGGTCCTCTTACAAGGTGAGCTCAAGAGACTCTTCCACAATCCCAACAGAAAGAAGAAACTACCAATCATCTGTAACATGCCAAAATCTTTAAGCAAATACAGGCATTTGGACTCTACATTCCCTCAGCACCATGATGGCTAAAAAAAATGTCATTGTCAAATAATTTGCTGAAGTTAAGATATGTTATGTCTACAGCATTCCCACAATCTACTAAGGAAATTACACAATCAACAAACAAAATAAGATTAGTCTGACAAGTCTTGTACTTGCCAAGCAGAATTTTAATAATATCTATCTTATTTCTAAAGATTTATAATCTGATCAATCTTTAATCTACTCTACTATTTTCCCAGCATTCATGTTTCAATTATGATTTCACAACTCTTATTTTGGTTACTCCTTCATTCCTGTAATGCACACATTTTTTTATCTGACATTCTTATTCTGAGTTTATATGTCATAGTTCCACATTTGAAAGTCGATCCGATCATGTTTGACATGATTTGGCTCAATACATTCCTCCTAGTCTTCATCACTGCTACTGCAGGCCACAGTCCAGGAAACCAAACCTGTCTTTTCAATACCATTTACACAGCAAAATATTCAGCTGCAATGTACTTTTTCCCTTTCTAGTCTTCTTTTGTGGATTAGAAGAGTTGTCTGAGTTCCAGGTTCTTTTAAAAATGCTGTAGTTTTTTGTGATAGATATGCACTTGTTTTGGGGAGCATAATTTGCTCCCATATGGAATATACCCAGGGGTATCTGTCTATGGGCTTGATGAATCCCCATGTTTCTTTCTGTTTCTAAAATCTGTTTTCTGGTTATGCCTTTCTACACATACTTTCCCCATTATCTTCATCTTTTTAGATTCTTTCTAAAAACTTTCTGGGTTATTCATTCAAACTAGTTGCTTTTAAAGGCCACCATTCTTTTTGCATTTAAACTTGGCCAAAAATATTTAAGCAAACAAATAAACAATGTCACTTCCAGATTCATCCATGAAGATGGTATGAAGAGCAAGGAGCAATACTTTTCTCCAGAATCTGGTACAGCAAATGTCCTTCACATTTCTGTTCTCTATTGAACTTTCTTCTCTAAAAAGATTTCCAGAAAGTTGTTTTTCTGAAACAAAGTTCATATGGATAACAACATAGTGACAAAAATAAAAACCACCTTACATTAAGGGCAGAATATCCATTTTCCAACAAAAGTATAATTCAGGTTTTGAACTGAAGAAAGTTCACTGTGAAACATGAAGAATATTATAGACAGTAATGGAAAAAGGTCCCATTGCTGAAATATGACTGAATAGAATATATTCCAAATATGAAGTCTAATTATATAGAAAATGAATTTTTTTTAGACTTTTTATATTCTTTAGACACAAAAATAGATTAATCATTTATGACTAGCTGTGACATATCCATATATGGATACAATCTTTCTTCCCAAGGATCTATAGGAGAGTTTAAATGTCAATATTATTTATTACCATGCAATATATATATATATATATTCTGTTTAAAGGAGTTCATCTTTTAGGGATCAATCATAGCGAACAATCCGTTTCCGATCAACTCTATCCTAATTCAAAATTCTGAGTCCTTAAAGAAACAGCTGCACTTGTTATGTTCCTTTTTTCCACACTGGAAAACACTAGAGACACAACACACACATAAATCAACATTCACATACAGAATCATGAATAATAAATAGCCATTCAACCACTTTAGTTTTGTTTATTGTATGTTTACCCCCCTCCAGATCAGTCTTGACTCTAAGTATAATGTAGAATTGAAGCTGCCTTTTCTCTCTCTGTTTTTCTTTTAAATACAAAGCACCATTATTCACCCAGACTCTTTTAGAGTAGGACAGCTATAAGAAATGTCATCCATGATCACCATCATTATCTTCCCAGCCTTTAACATTGAAATATTGTGGAGCAACTGATGTTTTGTTTCATTACTCCAGCATCTACCATTATAACTCCCAAGGTATCATTAATTTTCATTTGTGCTAATGGATTGTCCCTCATTTTCTTCTTATGTGTGCCACTTGATATATAATTTTTCCCATTGTTCACTTGGACATAAAGTGCAACAGCAGTAACTGGATGAGGCTTTGTACTGAAAAGTAGTTCTGCTCCCCCACAGCTATCCAATTTCACTGGGGCTGGCCTATAATTCAATAATGCTAAACAAATAACTATGTTTCTTTAGGTTTTGGCACCATACATTTAATAACTACATCAGCCAGCCTTTTATCTGTGGTTGTCCTGGATTTAATACCTAAATCAGTAAAAGGAAGCAAATGCCTTGAAATCCTGGCAGTTAAACTGAGGCCCATTGTTACAGCAATTAATGAAATGCCATCTCTTCTAAGGAAGAAAAACAAACTTTTATTTTACCTGTGTCAGTCTTTCAAGGTAGGACAGGGTGAAGCATCCAGAAAGGCTGGTAACTGTTGTAAAGAATCTGGATAGCCTGCAAGAGTTTCTCTCTGGCTACCCTGCCATTCCATACAAATTCAAGGCTGAGTTTCATTTTGAGTTTCTTTCTCAAGACTTTTCCATTTTTAGGACTGAGTTATGTCCCTCCACACCTTCTTCAAGGCTGGCATGGAGATTCTGGAAGCAGGTACAAAGACATAACATAAAGGCTTCTTACTGATCTCAAGTCAATCTTGCCTGGCAATAACTAGTCCTGGTCTTTTAAACTTCAGTTGACATACTTGCTTGCCCCTCATAAATAATGAGAAACTGGATGTAATTTTCTCATCTTTTCCTGTCTTGTGACATTAAGATTATGGTACTTCTCAGACTTTTCCACCAATTTCTCATAATTAACTTGCTGGTAAATAGACAGTTCAAAAGAAGTATCCAGGTTCAGAGCATCTGGACTTCCCACATTCTGAAAAGTTGCTTTTTGAGCATCTTGATTGAGTAGTTAACTCAAATATCATCAATTCTTGAGTTTTATCATTCTGTAGTATCTTGTGGCATTTGCATTTATACCACTGCCATCAACCAATTCTTGGGGATTTATAGTAATAATACAACAAAATATCCACAATAGGAATCATTCATTCATTCTCCACCTTTATTATCTTTACAAATAACTCAAAGTGGCAAACACATCCAACACATATTTCTCCTCCTATTTTCTCCAGAAAAACAACCCTGTGAGGTGGGTTGAGAGAAAGTGACTGGAAAGTTACCAGCTGACTTTCATGGCTAAGATAAGACTTGAATTCATGGTCTCCTGATTTCTAGCCTGTTGCCTTAACCACTACACCAAATTGGCCACAAATAATAATAAGTTATTAAATTTGTATACTGCTTGGCTCTCAACCATTCTGTGCATCTCACAATACTCTATCATACTTGGATGTCCTCATCCATCTCCATTCATAGTTCCCAGACTTCTTTTTGTTCTTTAAGTCTCATTTTTAACTCTTTTTAAAAAAAGTTTTATTGTTTTTAAAACAAACATAAACAAACACAACATAAAAACATCAAACCATCAAACCATCTTCCATATATGTACATACAGTGTGTTGGTTGGTTTATAAATTGTTTTGTGCTTCCACTTCATAGTCCTCAATTACAATTACATTGTATATGTTCTCATATTGTCAATCAAATACATTACTACATACAATCAAATACATACTAAATACATTAATATCATTGTTAATCAATCATTTGACTATACTATTATTCATTCATGTTTTACAAGATAATCCATATTTTACTTAATTTGTTTTATGACAGTTCATATTATCATCTCAAATCTATCCTATAATCATTTTGTAGATATAATAAAAAAATTACATCTTTATATCTTCATTATGTTCTAAAAATCTACATTTTTCATTATTGTGTTTTATTGTCTAACCATTGATAGAATAGATCCCAAATTTTATAAAATTGTTTATTTTCTTGTTCTCTGATTTCAAATGTCAATCTACTAATTTAAACACATTCCAATATTTTCTTAATAACTTCCTCCTGTGTTGGTATTTTCTCATTTTTCCAGTTTTAAGCAAATACGATCCTAGCCACTGTTAATACATTTACAATCAAATATTTCAATTCTTTACTATATATTTCAGGTAAAATTCCCAATAAAAATATCTCTGGTTTCAACTCTATATGCTTTTTTGTCATTTTTTCCAATCATGTGTCGATTTTAGTCCAATATTTTTTGGCATCCGCACACGTCCACCACATATGGTAATATGAGCCAGGTATCTGATGACATTTCCAACATTTTTCAGATTTGTTCTTGAACATTCTTGCTATTCTTGTTGGGGGGAAGTGCCACCTGTAAAACATCTTATACAAATTTTCTTTATATGCTGTTGACATTGTCATTTTATAATTTTGAGACCACAATTTTTGCCATTTCTCTAGATCAATCCCATATCCAAAATTCTTCTCCCAAGCAATCATTGTTTCTTTGACTTGTTCTTCTTCTAGCTTATATAATGTCTTCTAAACTATCCATGTGGTTTAGTTCCTTTATACCATAAAAAAGCATGCCACCACAACAACAGATCATGTCCTTCTAATGTCAATAAACTAACATTTCTTAATGTTATCCATTCCTTAACCCACATCAAATTTGTAGCTTGGAAGTACAACTCCCAATTAGGCAAACCAAATCCTCCTCTTATTCTAGCATCTTGCAAAAGTTTTAATTTTATTCTCGCTTTCTTACCTTGTCATATATATTCAACATAATTTTATTTAAATCTTCAAAATAATCTTTTCCAAGCCTAATTGGAATTGTTTGGAACACATATAAAATTCTAGCTAATATATTCATCTTGATTGTTGATATTCTCCCTATTAATGACAGTTGTAAATTTTCCCATTTCGCCAAATCTAGCGCTATCTGCTGCTTAAGTTTAACATAGTTATTCTCTTTTAGTGTACTACATCTTGCTGTCAAATTTATCCCCAAGTACTTGATCTTATTTGTGACCTGGATTTTCAATACATCTGTCAATTCTTCCTTTTGTCTTGATAACATATTCTTTGTCAAAATCTTTGTTTTGTCTTTATTTATTTTCAAACCAGCCACCTTCCCATATACCTCTATCTTTTCTATCAATTTTAATGCTGTTTCTAGTGGGTCTTCTAAAATGAAAACCAGATAATCTGTAAATGCTTGCAATTTAAATTCTTCCTTTTTAATTTTCATCCCTTTTATATCCTTTTCTTCTCTAATATTTCTGTTTAGCACTTCCAAAGTTAACACAAACAACAAAGGTGACAGTGGGCACTCTTGTCTTGTTCCTTTTCTTATATCAATAGAGTCCATCAATTCTCCCTCTATCATTACCTTTGCTGTTTGCTTATGATATATAGCTTCTATTGCTTGGATACATTTTTTACCAAAGCCCATCTGTTCCAGCTGTAATAACATAAATCGCCAATTCACATTGTCAAATGCCTTCTGTGCATCTAAGAATATCAAAGCCATTTGTTTTTCAGGGTGTGCCTCGTAGTATTCCAAAGTGTCCAAGATTACTCTCATATTGTCTTTAATTTGTCTCTTTGGCAGAAACCCATTTTGATCAGAGTGAATAAAATTATTTAGGTATTTTTAAAGTCTTTCTGCCAATATTGAAGCAAAAATTTTATAATCTGCATTTAGTAGGGAAATAGGTCTATTTGTAATGGGTCGGCATCCTCTTTTGGGACAAGTGTAATATAAGCTTCTGACCATGATTTAGCTTCTGACCATGATTTAAGTATCTTCTTCTTTAACATAAATTCACTCATAACTTCTAGCAATGGAAGATTCAATGATTCTTGTAGTGTTTTGTAAAATTCCACCGGAAGTCCATCTGGGCCTGGTGCCTTTCCATTGTTTTGCTTCTTAAGTGCTTCAGTTAACTCCATCATTGTTATATTGCTTTCTAACATTATTTCAATCTCTTTAGGTATCTGGGGTAAATTAGCATTCTGTAAGTACTGTTTAACTCTTTCATCATCAATATTCTCTTGTGTGTATAGTTTCCCATAATAGTCTCATATAATTTTCTTCTCTTTACTTCAATAACAAACTTGGCCTTGATCATCTATTAATTGCAATATTTTCCTTGATTCTTTCTCCTTTCTCAGTTTATATGCTAACAATCTACCTGGTTTATTTGCATCTTCAAAATAGTTCTGTTTTGCACCTCTGCTTTTCTGTGCTAATTCTTTTTCCATTAATCCCATTTTATGTTTAATTATATCCATTTTTAACTTAATGTCCTTTTTCTGTGGCATTTTCTGTAACTCTTTTTCAAATCCTTCATACTCATCCTCTAATGTCTTAGAGGTTAGTCTTTTCATGGTATTTCTTTTCCTTATATAGTCTATTATCAAGCCTCTTTTCCTTGTATAGCCAATTTATTGTCTACAATTCCATTAAAGTCTCCCATCATAACTATATTAGCATAGTTGAGTTCAATTATTTTCATATGTAATTTTCTATAAAATTCTTCTTGATTGTCATTTGGGGCATAGATTGCAATCAGGAGTGTTTTCATATTATTGTCCATTATTTCCACCATTAATAATCTTCCATCGTCATCCATATGGATCAATTTCACTGGGATAATATCTTTAATGTATAAAACCACTCCTCTTTTCTTGCATTGTGTCAAAGAAGTAAATATTTTCCCTAACTTTGGCTGTATCAACAGTTGCTCATGTTGCTTTTTAATATGTACTTCTTGAAGGCAGATTATATCGAATTTTAATTTCTCTAATTTATGGAAAGTTTTCCTTCTTTTAACAGCTGAGTTAAGTCCATTTATGTTAATTGTAATCATTTTTTTCTTTTCCATGATTATACTTTATAGGTAGGTTTGGCAGCTCTCGTAGATCTTGGTTCACATTGTTCTTTAACTTCCACCTTTCCACCCACTGCACCTTCTTCTTTTTCAGTCACTATTTGGCAGTACTCTTGGAATTCAATTAGTGACCTTTCTTTTTCTGTCTCCTCTGCTTTCCCTCCAAAGTATTCTGTACAAAATAATTCAGCTTTCTCAATTGAGTCAATTCTGTGTCTCTGTTCTTGCCATGTGAACATTAAACCTTCTGGAATCAGCCATCTATAATTCACCTCTTTTTTAAGTAGAATTTTAGTCAGGAATCGGTACTCTCTTCTCATCTCTCTCACTCTTCTGGGTACTTGTTTCAGGACCACAATCTCCATATCTTTATTTTTCAATGTTTTCTCTCTTGCCACCTGCAATATTTACATTTTAATGGTTTTCTTTGTAAATCTCATATGAACTTCTCTTGGTAAGCTATTTCTCACTGTATATCTTGTGAAAACTCAAAAAACCTCATCTATTCCATCCATCATCTTCTCTTTAGTTATTTCCAGAGCTTCAGACAAGATTTCTATCATTATCTTAGCTAAGTTTTGTCCCTTTTCTTCCTCTATGTTTTGGAATCTGAGATAAAATTCTGATCTATCCATCTCCCATCTCAGCATCCCACTTTTATCTTGTTCAACCAAAGTTAATCTGCCATCAATATCTCCAATCTTCTTATCTCTTTCTTCTTCTTCTTCTTCTTCTTCTTCTTCTTCTTCTTCTTCTTCTTCTTCTTCTTCTTCTTCTTCAATTTTTTGGAATCTCTCATCATACTTCATCATCATTTGTTGAATATTCTCCACCTTTTCATCAGTTTTTTCTGTTCTCTTTTCAATATTTTCTGTTCTTGCTTGCATGCTTTGAATTCCTTGCATTATCATCTGCAGTGTCACCTTTTCCTGTTCTTTTTCTTGTTGTAACATCATCTGTATTGAGTGTTGTCCTCCAGATGGTGAAGAGGAAGAAGTAGGAATTGAAGAACCTGCTAGTTTCCTGCTCATTTCAGACTATTCAAAATCTTCAGGTTCTTCTAGACCTTAATCCACTTGTGAAATAACCAATTGTAATTCCAAATAAAAATAGTGGAAAAAAAGAAGCAAGATAAAAAAAAATCTTCAGGTTCTTGTATACCTTAATCCAATCGATTAGTTAAATAGCAGTAAAAACTCAAAAAAGGAAGAAGAAACCATAAACAGAAAAAGGAAAAAATTGTTAAATCTTGTAGGAGGCAGAAAAATAAAAAGTAAAAAGTAAAGAAGAAAAAAGAGAAGTTCTTCAGGTTCTTCAACACCTTAATCCAATTAAAAAGTCTCAGGTATGAAAAGGTATACAAAAAAAAGGAAGCCACAAAAGAAAAACCAATATGGAAAGTAAATAAAAAATGCAGGAGAGGGAGAGAGGAAAAAGAAAAAAAGACTACTCCCTTAAAAAAAGAAAAAACATTAATATTAAGACTTGTCCTTTAAAATGAAATGCAAAAGTAAAAAAATTAGGCTCCAAAAGCAAAAAGAAAGACAAAAGCAAGTTCCAAAAGGCCAAATAAATAATAATAAGCTGATAAGGAGGGGGTTTGTTAAAGTAAGGAATAGCCCAGCTTAAAAAAGAGAAAAAGAACACACTGCACCTATTTAGTTATGCAAGGCTTTTGTTAAGTTTTATAGCTCTCTTCTCTAGAGTCTTATCATCTTTTTTCTGTATACTTCAACATCAGACTCCAACTACTGATAGAAACCCAGAAGAGCACCTGCAATAATACTCTCCCATGCTCTTCCCTCTATCTTATCAGACAGGCTCAAAGTCCTTGAAAAGAAGTCTGAATTCTTTCTCAGCTTTGTCTGGTCGAGAGAGAAAAAAAGAGAAACAATATTTCTAAGCCTCTAGTTGGCTGTGTTACAAAGTTTCCTCTGTTTCCCCCTCCTTTTCCAAACAAATTATAATAAAAATTAATTAAAAAGGAAAAGGGGTTTAGAAAAAAAAAAAGCTAAAAGGGAATCTCTAGTCTAAAATATTATAAAGACAAAAAGGAGAAGAGATAAAAAAAGAAAAAAATAAGGTAGAAATAAAAAAGACCAGTCCAGTTCAAAGTAAAAAATCATATATGAAGAGTCCAGCAAAAAAAATAAAAATGATTTGACTTCCCGATTGAAATCGCTGCTTAATCACTTCTGTCTGAGATTTTACAGATTCTTTCTTTTCCTTAGGGTGTCCTTTTAAATCTTAAAGTAAAGAAAAAATTCTCACCAAACCGGCACACTTTCTCTTTCCGTTCTCTTTCGTTTCAGAGCTGTCCCAACTTCAGTAGCTTTAATGGCTGCCTCTTTGCTGCTGGCAGAAAGAGCTTCTCCTGGATCTACCAGGGACTTTGTGGTATCCCTGGGATCGACAGGATGCGCTCTTTACATTCACCATCTCTTTGGGACGGTTTAGATCCATTTTTAAGTCTTCAAGGAGTGATGCCATTTTAAAAAATTTTAAACAACCCCCAATTTATTTTATTTTATTTCATTAGGATGCTCCATCCAAAGTTCCAGGAATCATCCAATAATCCAAAACTGTTTCTTGCTTCTTTTCTTACTTTCTCTTCCAGGGGCTTTGTTATCTTATAACAAAGTTTCAGCTACAATGTATCTTTTGCAAGCCTTATTAAAATTCCACTATCAATTTTTTTAAGTTCCAGGTGGTCTCCTCCATTTTCCAGATTCCACCCTCTTTTTTCCTTTTTCCCTCTGCTGCTTTCTTTCTTTTTTAAAAGAAAGTTTTTAAATTATCCAAGAATCTTTATTCCTTTGACACTTTATTTTCAGCTAGAAATAGCCTATTAATGTCAAAGTGGATCAGTATCAATTTCTTATTCAAATCTCTTCTTATTAATGTTCCAAGTCAGTTAAAACTGTCGATGTTAGAGGAAAAAAAGCCAATTCTGTTTCCTTTCCCTTTCTCTTTCGCAGCTTAAAATCTTTTTTTGGAATAGTATTAGTCTTTAAAATTCAGGTTCCAGGTACCTTAAATAGATGTTCTCCATTCAACCCAGTCAGTCAAACTTTCTCCTTTAAACTTCCTCCTGCACAATCTTGTCTGGTCGGGTTCTTCTTTGAGGTGGACATTTCTGACCACTGCTACAATCGCCTTTGGGAAAGGGAGTAATGGCCAGCCGAGGAGGAGAGATGCGGCTCTCCTCAACCCCGCTGACGGCTCCTGCTTCTTCACCACCTCTATGGAGTTGTTCAGCCCTGAATCCAGGCGGCTTGGGGCGCTCCAGTGGTGAGCACAGATCAAAACCACAGGTGATCACAATTTCGGTCTGTCGCCGAAGAAGCCCAAACTGGAAGTCCAGTCTGGTAAGATTCTTGTAAATAGACAAGCTACGATAAAGAACTAACACTGATGATTTCATTGTGTCACTCTGGTTCCTTGCGCCTGACAATTTGTTACTGCTTGAAGATCAACAAATGCTTTAAATATCCATGTTATTTAGGAATAACATTATTATTATTATTGTTGTTGTTGTTGTTGTTGTTATTTATGGAATGTTATTCCATGTTATTTAGGGGGCATGCATAAGCACACCCACATGCCTACCGTCCCTGTCCTATTGTTTCTTTTATTTTTTATTTTTCGTATATGTATCCATGTATTCATAACTATGTTTTTACTTATACCTATTATCTTGTAAGCAATTGAGAAACCAAATAAATAAATAAATAAAATATTAAGAAATAATAAATAGGATTTACAACAGTTCAGAAAAACTGGTTTATTATCCTCATACAGCAAGAGGTAAATAGATGAAAATTTTCTTTCCCCAGACAAAAGCTTCTCTGTTATTATCATTTTTCTAAGATGGTATAGTTAGTGGGAATGTGTGTCCTTTATCATTGCACTAAGAGGTGAGCCCACTTGCTAGATAATTTTCTGACAAGATCCATAATACCCGAGTTGGAACTGGAAAAAATGGTAAGGACGGTGCTGCAAAAAAGAAGAAAACAACTCACTGTATTTAATATTTTTTCCATGTCACTAGATGAGGACCATAACTCCATGATAGAACAAATGCTATGCTCCATCTTGAGCAAAGAAAAGTTTAAAACATGAAAAAAAGGAGAAGACAGAGAATATTAGTCCAAGCATGTAGCAAAGAGGTGGAAGCTTGGTTCCTCCCTGGAACAGTAGAGTAATCCACTAAATTTCTGCACATGGAATTGCATGAAAAAATTAACATACATGAGAGAAGCCAACAAGCCATATCTACAATCAAAAGTCACAGCCAAGTGAGTGATAAGGCTATAAGTCCCTTTCTCTGAATAACTGGATCAAGCAGTAAATTCTGGAATTTTTTTTTAATATAGGGGAGAAACTACATATTCCTGAAAGATTCTAATTTAAACAAGAACAACCTTATGTCTGGTAAATTGAGTATAAGATGTGTGTGCGTGTGTGTGTGTGTGTGTGTACGTGCATGCCTTCAAGTCAATGTGCACTTCTGGTGACTGCCTAAACAAGTCCCTGCAGTTTTTTTGACAAGGTTTTATAGAAGTGCTTTGTCCTAGGGCTGAGGCCCAGTGACTGGCCCAAAGTCACCCATATCCTGATTTCTAGTCTGGTGCTTTAATCACTACTTTAATCAACTAGAGAACCTAATAAAGCTCATGGATCAGTGGAAGGGATAGGTTTTTCGCTCCAACATAACCCATGAAGTGCTGGATTTAGCTTGCAGAGAACAGAAGTGCTCTTCCCAAATGGACAGCAGCATTCAAAATGACATAAGGATAAAAAATGTACTTTTGAAGTGGAACAGGGAAACACAAATGGAGATTGCTTTGATGATTGGAGGATCAATGAAGGGCGATATCTATTTCTGGATTCTAGTCATTGATGAGCAAGAAGTTATTTATTTAGTAGACTTATATGCTGTCCAGTATCCATCTCACTTAGAGGTAACTCAAGGCAGCTTACAATCATTTTTTAAAAACTCTAAAGCATTACAATAATAAAATTAACACCAGATCTGGGGTTTAAAATTTTTAGAATTTTGTACCTGCCTGCTGATATAAGCATATTTTTAATTTTTATCATTGCTAAATTGTATTGGTGGGTTTTATTTAGTTGGGAAGAAGGAATGGCTATTTGCCATTCGTTAATGCTATAAACATAGTATTGATAGTTGTTCCAAGATAATAAATTCTTGGGAAGAATACTATCATTGTTCTCTGACGTGTTTGCTGAGCTTTAAAACTAAGTCATTTTAGAGTATTGCATATATGCCCATTGTAAATTCACTTTGAGTGCAATAATTGAGAAAAGGGGAATAGAACTCCTCATGGGTTTATCAGAATAGCAAAAACAATGGCTTTAATGTACCTGGTGCAATGCAGTACTGGATGTAATTGTTCTCTTAATTTCTGTAACTGATTAGACTTGTTCAACAAAAACTTTCCATGCAGGAGAATAAATCCCCAAGTGTTCTTCTGGATTGACCATGCAAAACCAGAGAATGCTGACTAGAGAAATAAAATCTGTATCCAGCTGGGCTTGAAAATTTCTGGATCCAGTCTAGTAATTTATGCTGTATATGGGAGCTCCATGGTCAGCTTGATTTGTAGTTAAGGAAGCATGACATAAAATGCTATAGCCAAAGCATACAAGAACAAGGGCTCTCTGTGCAAACAATAGGCCAAATAGATCCTTGGTGTTGCAGCAGTGTTGAATACACAGGAATTTGTTTTGCCCAAATGACTCCCCAACTGATGCTAATGAGAATCCTTAGCACCATGGCTACAGAGCTCTCCATTTAACCCTTGCTGTGTCAGTTCATGTGAAAAAGCAAATGAAACATTCACATGAACTGACACAGTATAAAGCAGGGGGTGATTAAAGATTGGCTTCCTTCCCTTCTGCCTGAGCTTAGACAAATGCATCACATTGTTGTTTGGAGTTCTATTTTCACTGCTGCTTTATACCTTGCAGTATGTTCTCCCATGATGAACAGTATCAGGGAGGAGATGACTTGTGGGTTATCAAAATTAAATGGGATTGTGCATGTACAAATAGTCATTATTTTAAACATTTTTTTTTTGCATTTTCAGGAGCCTAGAACAAAGTGTTAGCAGAAAGATTAACTCTCCAGCAAAATATGTTGTAGGGATATCTCAAATTTCTAAGATATTTTAAGTTTTATTTAACTGAAGTAGGAGAAAAATAGTAGCACCATTTCAGGCACTAGAAGCACATATTGCAGTCATATACCATACATAGTACTAAGATGCTTCAGAAGTGGACATTGCTATGTATGAAATATCTTGACATGCATACAAGATTTTATGATATTTCTAGTTTATTAGTTCAGCTGAACAGTATACAATTTTTGCATGATATGGATAAAACAGAACACTTGGGAAAATTCAGTGATGGGAGATTTACTGTAGAATAGACAGAAAAGAAACAATTAATTTATCCATTAAAATTCACTTGTAGAAGGTGTTAAGTTTGAGCAATGAGAGGCTGAACCAGAGCATGAGTGCAACAATACTTTATTAAAGCAATAAAGGGCTGACCGTGCTTGCCACGCCTGGAACTGGCTCGCAGCAATCAGCGACTGGTTGGACCCCGCAGCCTGCTTTTATAGCTGGCTGCTGGGGAGAACCAACCAATGAGGAAAGGGGGAAGAACGCCCACTCAAAGTGAGTGGACCTGAGTGAGAACTCCTACAGTTCTCAGGACATAACACCCCTTCCCCCCAGCTGTGAACATGCATAGTCTTTGAGGTAGGCAGGAGGTTTATGTTGGCGCCCGGAACGGCGTAGTTCTGGAACATTGTCTGTCCGTCCGGGGTCTGCCTGGGCAGGCAGAGTCGGCAAAGTGTCACCAGTGTGCCCCTCGGTTTGGGCCTGCCCTGGGCTCGTAGGGTTGCTCACTGGGGATGTGCTCTCGAAGGCTGGATCGGGCTGGTCAACTGTCTGGGTGCCGCTGTCTGTGTTCGGGCTTTCGGAACCGGTTTTAGGTGTGAACTGATCGCCGGGCGTGATGTGGATGTGAGGTTGAGGATGAAGCCTCCCCTCGTCTAGTGTCTCTGGGTCCCTGCTGGCGATGGTGCTGAGGCGTCTGCGCAGTTGGTCTATGTGCCTTCTCCAGATGCGGCCATCCTCCAGTCTGACCCGATACGACCGCGGCCCGGTGATGGCTACGATCTCGCCCGGGATCCACAGGGGGTCTCCAGCGGAGTTCCTCGCGAAAACTGGCTCCTGTAAGATAAAATGCCTAACCCCCGATGAGGAAGCGAGGGGAGAGTCAGGGCAGTATTGTGGGTGTAGTCTGTCCAATACAGTCCTCAGGCGCCTGCCCATCAGGAGCTCAGCTGGGGACTTATTGGTGACTGAACAAGGAGTTGAGTGCTGGCTCATCAGGAACCGCGAGAGTTTGTGGTGCCAGTCATCTTTGTTGAACCTTGCCAGGGCTTCTTTAGTGGTCCTGACGGCCCTTTCAGCCAGCCCGTTACTGGCAGGGTGAAATGGGGCTGTGAAAATGTGGCGGATACCCAGGTTGGCAGCGAAGCGGCTGAACTCAGTCGATGCGAACTGCGGGCCATTATCGGAGACGATGGAGTCGGGTAGCCCGTGCGTAACGAACAGGCGTGTCAACACGTTGGTGATTGCTAGTGTGGTGGTCGTGGATAGCTGTGCTACGTCAATCCACTTGGAATAGGTGTCCACGACCACCAGGAACATCTTCCCATGCAGAGGGCCCGCTAGGTCGATGTGGATTCTAGACCAAGGAGCGCTGGCGTTTCCCATCTAGTAGGGGTGGCAATGGGGGAGCAGGACGGGATTCCTGGCAAATGTTGCAGGAACTTACCCAATTGACAATGTCCTCGCCTAGACCCGGCCACCACACGTAGCTGCGTGCTAACGCTTTCATTCTCACGATGCCAGGATGTCCCTCATGCAAAGCTTCCAGAACTCGGGTACGCAGTGAGGCCGGGATGACCACTCGAGTGCCCCATAGTAGACAGCCCTGCAGACTTGACAATTCCTGCATGCGAGTCTTAAAAGGTGTGAATTTGTTATCAACATTGCCACCCGGCCACCCCCTCCTCACCCAGTCGAGCACCTGGGCGAGTGTTCGGTCTGTCTTGGTTTTAGCAGCAATGTCCATGGCCGTGATGGGTAGGTCCAACTGGGTGATTTCGAAAATAGCGTGGACAGGAGCAGGGTCTTCAGCCGGGCCGGCAAGGGGCAGCGACTGAGGGCGTCAGCGTGGGACAGTGTTTTGCCCGGGCGGTGTACCAGTCTGTAGGAGTAGGCTGCTAGGAAGAGAGTCCACCTTGTCATCCTAGGGGAGAGGACTTGAGGGGTCTGCTTGTCCCCGGCTAGGAGGCCCAGGAGGGGTTTGTGGTCAGTGACCAGCTCGAAAAAATGGCCGAAAAGGAATTCGTGAAATTTTTTTCACGGCTGCAACAGCTGCTAGGGCTTCCTTATCGATCTGGCTATAATTGCGCTCCGTAGCAGAGAGCGTCCTTGAGAAAAAGGCGATGGGAGCCTCGGCGCCATTGGGAAGCCTGTGACTTAGTACCGCCCGATTCCAAAAGGGGAGACGTCAGCTGCCAGTACTAAAGGGAGGTTAGGGTCGAATTGAATAAGTACCACCTCTGACGTGAGTAGTGATTTGACGGCGTTAAAGGCATCGTCTTCCTTGTGCCCCCAGTGCCATGGTGACTTTTTATCCAGTAATCTGTGTAGGGGTTCAGCTACTGATGCTTTATGGGGCAAAAAGGATGCGTAAAAGTTCAATAGCCCCAAGAACGCCTGCAGTTCTGTTTTGGAGGTTGGAGTGGGTGCCTCGTGGATTGCCTTAACCTTGGACTCCAGGGGATGAATGCCAGAGACGTCAATTTTATAACCCAGAAAGTCCACCTGTCTAGTGGCAATGGCACATTTTTCTTTTTTCAACTTGAGGCCATGCTGTCTGAACCTCTCTAACACAGCTCGAACTCTTTGGAAGAGTTGGGGTCTGTCCCTGGCCGAGACTAAGATGTCGTCGAAGTAGGGTACTACACCAGGGAGGCCCTGCAAAATCCGCTCCATGAGGGATTGAAAAATACCCGGGGCAACACTTACGCCAAATTGGAGACGCTTGCATCGGAAGGCACCCCTGTGAGTGACAATTGTCTGGAGTTCCGCTGTTTGGTTATCAACAGGGAACTGCTGATATGCTTGAGACATGTCCAATTTAGCAAAAATGCTGCCTGGTTCGAATGTGTGTAATAAGTGCTGGATGACGGGCACAGGATTAGCGCTAACTTGTAGAAATTTATTGATTGTCGTCTTGTAGTCCGAGCAAATTCTCAGGCTACCGTCTTTTTTGAGGGGTGTGACAATGGGCGTCTCCCACTTGGCGAAATCTGTTGGCTCAATGACCCCTTGTTTTAATAGCTTATCTAATTCTGCATCAAGTTTTGGCCGAATAGCAAATGGGACCCTACGCGGTTTTAGCCTGATTGGAACTGCTTGGGGGTCAACTGAGAATGAGATGGGGGTACCGTTATAACACCCCAGCTCTTCGCTGAATACATCTGAGTAATCAGCGAATAAGGAGTCAGTGTCTGAGGTTGAGACAGCATGGACTCCTGTTAGCCCTAGGCCGAGATGGGGAAACCAATCGAGCCCCAATAAGGTGGGTAGATTGCCGTTAACTACCACTAGAGGTAGGTGACCTTTAAAAGCTTTAAAACTGACAAGAAACTTGCCTCTGCCGATTACAGGAATGGTCTTCCCCTGGTAGTCCTTCAGGCCAAACTGGCATCTCTGGAGCTGGCTAGTGGATAGGCTTGGTTGGAGCCTCTTAAGGGTGTTCCACGAGATAATTGAGAGCGCTGACCCTGTGTCAACCTCCATGCGGCACGGTTTACCTTCTAGGGAAACGGAGAGAGAAATTTTACTAACAGTGCGGCAAGTGTGCTTGGCAAGGTGATGCGTGCGACAGTTCAATACTTGCCTCTGTGGTCCCGAGTGTGAGGGAGGGTGCCTTTGTGCTGCGCTTTGGGGGGCTTGGCAGACTCTCGCGATGTGTCCCCTTTTATGGCAGTTATTGCAGGTGGCTCCTTTAAACTTGCAGGTGGCCCTCTGATGAGATCCCCACAGGCTAGGCACAGGGTGATGTGCTTGGGTGGACCGATGTTTTCTTGTTTGGCTCCTACCTGCGGCCGTCTGTCGTTGGATAGGCGGTGGACTTCGTTTTCATCACTGATGGGTTCCTCTGCCACCACCTCCTCGGAGTGGACTGGAAGTGATGTCAGCTTGGCACTTGGGCCCTGGATTTCGGTGGCTGAGTTTGTTGCCAGCTCAGCTGCCAAGGCTTCCTCGACTGCTTGTGCGAGGTTGAGGTCTTTTTTTGCTAGAAGTCGCCTTTGCAGGTGGAGGTCCTTGACCCCGCAGACTAATTGATCGAGGAGCATGTCCTCCAGGTAGGTTCCAAACCCACAATGCAGTGCTGCTGTTCTGAGGACGGCCATATATTGATTGATGGTCTCCTTGCTCGATTGCTTCCTCATACGGAAGGTGAATCTCCTGGCAATCTGTGAGGGCCTGGGGGAATAGTGGTTAGTGAGAATTTCAAGTAACTCAGACCACGGAACGTTTTTCAACTCACGAGGAGCCACGAGCGCTGCGGCAGTATCGTAGACGGAGGCTCCGCAGTAGATTAGGAAGTACGATTTCTTCCGATGCTCCCCCACATCCGCCAGGCCAACTGCATCGATATAATGATTGAAGCGGTTCTTATACGATTCCCACTTCTCCTCGTCTGGTTTAAACGCCGGGAAGACTGGATTGGAACTCATGGTGCTAGGACCGGTTGAACGACCTGAGGAAAAAATCTCTCTGGGGCAGCAGACAATGTTTTAGTGCCCTTGGTGGGCAAGTGATTTCAGCTCAGGAGAGGCTGTTTTAAATCCTCTCTTTCTCTCTGGGTTAACCACGTTAGGCTGTTAGCTGTTGATGGCGTTTGGATTCGCGCCTGAGTGGGCGTCAGTGACTGGCTACAGCGCTGTGCTGTACCTTTTAGGTTTGAAATTCAAATGACAACCGTTTGAATTTCGCGCCTGATATGGAGCGGCTGCGGCTCGCAGCGCTTCACTTTCCCTGTAGCTGGGCTAACAAGCGGCTACAGACGCTTCTAACTTTCGATTCTGACCGCTCTCTCTGGCTGCGGATCAGCGTTCGCTCTTTATCGCTTGCTGACCACTTTCTCTGTCAGCGGATCAGCGTTTGCTCTTTTTGTTTGCTTTTTTTGTTGGCTGACCGCTCTCTCTGGCTGCGGATCAGCGTTTCCCTTATCGCCGGCTGATCGCTCTCTCTGGGCTGCGGATCGGCGGCTAGTGACTCAGCGGTTGCATGGTGCTTCTGGTAGCCATCCCATCCTCGTCGCCAGTGTTAAGTTTGAGCAATGAGAGGCTGAACCAGAGCATGAGTGCAACAATACTTTATTAAAGCAATAAAGGGCTGACCATGCTTGCCACGCCTGGAACTGGCTCGCAGCAATCAGCGACTGGTTGGACCCCGCAGCCTGCTTTTATAGCTGGCTGCTGGGGAGAACCAACCAATGAGGAAAGGGGGAAGAACGCCCACTCAAAGTGAGTGGACCTGAGTGAGAACTCCTAGAGTTCTCAGGACATAACAGAAGGTGTAATAATGGCTTCCAACTTGAGTTACAAAGAATAATTATGTAAATTCTTCAAAAACACATCTACGACTGGCTTCTAGTCATAAGAGTTATATTTATTTTAAGGAAGAGTCGGGCAAATTGGAATACATTAAGAAAACAATAACAAAAAATGAGTAAGGTACTAAAATGACTTCAAAGAAGAGAGATAGAAGGAACTGGACATATTTTGTCTTGAGAAAGAAGATTCAGAGAGAATATAATAGCATTCTTCTAATGCCTGAAGAAATAGCACGGGGGATGTTAAAGGCCTGTTTTGCTTCATCCCCAAAAGCAACACATAAAATATTGGGAGAGATCCCAATAGTGCTGTTAGACTAGCAGAATTGTTAGAGTTCATCAGACAAAAGCAGTGTAACTTCTTCATTGAGTAAGTTCAGGAGAATCTAGGCAGGCATCATCAGGGAATTTGTATCTCTACTCTGACTGTAGGGTTGGACTCAATAGCTTAAATGGCTCCTTTGAGCTCTAAGATTCCATATTTCTCAGCATGAGAATGCCTTTGAATATTAGTTTCTAGGAAACATGCATATAAGGATAATGATGTGTTTGTGTCCTTTTTGCAAGTCCTAATAGGCATCCAGACAGTCACTGTGAGAATACAATGCTGGACTAGATGGGGCTTCTGTATGAACCAGTAGAGTTCCTTATAAACATCAGAGTTAGTATGGGTGGGTAGTGATGTCCATTGTCCATTTGAGGTGTCAAATAAGTCACATTGATGGTTGCAACTGCATGGTCAAAGCTCTGCCCCTACCTACATGCATATGATACTAATACTTGTAGAAAGAGGATGGGGCTTTAGTAGGACTGCCAATTCAATTTTTTAAAGCTGCCCTGTGCATATTCCTAGACATGGCCTATAACCATGTGAATTGACATGGAAATATTTCTATTTTCTCAGGCTAATTATGTAGAACAATGTTTTGAAATGTGGATTTCAACCCCCAGAATTCCCAGCCAGATATGCTGATTGGGAAATTTTAGGAGTTGAAGTCCACACATCTTCAAGAGGCCCAGATTAAGAAACACCCAATGTAGAGAGTTCCTTAAATACATATGGTGGAATGCAGAAATAATACACAACTGAAGTGGTATGGTGGTGAAGATGTGGCATTAGGATCAACTAATTTCACCCTTAGTCATATAAGTTCATTTGGTGATTTGGAGCATTCATTTCTTCTCAGACCAGGGAAACTGAAATAGAACTTTTATTCCATGGCTATACCCATGAACAACAAATGAATAATATATAGTATACAACCTCATTCCATTTTTTTCCATACTGCATCTAGAAAGGCACTTTTTTATTGCCAACGAACACTCTGCCAGTAATGATTTAGCAACTTTCAAAAGCAGTAGTCACATTTTCCAATAGTATACATAAATATTTTCTTTATTTTCATGATAATAAAACTGTAAATAGTCCAAACAATATAGCAAATTGGCATCATGAAAACTTGGCTTACTTACAGAGGAACCATTACAATGAATCTTCTGATCACTTGCTTACAAAAGCCATGTGAAAAGAAATAGTTCCCTTAAAAATTTCATTTCAATTATTGAAAACATTCATGATGGATTTTGCAAATGTGAAAATATAAGATTTTGTGTCTATGTGTTGTTTTGTCAGACATCTGAAGTTTCTGCCTTGATCTAGTTCTGACTTGCCATTTTCAAGTTCAAAAGCAATGGGGGAACACCTACCCCAATCCCCACAGGGCTTCAAATGTGATAACATCTTAACCTATAAGAAGAGAAGCTAATTTTCACTATTCTTTAAAGCTCTGGGTATTATAAAACCAAGTCTGGCTTAGAAAAACATTCTAAAAAGTCTGTTTATTCTTTTTAGAATGTCTTTCTAAGCCAGTTTGTTTGTCCTTCAAATCCACTTGGTAACAATTCCATTCTCCTCCTTTTGTTTGTGTCCATGATCTTTGAAGATACCAGAAGAAATTTTCTTGTCCATCACTGATTATGAATGGCTCTTTGCACTTCAATTTCACCAGTCTTTAAAAATGCTCAAAAACAGACTTCAGTCCCTCCAGCTTGTCTTTGTATGGAATTTTTCTGAGATAAATATGCATGATTTAGAATCCTAACATGTAAAGACTAGAAGGAACCTTGGAAATGATGTAAGTAAATTCCTTTTGATAACTGAATTCCCTGACATTCAACTTCTTTAAATGAGTCCACCACCTTCCAAGGCAATATAATCTAAACCAGTGGCCCCCAACATTTTTTGTGCCATGATCCGGTACCAGCATCACAAAATCATCCGTGGCCCGGTACCAGCATCAGCACGCATGGCAAGGCGAGCCGAGCAACCGGCCAGCCAGCCTTCCCTCTCTTCTCCCCGCCACCTTCGACTCCTCCTTTGTACCTGTGTCGATGGGCTTTGCGATGGCTTTGGGACAGTCACTCGGCTCGCCTTGCCAGGCGTGCTGAAAGAATCCTCACGCCTTAGTTTTGTTTGAAGCTGCCCCCCCCCCCCCGATGAAACTAAGGCGCGAGGATTCTTTCAGCACCCAAACGCTGCTTTCTACCTGGAAAAGCTCACCAGAAGCACTTTTTCATGAAAACAAGATGGTGGCGCCCAGCAAACTGGCAGCCCAGTAGAAATTGTTCCACGGACCGGTACCGGTCCAGGGACCAGTGGTTGGGGACCCCTGATCTAAACAGCATTTGCTATAATCAATATATTTTAAAAAAGCTTGGATTTAAATTTTAAAATTTAATTTAAAAGAACCCAGCCCAGATTTTTAAGACTAGGCTTGGCTCTACCATTAGGCAACTGCAGGCAATGAGAGGTGGCACATGGCACTGAAGTATTGGAGGATAAAGCCAGCATAGTTTGCTTGAAATCCTTTTAACTACCTACCATCATCAAATGCAAAATGTGGTATCAGATTGTCAATAGTGCTCAAGAGCCATTAATCAAAACCAAAGAAAGAAAGGAATAAGTAAAAAGGGGCAAGAAAACAAGCAAGCTAGAAATTAGGATTAAAAGGTCATGTCAGATTTGCTGCATCAGGAAAGAAAGCTCCAATAGGTGGTTTGAATAGGTAGAATTGGTTAAGTTCTAAGTTTACCCAAGAGAATGATCACTGCAAGTTAGTTGGTGGTTCATTACATGTATGCAATAATGGAAAGATCCAGCAGCTTCTAGCACAAATCTAATGCCTGAAGGACACAAAAGGCTTTTTCCTTTCCTAACCACATTTTTTTAGAAATTGTTATGGTTAAAAAAGAAGAGATAGAAGAACCTTCGGTTTTAGTTCTGAGCCCTTTACCCTTTAAGTACTTGGAAAAATTACACAGAGGAAGTTAAAACAGAACAGAATGTTTTAAGATCATCTTCAAGCTTTAGGTTGCCCTAACATATTTCTTGATAGCAAGGAAATAGATAAAAAATAAATAAAACCCAGGAAGATGCTAATTATTGAATTTATAATCTAGATCAGCCTTTCTCGACATTATGGCCTTCAGGTAGGTATGGCCATGTTGTGTTACAAATTACAAGATCTCCAACTATTGCCCAGGCTGGCTGGGTTAATAGGACTTATTGCAGTCCAAAACAATTAAAGGGAACTATGTTGTGTACTACAAAATGGCAACTTTGGATGTTTGGAAGATGGAACAAACCAAGGAGAAGAGAGTGTCTTTAAACTATAAGCCTTGATAGAATTTGATAGTAGTTATTAAATTGAAAGTAGTTGATGATCATGCTGAAAATGTCTGTTATTAAATACATTGCCCATTAGTTCATCTAATGCATAACTCAGCAAATGCAGGGGAACAGATCTAACAACAGATCAGAGCATTTGTTGAAATGAAGACTAACAGCAGAGTTTCATCAATTAGTATTTATTTAATAATATCTGTAGGTTTTCAAGCTTGAGACTATAATTGCCCAGTTCCTGTTCCTGAATCCCTTTATTCAGATAAGGAAGACAGTTAATCACCCTGTGAGAATGAAGAAAAATGATACTTTCTGTGGAAACCTGTCTACCCTTTTTCAGGATCCAATCTGCCAAGGAACAATGGTAAAGGCCATAGTAAGGGCAAGACATTTTCAGGATAACATTATGCAAGGATTTGACCATATTTAAATGGGCAGGGCCTTCTTGCAGTTTTCTAACCCACATTCACGCTAATTTAATATAAATATTTGGAACAAACCTGCTTTCTATCAGATAGTAGTGCATGGCACAGCAGCAATATCATTTATATTACACCTCCATACCTCTGGACTTAAATGCTGGGCACAACTTGAATTTAATTGTCAGTGCAATGAAATTAAAGCAAATCTTGTTACCTGGCAATATATTTTAATAGCAGATGACACATGGCTCTGTACAGAAATGAAATTCACTACCAACAGTGTTTAGCTTTGTCCCACCATATGGAGAATAAATTAGGGTGCAATAAATTAACCTGTCATTGAGAAGACTCATTAAATATCTCTTGACTTTGAATCTAAGTATTAGATTTGAAAATAAATGTGATTTATGGATCCATTGTTCATATATGGCTAGAGACCTAACTGCTAGCCTTGCCTTCTGTCACTGGTACAGTCAAAGCTGCCCTCTTTGAAGTTCAGAGTAGCTTCTATCTGCAATATCTCATCCAGAAAGTATGCATACTGAAATAAAACCATGTGTGAGTTGAATTCTCTTTTAAAATCAGTCAATGGATTAATTAATGAATTATTGATTATTGCAATCAATCAATTATTGATTGATTTATTGCAGATAATAAACTTAAAGACCATGGTCTATTAGTGAAACTATATCTTATCAATCAAAGATTTAGTCTGGCCCAACCCCACTTTCCTTTTAGAAAACATTAAATACCTAGCTTTTTCCTGAAACATTGGGTGAGGAGTAGTATGATCTTTGCTGAATTTTTATGTTGCATTTTTTTTTATCTGTTCACACTGGAGATTTTTAGAGATTGGACAAACATTTGTATGAAATGATATAGGATTTCCTGCCAGAGCAGGGGGTTGGACTAGAAGACCTTTAAGATCCCTTCCAACTCTGTCATTCTGTTATTCATTACATTGTTTTTGTATGAATCCGTTGTGGGCTGTTTACTAATTTATTTATTTATTTATTTTATTTGGTTTGTCAATTGCTTACAAGATAATAGGCATAAGTAAAAACATAGTTATGAACACATGGATACATATAAGAAAAATAAAAGAAACAATAGGACAGAGACGGTAGGCACATTGGTGCGCTTATGCACACCCCCTACAGACCTCTTAGGAAAGGAGTGAGGTAAATAGTAGAAAGTCTAAGGTTAAAGTTTTTGGGGTTTGGGAAAGAAACCACTCTGTTGCTGAAGTCGTATTTCCTGCAATCAAGTTTGGTGCGATTAATCTTGAGTTTGTATCTATTGTTTGCTCTTGTATTGTTATGGTTGAAGCTGAAGTATTCATTGACAGGTAGGACATTGCAATGTATGATTTTATATACTATACTTAGATTGGACCGAAGGCAGCATAGTGCTAGGTTTTCTAGGTCTAGAATTTCAAGTCTGGTGGCATAAGGTATTCTGAAATGAGTAGAGGAGTGGAGAACTCTTCTTGTGAAATATTTCTGGACTTTCTCAACTGTGTTAATATTAGATACGTAATGTGGGTTCCAGACTGATGAGCTGTATTCGGGTATTGGTCTAGCAAATGTTTTGTATGCTCTAGTTAGTAGTGTGATATTACCAGAGAAAAAGCTACATAAGATTAGGTTAACAACTCTTAATGCCTTTTTGGCTATGTAGTTACAGTGGGCTCTAGCACTTAGATCATTAGAGATGAGTACTCCAAGATCCTTGACAGAGTCTGAATCATCAACAAGATCTTGACTATTCAGCCTGTATTTTATTTTCTGATTTTTTTTGCCAATATGTAAGACAGAGCATTTATTTGTTGAGATTTGAAGTTGCCATTTGTTTGACCATTCTGATACATAGTCAAGGTCTTTTGGAAGGGTAGCAATATTGTCTGTGGTGTTGAATAGCTTTACATCATCAGCGAAGAGAAGGCAGTTGCTCTTGTTATGATCACAGAGGTCATTTATGTAGAGTATGAAAAGAGTTGGTCCTAGAACACTGCCTTGGGGGACACCACTGTTGACAGGTACAGAATTTGATAGGACGCTCCCAATTTTGACCATTTGTTGTCTGTTTGACAGGAATGCTTCTATCCAGTTATGCAGGTGTCCAGAGATACCATAAGACATTAGTTTTAGGAGTAGTTTGTTGTGTACCACTGAATCAAAGGCTTTACAGAAGTCTATGTAGATTGCGTCTATTGCTTTGCCCTGATCAAGTTGTGTAGTCCATATGTTTTTGCAGTGTAAGAGTTGCAGATGACAGGATAGTTTTTTTCTTAAACCAAATTGTTTATCAGAGAGTAGGTTGTTTGTCTCTAAGTGGAGGATGATGGATTGGTTAATAATTGATTCCATGACTTTACAGGTGACGCAGCATAAAGAGATTGGTCTGTTTTTTTCAACTAGGCTGGGGTCTCCCTTTTTGAAAATGGGGATGACCATGGCTTGTGATCATAGTTTTGGCAAGGAGTTGGTCCTGAAAGATTTTTCAAAGATTATGCTTAGAGGTTCGGCTATGGCAGTGGATAGCTTTTTTAAGAATTAGGCACATATTCCGTCTGGTCCAATAGATAGGGCTGGTTTTAGATTGCGTAGTGCTTTTTCAACATTGTCTTCTGTAAAATTGATATATATTAGATCATTGTCTGTGATTCAACTAGGAAATACTGGTCATGATCCATTGCAGTTTACAAATACTGAGCCAAAGAATGTGTTAAAGAGGTTGGTTTTAATGGTGTCATCATTGCAGTCTTTACCATTAGGTCCTTTCAGGTGTGGGATGGACCTTGAGTCTTTTAGTTTGTTGTTTACAAAATTGTAGAAAGCGTGGGTGGAATTGGTGTGTAGACGGTTTTCCTTGTTTAATGTGATAATTGGTGCATTCAGTCTTTATCTGGTGGCATAAATTTTTGTATTGGCTTTTGAAGTTGGCAACGTGACCAGATTTGTTTTTCCGCCAGAGTGATCTCTTTTTGGATTGAAGTTTCCTTATTGTTATGGGTAATCTGTTTTTTTGCCAATTGCCAATCAAGGGATGAGAGATCATTGTCTATAAAATCATAATTGCCTTTTTTAAAGTTATAATTGGGGATCACATCGTTGTGTTGATTTTTGTGTGGACGTATGTTGAGACAAAAGTCAATCATGCTGTGGTCACTGTTGGAAAAGGGTTCTTTAATTTGTATTCTGTAAATTGAATTTAAACTATTGCAGAAGATGAGAGTGAGGCAGTTGTTAAGTCTAGTATTGTTGGTTACTAGGTGTTCCAGTCCCAGGTTTGTTACAGCATTGTAGAAGGTTGCATGTATGGGGTCAGTTTTACATTCGTTTAGGGTCTAGTTAATGCGATGTAGATTGATGTCACCAAGAAAGATAAAAGTGTGTGGGCAGGATGTTGCCCAAGTTAGTAGTTATTTTAGCTTGTTTACATGTTTGATGTCATAATCAGGGGCTCTGTAACATAGTAAGAATTGAAATGTGATATTTAAGGACAGTTCACAGATGATGGTCTCAGGAAGAGCAAGCTTGTGGATATGATTTTTAGATGTAAGGACTTTTTATAGAAGATAGCAACACCACCTCCTCTACAGATTTCACAATCTGATCAATAAACATGATAGTCTCTTACTGTGGTAATGGAGTCAGGGAGAGGTGCATTGAGCCATGTTTCACAGACAAATATAATGTCGAATTTAGCCATATTTAGTAAGAGGAGAAATTCAAGTATTTTATTCACAAGGCTTCTTGCATTGAGTAGCTTGCATTTAAGGCCAGTTGTAGTTGGAAATGAGGTAGTTAGGGGTGTACATGCCTAGTTTTGAGTGATGGTGGGTTGGATGAGGTAGGGTTGGATGTGGAGTTGTGGGTTGTATGACTTACTTTTGATACAATCAACGCGGTAGTCAATGTACAGATCCTTTTCTCCATTGTCTAGACATCTTTTGAGTTCCTTGCAGAGTTCATGGGAGTGGATTCTTTGCAATATGGATAAGTCTGGTCTTGAGCGAAGTTTTTTGTGGTTGGGATTGTTTTTTGCAATGATGTTTATTGTATGAATGAATATGCATTTGCTGGACTCATTTTTGCATACAACTCTACAAAATTTTGGGCTCACCGAGCCATCATTGTGTTTGAACTCAAGGCCACCTTTGGTTGTTTCAATGATATCTTCAGGAGAGATGTTTGTTGTATTTGAGTTGCTTATGATATTACAAACTTTGGTGATTTGTTGGTGTCTTCAGGACCAAGTAAGATGGCATTTGGACGTTTCTGATCACATTCCATAATGTCTCTGATGAGTGAGGAGATATCATTTGTGGAATTATTTGATGGGATAGTAATTATTTATGATTGCGGTTTGGTGGTTATTTTTGGTTGTAGTTGTGATTGTAGTTGAGGTAGTAATTGTGGTAGTGGTTGTTGGGTTGGGATTTGATTTTGAGCTGATAGGTAGTCGCTTATCAGTGCTGTAATTAGGCTTTCATGTATAATTGTTTCAAAATTCTATCTATCTATCTATCTATCTATCTATCTATCTATCTATCTATCTATCTATCTATCCATTCCCTCCATCCATCTTGTAAGGAATTCCTTCTGAGCCATGCAAATAATTATTTCCCGGAAATTTAAACTATAGGTCTAAAATGAGAGTAACTTTCTTGTCTGCCTGAACATGCTCATATGGCAATTGATGTTGGGTGGTAAATTCATAAAATCTAAGATAATTCAAAATATAATTAATTTATCAGTGATTGGTATAAAGACATTTTGCTATAAAAAATTCTAGGTATTCAGAGAAATTAATAAAAATTTCTAAAAAATAAAAATTAATTAAAAATTAGTTTATTTGGGTAATGTTGGATATAGATACTGTTGATCAATATTAACTTTTAAAAATGTTAGTCATCTTTATGTTACCCTTGAATTTATATTTCTACTTGTAGAAAAATCAATTAAGACTTTATGCCAAATGAATTCTGAATGCATAGGATTGTGCAGCTCTTGACGGTTATTTTTAATGAAGCATTTTATTATACGGAAACACATATGCATTCCTAACTGAAATCTAGAGTTGGCAAAAGCTTTAAATAACAAATTGTCATTTTTTTGAACTTAAACCAAACAAAATCCTCCCACAACAAAGTAGGATTCATTTCCTATAAAATTTGCAATGCTTGTTGTCAATCTGTAATTAATTATTGGTTTCAGTAGTCATGTTTTATCTGATTCTATTTGAAAAACATTTTTTTTACATAAGTAGCAAGGAGAAATTATCAGAACTCAGTTTCTCAAGGCAGGGAATCATTCACATTTCTGTTATCAAATCAAATCTGTGCCTAACCACACACCACCCTGCAGTTTCAAAGGTTTCTTGCTTGAGCCTTGCTGATAAAAATGCCAGTGGATAAAAAGCTTGCTGATAAAAAAAAAAGCCAGTTGAGCTCTACTGTTTCACAGCTGCCCTGAAATGTCTCATTCTGACAAACAATTGCTTTCAATGGAAGGAAGGAAGGAAGGAAGGAAGGAAGGAAGGAAGGAAGGAAGGAAGGAAGGAAGGAAGGAAGGAAATAAGTGGAAGACAGATAAATGTCTAACTTAGCTAAAAAGATATCAATTTGCCAAACTTATTTATTTCTGATGGTGGTTCAGAATTGCATTATGGTGACAGACCTGTAAGCCTTTGGGTGGGTAAAGCTGTTGCAGAACCATGTTCTTTCCTCCATGTATAAAGTTTCTTCTCTTGCTTTGATTCTATCCAGTCATATTCTCAGAGGAGAGCATCCAGAAATATCATACACAAGACCATGATTTGAAATGATTTGATAATGAAACCATGCTCTTGTGTATATTTCCTAAGCTTTTATAAAAGTGTTTTTTTCCCCCAAACTTTTTCAAACTCATAAATCCAAATGGAATTAGCACAGGCAGGGGAAGGAATGAAAGGGTAGCAGCAGGGCACTACTTACAACACATAACTATAGAACAGGAGTGAACAACCTAATGCCTTCCACATGCTGACAGTTCCCATAATCCCTTGTCAAGGATTGATGAGAGTTAAAGTTCAAAATATCCAAAGGATGGCACTACATTGACTTCTCATGGTCAGTGGGGAAAAAGCCGAGCCACCATGTAGTCCAGACTAATGAAACCAACATAGAAAGGACTCAACAAAAGAAATCCAGCTGAATTCCTGATTATAAAATGCATGTATTTCCGGAGCAAGCACAGTTGCTAAATGGTTCATATAATAAGGAAAAGGATGTATTTTAGCGAACTCCATCTGAACAGTCTCCGTTCCTTGCTTCTACCCACATTCAAATGGCAACTGCTTCACGTTTTTCTGTCTTTTCTCCAAACCTCAGAGGGGAGTCACATTCCACTAGCAATAATTACTAAGAAACATTAATCTTGCCCTTTTGCTAAATCCTGGTATCTCATGAGTTGCTGTGCAAAAACAACTATCAAGAGTCTTATAGGCCAAACTGAAAAATGTTTAATCAAAAATCCAGCTGAAGTTCCTAGGAATTTCTTCTTTGTACTGTCAACCTTAATGAAAAGGTGAGCCCCGTAGCAGGTGATTAAGAGAAACCCAGTTTCAACTTTGCTATACGGTGACCTCAACTTTTGATAATTTTAAGGATACACCCCTGCAATATTTTGGGCAGCAATATAAGTGGCTTCTTTATCTGTCTTCCCCTGCCATTTAATGGAACAAGTTTCTTTTGTGTAGGAAACATGAAAACTGAAGTATAAATCCTAAGAGGTGAACATGCTATATTTAAGATTCTAGACTGTGAACATATTACACAGTTCTTAAGTGATATCAATGAAACTTTTAAAGCATGTTTATTGCAGATTCAAACTAGAACCTTACATAAATGCAAATAGTGAAAAAGAATATTACTAAAGATCTGAAATGATCTTCTGGTCTGATAAAATATATTTAACTCAGCTTTTCAAAGGTAGCTTTTTCCAGAATGCCAATTATAATAATTTTCAGATGTTCACTTGCTTATTCTTTAAACATAATACCATGAATAGGAGTTTCTGACATAATAACATATCCCAAGTACATTGGTTGAATATGGGAATGTATATCTGAAGAGAGTACATCGTAAACAGAGTTCTTTGAAGCATATGCAGTGTATCTTCACAGGATGATCAAAATCCAAAAATTCACTGCAGAAAAAAACATACTACATGCAATAATTATATAGTTTGAAAATAGCTTTCCCAATCAGTCTTTCTCTTTTCCTCCTATTTCAATGCTCATGGCACTCCTATTTAATAGCTGAATAATAGCTCAGATCTTCAGATGAAGTCTTTCTGATTATCCTATAATTTACAGATTATAAAGATAAACACACATGGGATGTCTGTGTAGTGGCACCCATCCTTTGGGAGATCCTCCCTCTATTGTTCTATAAATAACAACATTGTTTCTCTGGAGGCAGTAGTAGCTGTTAAAGATGCCACTTTAAGCAGAACTTCCCTAAGCATATCGCTTTTTGCTTGTAGTGGAATGTTTTAATGTCTGGATTCTTATTCTTTGATGTGTATTTTAAATGTTTCCATCTGTTTTTTAGACTGTTGCTGCAGCAATCAAGGTATACACTTATTAAACAAATAAATGCTTCAGGAATAATGAGAAATTCCATATGTCTCTGAACAGAGGGAAATTGCTCACATTTGGGTAAGGACAGATTTTTGCATCATTCTGGAGCAATCTCATTGCACAAACTGCTTTCTTTTCAAATGTTGACTGGATTTCAGCCAGGGAGACTTGAAGGTCCTCAAGTCAAGCTCAGCTCATAGTGGCTAAATGGGTATGTCATGTATGTTAAAAAACATGTTTCCAGCTGACAACTCTATGATTCTTGGTACTTGCAAGATTTGATCCTGTTGAACTTAGGTCACCTAACTCACCATTATACATGGCTACCCAAGTACATAATTTTGTGTGTAATGCACAAATCTAGTTGTAAAATACCATAAAATTATTCCTTACAACATATATTTTTCTAGGCAACAAAAACAAAAATACTTAATTAAGAACATATTGTTCATAAAATGATTCTGAAAAAGGTAAAACAGATTTTCAAAAGGGCTGGGTTTTTTTTTTTAAAGATGATACTCAGCACCCAAATAAACAGCAGATATGTGGTTGGTGTTTCTTGAGAGGGCATTCCACAGCTGGAAAAATCTTTTTTCACTCAGCAGAAAAACTGAGTTATTCTTTTAAAGAGGGTTTTAAGATTTGAGAATATATGCAGTATAGATATTATAGAAAGAATTGATTCAGTTATCCTGGTTTCAAACCATGAAGATAGAGGTGGGGAATACTTTTATGATACATTTTACTTTGACAAAGAGCTCAAAACCAAAAACAAAAGTTTGCAATGAATCTGAAGACCTCATGGAAGAAAGCAAGCCCATTTATGAAAGTAGCCACATTAGGATATTTATAGCATTAAAAGTTATGGAAATATTTATAGTCCTGTTTGGAACATTGTTTGGCATCATATCTAGCAATGGAAAGGAAGTGAGTAAAACTGATAAAGCAGATATGTGAAACGAAGAGCTGAATTTAATATGATTTTCTCCTTGTAAGGGTGTATGTACTTGTATCTGCATATAATTTCATCCATAAATAATAAATTGTCAAATGTGTTCTATCGCCAGAACAAAACAGACTCAAGACCGGAGTTGAATTCAGCTCTTTATTAACTGTTAGTAACTTCAACTGAAGTCGAGCCGCAGCAGTATTTGTCCAATAGGAATGCAGTATTACGAGTATGCAAAGCAGGTACACAACACCCCTCCCCTCTTGATTTGATCCAACGTTACATGACCTAGTCGTGTAAATAGGCGGGGCTTTTGTGGGTCCTAGTTGACCTGCGCAGTTCAGTGTCTGCATTGATCTTGGTCGGTTCAGACAGGATCGCTGTCTCTCCTGTTCTTCTCTCTGGAACCTCCTGGAAGGGTGAGCCAGTCCTGCCACTCTCGCCGTGCTTTGTTAGGTTGGTTGGGTTGTCGCTTCCTCCTGGCAAACTCAGGCAGGTAGAGTCGGTTCGGCTGCTTCTTTCCTGGTTCTCCAGCTCTCTTCTTTCAAACTCGCCTAATGGTAAGTAGTTTTTATTTGTTCTTGGGTTTTCTGTTGCTGGTAGGTGACCTGTTTTTAATTGGGTTAAGAGAGGGTCTTCCTTTTCTTTATTATTTAAGGGTTCCCCCCACTCTGGTTTTATTATTAATTATTGACTGTTTTGTGTGACTTTGCTCTATGTTTCGGTTTGTGTCAGTGTTGCGTTCAAGGTATCGTAGTTGGTCTATGTGCCTTTTCCAGGTTTGACCATCCATCATTTCTAATCCGTATGACCGGGGGCCTGTTATTTGTGTTATCGTTGCCGGTAACCACAATGGGTCTCCAGTAAGATTTTTCGCGTATACCAGGTCACCTGGTATAAATGTGCAGTACTTACTGTAGGAGTCTGGTGGCTTCTCGGGGTTGTAGGTGGGGTGTAGTCTGTCCAAATAGGTGTGCAATTTTCTGCTCATTAAAAGTTCAGCTGGACTCTTGTTTGTTGATGTGCATGGAGTTATATGTTGAATGGTGAGCATGGTACTGATTTTGTCTTGCATGTCGCCTCCTTCAAGTTTTTCTAATGCTTCTTTAGTGTATCGAACCATGCGTTCCACCCTTCCGTTCGCCGCCGGATGAGCTGGCGCTTCAGAGCATGTCGTATGCCTTGTTCTGTGAGGAATTGTTCAAAAGCTAAAGCTGTGAACTGTGGGCCATGGTCCGATACTAATACATCTGGTAGACCATGAGTGGCAAAGAGTTTCTTGAGTTGTTTAGTGACGGCTTCAGTCGTTGTTGAACTCATGATGCTGACCTCTAACCAGTTCGAGTAGGCATCGACAATGATTAAAAATGTATATCCTTTTGTGGGTCCGGTGAAGTCTATGTGGATTCTTGACCAGGGGCCTCTGGGTGTCTCCCATTCAAGGACTGGTGCTAAAGCGGGGGTAGGTCTGGGCGACTGGCATTTATTACATGTTCTTACCCAGGTTTCAATGTCTTTGTCTATTCCTGGCCACCAGACGTAGCTTCTGGCCAGGGACTTCATTTTTACCATGCCCAGGTGTCCCTCATGTAACATGTTTAGTACGTCTTCTTGTAATTTTCGTGGAACAACAACCCTATCCCCCCACAAGATGCATCCTTTTTCAATTGACAGTTCAGTTTGGCAGTTTTTAAACAGTTTAAAAGTCTTGATTTTGTCATTTTCCGGCCAGCCCCTCCCCACCCAGTTCAGGAGTTGGGCCATTAGCGCATCCTTTGCAGTTTCCCTCGCGATGTCCAATGCGGTGATGGGCAGGTTCGATATTGTTTCAATTTGCAGGGTGCGTGTGGTGGGACCTGGGTCATTATCGTGGTCTGGTAGGGGTGAATGGCTCAATGCGTCGGCATGAGGTATGTCTTTTCCTGGCCGATAGATGAGCTTGTAATTGTAGGCTACAAGAAATTCCGACCATCTTGTCATCCTTGGAGACAGGATGTTGGGGGTGGCCCTGTCTCCGGCCAGGATTCCTAGCAGTGGCTTGTGGTTGGTAACCAAAGAAAATGTCCTACCATAAAGATATTCATGAAAACGTTTTTCCCCCGAGATAGCGGGAAATGCTTCTCTATCCAGTTGGCTGTAGTTTCTTTCAGCTCTGGACAACATTTTGGAATAAAAGGTGATTGGTGCCTCTGCCATCAAGTAGTCTGTGGCTAAGTATTGTGCCTACACCAAATGGTAAAGCATCGCAGGTGACAGTCAGTGGTAGCGTGTCGCTGTATTGGATTAATACAGATTTAGATGTAATTAAGTCCTTAATTCTTTGGAATGCAGCTTCTTCTTGTTGGCCCCATTTCCAGATGGCTTTTTTATCGAGTAGTCTATGCAGTGTTTCTGCTATTGTTGCCTTCTGTGGCAAAAAGACATTATAAAAATTAATGAGTCCCAAGAATGTCTGCAAATCCATTTTGTTTTTGGGTCTGGGTGCTTCTTTTATCACTCGTATTTTTTTTCGGTGGGGTGGATTCCTGCTTCATCAATAAGATATCCTAGGAACTCGACCTGATTTGCGGCAAGTTGGCATTTTTCTTTTTTGACCTTGAGTCCTGCTTCTCTAAACTTTTGCAAGACTGCCCTTAGCCAGTCCTTTAGTTGTTTTTTATTTCTGGCTGATATCAATACATCATCAAAATAGGGAACCACCCCTTTTAGTCCTTGGAGGAGGCGTTCCATCAGGCTTTGGAAAATGCCGGGGGCCATGCTGACACCAAATTGTAATCTGTTGCATTTAAAAGCCCCCCTATGTGTTAAGATAGTTTGTGCCTCTGCTGTCTCAGAATCAACCGGCAACTGTTGATATGCCTGCGTGAGATCGAGCTTTGCAAAAAAGTTTCCTCCCCCCAATGAGTGCAAAAGGTGCTGGACTACTGGAACGGGGTATGCGCTCTGCTGCAATGCATGGTTCAGGTGGCCTAATAGTCACCACAGATGCGCACGGACCCATCTGGTTTCACGGGAGTCACAATCGGGGTTTCCCATCTTGCATGGTCGATTGGCTCTCGCACCCCTTGTGCGATGAGTTTATTCAGCTGCTCATCGATTTTTGGCTTTAACGCAAAGGGGACACGTCTGGCCTGATGGGGGCTATGTTCAGGTTTAGGCTAAATGAGATAGGGGTCCCATGGTACTTGCCTAATGTCCCGTTGAATACGTCTTTTTCCCAGTCTGTCTCGGTGACACTATTGATTCCTGTCACTTCGATTCCTAGAGGTGCGAACCATTCTAAACCAAGCAGACTGGGGCGGTCTCAGTCAATGATGGTCAGTGGAAGAATTTCAGTGTGTTTCTTGAATTTTACCTTGAAATGTCCCAATCCAACTACCAGAATCTTGTTTACTTGGTAGTCTTTTAATGTCAGGCTTTGCTCTTCAAGTTCTTTTCGTCGTATGTCTGGTATCAAGTTTTTTATTGTGTTCCATGATACCATTGACAGATATGAGTCGGAGTCTACTTCCATTTCACATGGCTCTCCTTCTATCTTGACATTTATTCAAACCTTCTTAGCATCAGTTGCTCTGGCATTCCAAATAATAATCGTCTGATGAGTTTCTTCCTTCTCGTTGAATCACTGACTTCTATTTTCCTGGCTCCAATGACTTCCGGTTGGCTTCTCCTTAGTTCTGGTGGGGGTGCTTCCTCGTCTTTTTGGACTATAGCTCTTTTTGTTCCAGCAGACCCTTGCAATGTGCCCCCGTTTTTTGCAGTGTCTGCAGAAAACAGCACTCAGAACGCTGGTGATTTCCTCCGCATCCGGCACACTGAAAATCAGGTTTTCTCCCTCTTCTTTCTCGCCCATTCCGCTCTGACTGGAGTCTGTTTACCTCTTTGTCTTCTTCCTCAGAGTCGGTTGATGACTCGATGTCTTCATGGTGGGTGGTTGCGGTAGTGTGTTTCTGGGTACCTTCTGCTTTTTTTTCTCTGCTCTGGCTTGGACCGTTGGCTGTATTCATTTGCTTCATTTTTGCCACAGATTTTTTTTGCTGCCTCAGCTTCGGTTGCTTCAGCGATGGCTTCATTTATGATAATGTTGGGTCGATTAAGCAGTTTGCTCTGCAGGGTAGCATCTCTCAATCTGAGGACTATGCGATCCCTCATGGTTTCATCCATGTTGAGGAATTCACATGCTCCTCCAATGTCCCTTAGTGCTGCTACGTAGTCCCCAATACTTTCGCCTTCTCATTAATCCCATTTATAAAATTCGTGTTTTCAAATGAGGTTTGCACAACAGGTGTGTAATGGGCTCTCAGCATCCGATTCAGGTCCGGCCACACCATCTGTTTGACATTGTTCAGTTTCGCCAATTCCTTTGCCATTTTAAAAATGGTCGGACTGCAATGTGTCAGGAATACAGCTCTCTTCCTCTGGTCAGTGATTCCTTGTAGTTCGTTTCTTTCCAGGAACATCAGGAACCTGTCAATATATGATTCCCAGTCTTCTTTGGATGGGTTGAACGGTGCGGGTGGCGAGTTGTTGCCGGCCATCTTGTTGATTTTTCGGCTTCCATTGCCACGTGCTTACGGTCTTTGTTCCTTTGATCCCACCCTCATCGCCAGTGTTCTATCACCAGAACAAAGCAGACTTGAGACCGGAGTTGAATTCAGCTCTTTATTAACTGTTAGTAACTTCAACTGAAGTCGAGCCGCGGCAGTATTTGTCCAATAGGAATGCAGTATTACGAGTATGCAAAGCAAGTATACAACAGAATGGTCTGTACAAATGGCATTTCTTTGATTCTCAAACCCACCCACCCCCCAATGGCTTGGATGAAACAAGTTCTTCTCACTTTAAGATGCTTGATATTTTTCATCCTTAGGCTTAATTTAGAACACATGCATGATGTAGTTCTGGTTGTTATGTTTCAATGTGATTAGATTAACAATGTTATTATGTGCCCCATACAGTGTGATACATAATATGTACAATACTTATACAATATTTCTGCCTCCTGTATCTACTTCTATATGTAACATATGAACAGAATAAGGTTTTCAAACTATTTATTTCCATTTACTTTTTAAAAAGCTGTTAATATTAATTGTCATTCATTGTAGTAATGGTTAAGGTACTGTCATAGAAACCTGTTCTGGGCGTCCTTTATACCAGGGGTTCCCAACTACTGGGCCATGGCCTGTTTGGAACTAGGCCACAGAAGCAGTGGACAGCATGCTCACACAGCTGCAATTACACAAGCAGCTAGCAAGCACACACATGCTCACCTACCACTCACATGGCATTATCCCCCACTCCCTGCAAAGTTGCAAAGTGGGGAATACTGCTTTACAGGCATGAAAGCCAACTGAGTGACCTTGGGCCAGTCACACTCTCTCAGCCCAATTCACCTCACGGCATTGCTGAAAATAAGTAGAGGAAGGAGTATTATGAATGCTTGTGTTACTTGTAATATTATAAAACAGAGATAAAAATCTTAGAAATAAATATCAAGCTGTCATATAGCATATAAGGCAAAGGTGCTAAGAACATAAGGATATAATTCAGACAAGAATTTTGCCACCATTTATAACACAATCCCAAAGGAAGAACAGATACAAAGAAAAAGCATTTTCTCTTTAGATCAAATAGTCACTGTCCTTCATGAAACACCTACCTGCCTTGTGTAGTCTAGCATTATATTTACACAAATGATTTAGACTTACCAAATATACTTATGCATTCATATTATTTCTAAAATTTAGCCCATTTTTTTTAAAGTTTTGGAATGAGTTTGGAAAATTATAGAATAGCTGAAGATTGGGTGTCAAATATAGCTCTTGATTTAAAGGCATCATTTATTTGAAGAGCTGTCTAGCCAAATGTGTGTGTATCTGTACATTTATAAGCGTTATGGAATCCTATGATATATGATTGATCTATTTGATAATGCATTTCCTATATTTTTGCAGTATGTAGATAGCTAATTTAAGATATGCCATTTTAATACAAAATGTTTCCCCTTTAAAACAAGTGAAATATGAATATCTATGAACTTTCTTTTCATGGGTATCACCATGCACATATATAACATTTTGCATTTATTTATATGGTATGTAGCCTACTTAAGAATAGTTTATGATTGAGCTCATATTAAAGCTAAGACAGATTTTTTTAAAAAACAAACAAACAAACTGAATGCTAAAACAGAGCTGTAAATGAAATCTGTCCTTTCTGGACTAAAGGCAAGCAGGCATTTTTCTTTTTGATCTCTGTTGTATCTAAGAACAGTGAGATATGATCCCACATTGCCCACATGAATGAGCGACTTCAAGCAGCAGAAGTGATTTGGCAGCTGTACCCAAGAGTTGACATTTTAAACAGAAGTTAGTGGTATTACCTTATCTTAAGAAGTTAGTGGTATTACCTTATCTTAAAAAAACAGTGGTTAGGGAACCTGGATTTGAAAGAGAATATTAAGAAGATATTAATGCTTACATGCAATATTATTACAACTAAAATGTTCACACCAGTTCAAGAAAAGTAATTAAAATATGAAAACTACTAAAATCCAGGCAGTATTAATACACAAACAATGTTATCCTTAGGCATATAACATCACAAACTTTCACTTTCTGGCATTCCAAAAATTTTAGAAACCGTGAATGACCAGATACAATTTAAAGAGGCTAAGTTAATGGAAACCTCAAAGCAAGGGGCCATCTATTTATCTTAAAAGTGAATTGCATCTGTTCCTTATTGAGTGATGAATGCTTGAGAGGCAAGGCTCAGAGGACTTGTATGCAAAATTCACTGAAAAGTTAAAAAGCCATGAAATGTGACAGGGCAACTCATTGCATAAACAGCAACACAATTGGAAATACACATGGGACCACTCAGGGAATATGATCAAGCATGGCTGATATTGAAACCCTGAAAGCCTGTTGTAAGTGTTCCCATGTAAAGACTTTCACCTGTTGCCTTAAATCATTCATGCCAAAGGCATGTCCGCTATCGGCTTTGACCTCGGTGTAAGGCAGAATGACATCAAAGGGTATTAGCAGATCAGGTGGCAGGTAGGTAGGATACTCATGTTCCTGGATGAAAGGAATGTCAATACGTTATCAAACAGGTGGATGGGAAACATTAGCACCTGGTTGCCCTTGTGGCAATGTTATGGTTGTCATACATCCCTTCTTCATAAGGGGAAAAAAAGGAGAAGTTTCTCATTTTGTGTATGCATACAAATGTTTGCAATCTCCTCATTGCCAATTACTGATGTTCAGGTTAAACATGGAACATGATTTAAAAATCATGGGAAAATCTTACTGACTACGGCAGAATACCCTCAAATTTTACTAGTTTGTAGCTCTGTCTGCCTGTCTATTCACTTAGTTGTTATTGTTTTCTACCACTTGTACAACATTTGCCAATCTGGTACTCTCCAAATTGAACTGATACCATAAGGGTCCAGATTCAAGTCCCCCTTAGGCTACAGAATCTCACTGGGAGATCTTGGTCCAGTTGTCAGCGTCTCAACCCAACCTATTATATAGGGTTGTTATTGTGGAGGAAAAAAAAGGAGAGAACACTTTGTATGCCATTTTGAGCTGCTGAGCAAAAGGTGTAATATAAATCTAGCAAAGAAAACAATAAAAATACCATCAACACATATAATGGATACATAGGGATCCTCGGTGCTCTCTGAGGTTGATTGTTTTCTTGCAGATGTTTCATTACCCAAACTAGGTAACAACATCATCACTACCAAGGACCTGTCATTTGAACCATGAGTTACAAATATTATCCTCTATGGTATGCTCTAAAATATAGAATTCTCCTTAAGTCCTGCTATTCTGTTTCATCATGGTGGTATATTTCCTGAAAGGGATGTGTGAGGTATACAAGGGATGTGTGAGGTATACCAAGAGTATACATCCTCAAGGTGAGAAAATCACCTCAATTGCCCAGCTATAACAAGCCAACACTTATATATCAGACAACAAGTCAGTTGGATGACTTTAGGTCAGTCACTCATCCACTCAGCTCAATCCACCTCATAGGGGAAAATAGGAGGAGGAAGGAGTTATTTTGAGTTACTTATCAAATAAAAAAGTTGGGGGGAAAGGAAGGAAGGAAAGAAAGAAAGGCAGACAGACAGAAAGAAGTTAACCTGTTTCATCTTCTCTATGAGTCCATGTATTCGTGTGTTTCTAAAGTTATATGCTTCTGTTCCTCAAAGTAGTGAATCACAAATAAATAATTTGTACATTCTGTCACTCATGGCTGTTGTGGGAGATACATTTGCCCATTTAACCCCACATATGGCTAATTCCTTCTGCAGAAAGAATGGTTTAATAAAAGTGGAGAATTTGAAATAAGTTGGCCTGTTGGGTTGAATTTCATGTTTGTTTGTGCTAGATTTTGTTCCTTTTTTCTATTATTGAAATCATCAAACCTACTTGTATTGAAAAAGTTTCTGAAGGGCATAGTTTGTAAAACTGTCCCGGAGAAAGAAAGAAAGAAAGAAAGAAAGAAAGAAAGAAAGAAAGAAAGAAAGAAAGAAAGAAAGAAAGAAAGAAAGAAAGAAAGAAAGAAAGAAAGAAAGATTAATGAAAATGGCAAAAGCCTGGAAGTGGTAAAGCACCCCTGTATTTTACCAAGAAAAACACACAGATAGACAAGATAAAGTGACTGATGATTGATGATGGATCTATTGGATTAAATGCCACTCAATATGCTGACCAAGAAGGGCTGTGGCTTTTTCAGAGTACTAATGGTGTTTATGACATGGTAGATTAAAACCTTCAGGAGATTTAGTTGCTGATATTGCTAGATAGGAAAATAATATATAAAATTGCATGAAAAAGAAAGCTCTACACAAAACAAATTGGCTATAGAAAAACAACTTAGAGAATTAATGGAAATGGACTAGAATTTGACACTTTCAGTCAGTAGATCATACTATTATTACTCAGGACACAAAAAACAAAAAAACAAAAAGTTTTGCTTTCTTAGCCAGGAGGGATATTGCAAAGATAGTATTTTGGAACAGTGCAAATAGAACAATGTCATTTAGACTTCATGGACATCCTTTAATGACATTCATCCAGGTTTATGGTCCAACAACTGATGCATAAGGTGAAGAGGTTTTTTAAAAATTCAATCTGACAAGAACAGAATATATAAGAAATATTGTTTGTAAATGGAGACAGGATGGACAAAATTGGAAACTGCAAAGAAGAAAACCTTGGTATGCATAGCCAAGGAAACAAAATGAAATAAGAGAACAACTTATCAATTTTTGCCAATGTGAGATTTCTTAACAGTAAAACAGTCTCCAAACAATTAAGAGAACCATTACTACTTGGATATTATCTACTATCAAGTAGAATACATAATATCAAATTATATTTTTGGTACAAGAAGGTGGATAGGTTTAATGATGACAACAAGGACAGGACCAGGAGCTGACTGGGTAACCCACAGTTGTCAAACTCGTGTCATCGTGAGAGCATCATGTGATGTATTGGGACTTTTCCCCCTTTTGCTAAACTGGATGTGGGCATGGCCAGCACGTGATACATTGAGCCTGCAGGCTGCAAGTTTAACACCCCTGGGGTAACCAATCAAAAATTGCTCATGGACAAGTTGTAAACCAGGCTGAAGTGGGGGAGAAAGCCAATCAGCTTTCATAATGTGTTTTTGTGACTATAACCACCATTTTCTAGGAGAATATCATGAATTCTTCTGAAATCTTAAACCTTAGAAAGCAGAAAACTGTGGAACAAAATTAAAGAAGTTTTTAACGTTAAAAGATTTTGTCAAAAGAAACAGTAGAAAGTTTTGCTTTTTGTTTAGTTTTTGTTTTTGTCAGGATTAAAATGCATTATCAAAAATGTTATATTTATGAAATATTTTTTTAGAATAGGCCTGTGATAGAGAGAGCTCAGATTAACAACTATTTTGCTTTTTACTTAAGGTCTACAATTGAGCAGAGGCAATATAATGGTGGATCTGTGTTTGGGCCAAGATGACTTATCTAAAAGCTATACATTAAATACCCATGCACAAATACCAATTCATCACAGAACAATAATTCATTTTGTTTAATACATTTTGATGTATAGTTTCATTATGGAAATTCATTATTATGAATGCTATTCTATTATGAGCCTCTATTATGAGCCTCCTTTTCATTAATCAGCCTGCATCTTAAATTAGGATGGTGCTGTATGTCTCTGTGGTCTGGTATAAGTCATGAGTATAAAGTGGAATCAAGTGTTTCCTGCAATAGCCATGGATGAACAGGTTGAATGTGCTTAATGCAAATGAAATTCAATACAGTAAGATACAGCAACATAGAAGCCTTTGATTAGACTGGACTTACTCCTCTGATTGTAGGGAAGAAACTCTTTTTGTTAATCATCCCAATGTTTTAATAAGCATCAGTAGTTCTTTAAAATTCCAAATATCTGATGTGTGATAGGATTGGGGGTCACAACATGGGTAGAGTAGGGAGGATTTGGTTTAGAATAGGGGTGTCAAACTCATGGCCCACAGGCTGAATGTGTCATGTGCTGGCCCCACACCTGCCTGGTTTAGTGAAGGGGAAAAAAGTCTCGATATATCACATGACACTGCCATGATGACGTGAGTTTGACACCCCAGGTTTAGAAGATGCAAGATCCTTTCAGTGGATTTTAGGCATGGAATTATACCAAAACATTCTTCCTTTTCCCTTGCATAGTTTGAAATCAGAAGACATTTGTTGGAGCAGATGGAACATGTGTTTCTCCTTGGCTTTTACCAGGTAAGCTCAGCAGTCTATGGATTTCCTTACAGAGCGTTTCAAACAGCTCCATTAGGAGTGCAACATAAATAAGTTTGGAATTGTTATTACATATCAACTCTAGCTGTACAGATCAATTATACTTGGAATTTCCAAATAAGTTATATTTTATTTTGTTATTTCAAATAGCAAAATATCAACACTATATCAAATCCTGCTCCAGTTAACAGTGGTGTCCCCCAAGGCAGCCTTCTAGGACCCACACTCTTTATACTCTATATAAATGACCTTTGCAATCACCTTATAAGCAATTGTGTCATCTTTGTGGATGATGTAAAACTATTCAATGCCATCAACAATGCTACTATCCTTCAAAGCAACCTTCATTATGTGTCTGAATGGTCAAACAATTGGCAACTCCAAATCTCAACCAACAAAAGCTCTGTCCTACACATTGGAAAAAAAATCAGTACACCAAATACAAACTAGATGGATATGAACTCTTTGATGATTCTCACTCTGTCAAGGACCTTGGAGTACTCATATCAAATGACCTAAGTGCCAGAGCTCACTGTAACAGCATTGCCAAAAAGGCATTAAGAGTTGTAAATCTAATCTTACGAAGCTTCTCCTCTGGAAATATTGAATTGCTAACTAGAGCATACAAAATTTTGATAGACCAATACTCAAATACAGCTCATCAGTCTGGAATCCGCACTGTATATCTGACATTAATACAATTGAGCAAGTCCAGAAGGGTTTCACAAGAAGAGTACTACACTCCTCTGCTCACAACAGAATACCCTATACCACCAGGCTTGAAATTTTGGGCTTGGACAACCTTGAAATATGCTGCCTATGGTTGGACTTAAGCATAGCACACAAAATTATCTGCTACAATGTCCTACTAGTCAATTACTACTTCAGCTTCAACCACAACAATACAAGAACACACAACAGAAATAATCTCAATGTAAACCATTCCAAACTTGATTGCAGAAAGTACGACTTCAGCAACAGAGTGGTCAATGCCTAGAATGCACTACCTGACTCTGTTGTTACATCCTCTAACCCCCACTCCTTTAACCTCAAACTATCCACTATTGACCTCACCCCATTCCCAGGTGGTCTGTAAGGGGCGTGCATAAGTGCACCATCATGCCTACCGTCCCTGTCCTATTGTTCCCATTTATTCATACCTATTTCCTGTATTCTTACTCATGTTTATACTTATACCTATTATCTTGTAAGCAATCGACAAATCAAATAAATAAATAATAAATAAATACATATTTTCTTTCAAGCAGTTTTTTTTTATTAAAGTGGGTTGATAAAGCTTAAGTTTGTCTATGTAACTAGTTCAAGCTTTTGAGAGTACTCTTAAGTTGCTTCTCTTTTGCAGAGTGCTGAATGAATCAGTCCCCAAAATTTCACTGTTTAGTATTTAGATGGAATTCTTGGTATTTCATTTAATGATAATATTTTCTTGAACTAGGAATTGAAAAGAGCTTTAAGCTACAGTCTGTCAAGGCATTTATAATTTTCCTAAGTAGTAGGTAAAAAGGTTGTATTAGCTAAGGAAAACAACTTATATCAGTTAAAACATACCTTTGTACAAGTACAGTTTGGACTCATGATTATAAAATATAATCACATTCTTTATACAATCTACATTTTTAAGGTACTCATGAAAAAAGTTACAATAGTAATCCAGGTGGCACTATTACTGACCATGTGAAGTCTCTGGGAATTTGCTTTGCAAATATTTGTAGTTCTCTTTGAGAATTAATATTACCCTTTCTTCATTCCTATCATGCTGCTGATATGAAGAGGGTAAAAGAGAATAGTGTAAGGGTGTGAGAAGCAGAGGTAAGAAAAGAAATAAAATTTTTGTGTGTCTATGTTTATTCTAAAGCCTGATTTTCAGACCTGAAAAATGAATGCCAAAAGTGTGAACAATGAATGCATTGTAGCATTAACTAACAAGTAAGTACAAAACTCAAGAATAAAACAATCAGGGGTACCTTTATCTGTTGCCACAGAGTTCATTTGCCAAAATGCTGGAGGTGTGATATAAATCCCCTGTAATTACATGTTTTGTGATAGAACATTCCTTGGCTGTTTAAATGGATTAAACATTGATTTAGAATGCTGGAAGGTATTTCAGACAGGTCAGTAGAATAATTTGCAATTAATGTTATGTTTGCCATTGTTCTGGTGTGCTTTGCCATTGAAGCACAGGTTTAAGCAACTTGTGAATGAAGGGTTTCAGAATGTCTTATCCACTGGGTGACATTCTTTGTGTGTAATGATGTGTAGTAAAAAAAACAAACCCTCCACTATTTAACAATTTTCAGTATAAATTTAGCAGCAAGGGCATACTTTTAAACTATCTTTATAATATGGAAGTAGAATTGCTATTTCTGTTTGAAGCAAGGAAAAGAAATATGATACATCTGAGTATCTTCAATATCATACTCTCAAAGCCAATAAAACCAAATCAGACAAAAACAACAACAATAACCCCACATTAACCCAGTGGATCATAGAATCATTTACACGAAAGGAGCCTGGAGATAATCTATTCTAACTCTCTGATAAAAATGATTCCACCCACTTTTGGTAATTAGGGAAGGTACCAATAGGTATTTAAAACCTGAATGGATGTCAGTGAAGCATCCCGTAATCAAATGTAGGGTTGTACAGGTATTTGACTGACAGACTTAATGGGGTTCTAGAGGAACTTGAAGTTTACCTCCAAGATCTGTGTGAAGTTCAGCTGAGGCCCTGGTCTAGTAGCTTTGTGAAATGGGTGGATGGGTACTGCACCACTCTCTCTCCCTGCTGATCCCAGGACCCACCTTTACTGAGAAGTTCCAGGAAATGAAGTGAAAGAAAAGATACCCACAGTGCTCTTGGAGGAAAACCTGGAAGATGTCTGGCCAAACATATATAGGAACCCACATTAGGGATTACTAAGGCATTTGCTACTGGTTTGCTTCCAGGTGTTGCTTATAACTTCTAACACTTTCCATGGCATTGAGCCTGATCATTTGAGAAACCATCTATCTCCCATGGTGTCTGCCCAACCAATACAAGCCAACATGGTTCATATGCTTTGGATATGTTCCATTAAACAGTGTCATCTTTTGGGACCCAACATGAATTTTTTGAGATGTGGAAGACTCGTACCTTCATACCATTTCGGAGGGTCTTAAAGATCTGGCTGTTGTCTCAGGCCATGAATTAGGGTGATTGGAGTTCCTTGAGAGTATTGTTGATATATACCTTTTTGTATTGAGGCTGGATTCATCAACATGTCCTGGTTTCATATGCTTTCATTGGTTCTGTTTTTTTTATAATTGGATTATTTTTTATTCTATTTGCAATGTGAGCAATCTGGATTCATTCCAGAATTAGGAGCACCTAAATAAATTAAATTAATTAGATCACTTCCAAGTCTTTTTCCAATTTAATCTTATGTGATGCTTACAGAGTTTTCCAATGGCAAAAGTAGGCATATCAAATATTAAACTATATACAAAGTCTTCTTATAAATAATAGGGAGGGGGACTTGTAATACAGCAAAACTCTTGATTATGATCAGAGCAGATATTTGTCTTTAATGTGATTAGGACATCTAATCTAGGTTAAAAAACCAATTGGCAACAAGGAGCACCTGTAGCAAATCACTTATACACTGATAGCAAAATAACTCGTGCATGGTGATATCATACATACACATCATACATACATATATACTGCTATTACATATTTATTTCTAATGCTCAGTGCTAATATGTAAATCACAGCATGTGTTTGATGACATTGTGACACATTTCATCATTTGTCCCACTTGGATACATTGGTGGGTGAATGTTCATTTAAGCCAGAGGTGTCAAACTCACAGCCTGAATGCATCATGGCTGGATGCATCATGCGCTGGCCACGCCCATCTCTGGTTTAGTGAAGGGGGGAAAGTTGTGATATGTCACATGACAACTGTCAGCTTGGAAGCCTTTTTTCTTTGAGGCTTCTGGGCTGCCACATTCAGTGCCTGGGAATTTGGGAGGGGGATTTCAATGAGTGGTGGAAAATTAGACACAACAACATTCTTTTCTCAGAAAGTCAAGGATATGTTACTCTGCACCTGGAGGGGAGTGACTGGGGAAGTTGGAATGAAGTAATGATTGGACCATGTGGTGGACTTTTGGATGCAGGGGTTGGATTTTGGATTTTCTTTGGGCTAGGGAAAACCTGGAACTTTTAGATTCGAGTTTTCCCCAGATGTGCCAATATGACATCTCTAATAAAATGGATCTTTGGGAAGATGATATTCTCAGAGTCTTTTTCTTTGTAGGTTGTTATGGGAACCCTGAGAACGATAACATGACAAGGATAATCCCTGATCTAAGCCAATGGTTCCAACATGTGGCGGTATACTTTTGATGTTGAAGGGTTCTTAGTGCTCTCTGAGTTTGGCTGTTTTATTGCCTTACCCAAACTAGGTAACATCCTCAGCAGTGATGATATTTCCTACTTTGGGTAATAAAATGTCTGGAAGAAAACAACTAAGCTCAGAGAGCACAGAGGACCTTTCTGTGAGTCTACAAACTGTTTAGGGATACCAGGCTAAAAATGAAAGACGGAAATTAAAATGCTCCAGATTTCATAAAGAAGTTAGCAGTCCCCTGCGTTGTTGTTAGACTGAGTGAACATATAAAATCCTCAGCATTTTTCTCCCCAAATGAATTTGTATTTATCTTTAGGGTGCCATTCAGGAACTCTCATGCATGCCATGGTGCCAGTTATTGTTGTGTTGTTAATTCCCGATTTGCATGCTGGTCCACAAAAGCTTTCACCGATGAGGAAGGGCGCTGCATAAAGGAGAAATATGGGGAACTACTTAATAAAGCAATCAGCATGGGAGCATCTGTTTTTTTATAGTAGATGGATAAAACTTTCCCATGCCACAGACCTAGAAAGAATTTGATATATAGCTTCAGGCTATATAGAAATCAAATATAATTTGGCTGTGTTCTTATTGGTAGCTGTCCCAATAGCAAAAGATTAAAAATGCAGCCTAAATATCATCAAGGAAAAATAAACCATATTCCATCAATATGATAAACAGCTGGGTTAATAGAAAGTAGCCAGCCATCTTAATTGCTCACCAGAAACGGATGAATTAATTAAAAATAATAGATGAGTAGCTGCTTAGATAGCTTCCTAAGGGGAGACTATATCAAAGGTGAGATGCAGCAGGTGAGAAGGGCATTTACAGATAGTCCTTAAATTACAACCATTCATTTAAAGTCCAGGCCTGTCAAACTGGCAGTCTACCAGATGGATGTGTCACGTGCAGGCCACGCCCACCCTGGCTCCGCAAAGTGCAAAAAAAATGTTGCGATACATCATGATTTGTCTTGTGACACGATCGAGCTTGACAGCCGTGGTTTAAATCGTTCAAAGTTGCAACAGCACTGAAAAAAGTGACTTACCTCACATTTAATGACTGCCATGTTATCTTCATGGTCATGTGATCAAAATTGAGGTGTTTAGTAACGGCATGTATTTAGAACAGTTGCAGCATCCCAGGTCCATGTCATCACTATTTGCAACCTTCCCAGCCAGTTTCCGACAAGTAATGTCAATAGGGGAAGATGGATTTGCTTCATGACTCTGTAATTCTCTTAATAAATGCCCCAATTTGCTTAACAAAAAAGTTTGTAAAACCAGGATGACTCATTAACCACTGCTTTGTTTAGCAATGGGAATTCTGGTCCCAAATGTGGTTATAAGTAGAGGACTATCATTTTTACTGCCCCAGTTTGGAAATGAGGACCCCTCAGCAAGCTCCACTCATGTTACAAGATGTTTGTAAGGAAGGATGGTCTTTTTGTTATCAAGATGCTAAGCCTAAACATGTTTTAAATGTTATGGTCAACATTTTGAATCGTAGATAGAAGTAACAGGCAACTTAGATCAAGCCTACTTAGCAGTTCTAGTCTAGTTTAAATATTGTTAATTTTCTTTAGTGCTTGACTTACAACAGTTTGTTTAAGTGACTTGCGACCATTTTTCATTCTTATGACCATTGCAGCATTTCCATGGTCACTTGATCAAGGTGGCAACTGACTCATATTTATGACGATTGCAGTATCCCGAGGCTATGTGATCACCTTTTCTGACCTTCTGATGAGCAAAGTCAATGGGGAATCCTGATTCACTTTAACCACCATATTACGAACTTAACAACTGCAGTGATTCACTTAACAAAGAAAAGCAAGAAAGTTTGTAAAATGGAGCAACATTCACTTAACAAATGTCTCACTTAGCAATAGAAATTTTGGGCTCAGTTGTGTTGGTAAATTGTATTCAAATATAGTTCTAATTAAAACAACAACAATAGGAGTCTATGACTTGAAAAATCAGCTGCTGCTCAAAGTGGTAGCTATATTTTTTTGTTTTGTAATAGTAGCCCTAATGTCAGGAAATTTTAACTTCCTCAGCCCCTGCCAGTAAAGGAGAGGACAAAGAAATGTGAATTAACCAGAAGGAACGAGTATATTATAATATATAATATGAATTGGTGTAGGGTAGGTAGATATGTGAATGGGGTTTTCAAAGGCTTTCATACATTTTGGAGGGAAGGAGGAGGGGGCTTAGAGTTTAACTAAGATTTCAGATAGGCCAACATGTTTCTGGGAATATTAACTCTTGGAACTTCAAAACAGAATACACATACTGGAAATATTAAATCTGTTTTGTTAGCATCCCAATCAGGTATTATTAAAGAGGTGGCTGTGACAGCCCATAGTGTATTTGAAATAGGAGCTTAGCTTTCACAGCAGTGAACCTTGATTGTGTAGAGCAATGATCACTGTACCATGGAGAAGACCTGTAATGTACTCCCACTTAAAAGAAACAAAACAAAATCTGATCCTCAGGTAACCTTAGAAGCTATTTGCTCTAGCAGGTCAGAAAACTGCTCAGAGAGCTGAGATTAAAAGAGCTCCACTGCTGATCCAAGTGGGGCTTCTACCTAACGTGAGATGCTTCCTTCATTTCCTGTGTATGGCTTTGTTAGAAGAAAATATATTTGTTAACCACTCTTCATGACTCAGCTATTTTTGAGGAATGTGCACAATTCCACACTGATTATTATACATGTTATTATAACATTGTTATACAGATCCAAGAGAGTATGCATAGTGCAGAAGAGCAATAAGTTTGCACACAGCCTCAATTCTTGTCTTATAGTTATATTGAATCCCCCAAATTCCTATCTAACAGCAGGAGGATCTGTGTTAATATTTTTTGAATTGGGAATATTATGTGATGATATTTAGAATTCAATAAACTCAGAGAGAACTTGGGAAAGATTCCATGGATGAAAATCCTAAAGGGGAAAACAACTCAAGAATCTTGGGAAATTCTAAAAAGTATGATCATAGAAGCCCAGACCAGCACAATACCACTGAGAAAGAAAAACAAGAAATCCAAGAAAAAACCAGCATGGCTGCACAAAGATATCTCTGGCAAATTGAAAGAAAAAAAGGACAAGTACAAAAAATGGAAAGAAGGACATACAACTAAGGCAGAATATCAGCAGATAGCCAGAATCCGCAAAGACGAAGTCAGGATAGTAAGTCAGAACAAACAAAGACTTGCAACAAAAGTCAAAGATAATAAAAAAGTTTCTTCCAACATATAAATAACAAGAAAAAAAAATCAAAGAAACAGTCGGTCCACTAAAGAGAGAAGATGGCAAGGAAGTAACAGGCAACAGAGACAAAGCAGAACTGCTTAACCCATTCTTTGCATCCGTCTTAACGCAATAGTAAATTATAGCTCAACCCATCAAAAACGTAACTGTAAAAAACAGACCAGAAATAAAAGTTACAATTAGCAAAAAAAAAAAAAAAAAAGTAAGAGAACACCTGTCTTATCTTGATGAAAACAAATCATTGGGGCCTGATGGATTACATCCCAGAGTTTTAAAGGAGCTGGCAGAGGTCATCTCAGAACTACTGCACCATATCTTTCAAAAATCCTGGAGCACCGGGGAACTACCAGAGGACTGGAAAAGAGCAGATGTGGCTCCCATCTTCAAAAAAGGAAAAAAAAAACAGACCCAGGAAACCATAGACCAATCAGCCTAACATCAATACCTGGAAAGATACTGGAAAAGATAATTAAAAAAAACAGATCTGCCAACATCTAGAAATAAGTAAAGTAATAACTAGCAGTCAGCACAGGTTTGTTAAAAACAGATCATGCCAAACCAATCTTATTTCATTCTTCAACACAGTGACTAAATTAGTAGACCAGCAAAATACTGTGGACATAATATATTTAGATTTCAGCAAGGCATTTGACAAAGTAGACCACAATCTACTTCTTAGTAAGCTAGAAAAAAGTGGAATAGATAGCACCACCACTAGATGGACTCGCAACTGGCTGGCAAACCATACTCAATGAGTAGTCCTTAATGGGTCTAAGTCTACATGGAGGGAAGTAAGCAGTGGGGAGCCACAAGGTTCCGTCTTAGGCCCAGTACTCTTCAATATCTTCATTAACAACTTAGGTGAGGGAATAGAAGGGGAACTTACCAAATTTGCAGATGATACTAAGCTGGCAGGAATAGCTAACACCCAAGAAGATAAGCTCAAGATCTAGATGGATCTTGACAGACTAGAACACTGGGCCATATCCAACAAAATGAAATTCAATGTGGAGAAAAGTTAAATCCTACACTTAGGCAAGAAAAACCAAAAGTACACATATAGACTGGGTGAAACCAGGCTCAATAGCAGTAACTGTGAGAGGGATCTTGGAGTCTTAGTGGACAACCAGCTAAATATGAGCCAGCAGTGTGAAGCAGCCGCCAAAAAAGCTAATGCAATCCTAAGCTGTATTAACAGAGGGATACAATCAAGATCAAGGGAAGTACTAATATCACTCTATAAAGCCTTAGTAAGACCACACCTAGAGTACTGCATCCAGTTTTGTTCACCACATTATAAAAGAGATGTTGAGACTCTAGAAAAAGTACAGAGAAGAGAAACCAGGATGATTAGGGGACTGGAGACTAAAACATATGAAGAACGGTTGCAGGAACTGGGCTTGGCTAGTCTAGTAAAGAGAAGGACCAGGGGAGACATGATAGCAGTCTTCCAATATTTGAGGGGCTGCCACAGAGAGGAAGGGGTCAAGCGGTTTTCTAAAGTGCCTGTAGGCCAGACAAGGAATAATGGATGGAAACTGAACAAGGAAAGATTTAACCTGGAAATAAGGAGAAACTTTCTGACAGTGAGAACAATCAACCAGTGGAACAGCTTGCCCTTGGAAGTTATGGGAGCACCATCAGTTGAGACTTTCAAGAAGAGATTGGACTGCCATTTGCCGAAATGGTGTAGGGTCTCTCGCTTGGGTGGGGGGTTGGACTAGATAACCTACAAGGTCCCTTCCAACTCTGATTATCTGTTAAATCTGTTAACTCCTTTTTATGTCTGGATCCAAACCAGAGTATACCATTTAGTCTACTGTAGTTGTACTTGTATTTCCAACCAACAACTTTTCATCCAAGGAAAAGACAATGCTACTTTGAGAACAATTGGATCAGATCAGAAGTTCCTAGTAGATTAAGAACTTGACGGGGCAACTTCTAATTGGCCTATATAAGCAAGCAAACAGTTGAGATCTGGGAAAGATAGCTACTCAGTGTTTAGGAAAAGAGAAAGAAATGAAATGGAGCATAATAGTGGCTTGTTGTATTTTCCTCTGCCAGTATCCAACTCCTAAGGTTACAGTGAAGAAACATTTTAAGGGTGGACTGGTGATGCAGGAAGTGAGATGGAATCTGGATGATTATATCAAGAGATATGTAGATCCAATCACTTGCAGCTCCATATTGCAAACAACAGAGAATATGCCCATCCTGGGCTCACTTAGGTTTCTTGGTGTTAAGTAAATCCAGAGATGGTACATACTGTATATTGTATCTTATATCTTATGAAAAAAGTTTGGAGAGAACCTTTCATGTCTTCATTCCTTCTCTCCATTTCTTGTTCTCCTTTTTGAATCTTCTCTTGCCTTCACTGGAAAGTATCTTTGTTGACGGTACTGATTAACTCCAATGGATCCAAACTTCCCCCATCATATCCCAGATCCCTCATACACCAGCACTGGGAGAGGTATAAGGGTGCCGGATATTTAATTATTGTAACAGGAAGGCCTCAACCTCTTTGTCTGGGAGCCCTTTGAAAATGCTATGGATATTGTTAGTGATTGGGGATAAACCCCCTAGCAGAGTGTGCAGCAGCAGTCAAGCCAGGCAGCCAAATGAGAGAGAGGCTGGGCCCTAGAGTATACACACACTTGAGACAAATACACTGTTTGTGGTTTGAATAGGTATTTAATTCATACAGAGATTAAGAATAGTCATTCAGTCCATATATCAGTATCCAGTATATCTATCCAGTTATCAAGTCCTTTGAACAGTAAATACAATGTCTTTATCTGCTTGTATATCTTCTTCTTAAGATACCTTTCTCTCAAATAGAATGCTGAATCCTCAGCTCACCAAACCAAACAGTCCTTGTCTTCAGGTGAAATGGTATCTGGCACAGTAGCCTCCAAAGTAAGCAGATAGACGTTCCAACAACAGTAGGCAGCAGACCAGGAACAGTAACCAGGTGCATGCAGAAGACGGACTCAGACAGTTGCATCCAGAAGCCGGACTCAGACAGTTGCATCCAGAAGCCGGGGCTCATACAGTTGCATCCAGAAGCCGTGACTCAAACAGTTGCATCCAGAAGCCGGGGCTATTACGTTTCCCCTCCTACCTATATGGCTGCCTGCAACCGCACCCACAATGACATTGCAGTTTCTTGTGCTTAAAGCTACATAGCACTTAATCCTAGGTTTACATATTTATTCAACCCAAACCAGTTGGAGTATCCATATACCCAACAGATATGTTTTATTTTCATTTCAAGGCAGCATTCAGAATCTAGAAATAATTGAGAATGACATACTGCAAAAATACTGATAGTTGCTTGTCATCAAAAGGGTAAATCCTGCATAGAATCTGATTCAAATCTTTAGAATTCTTCAACTCTTGCTAAGAGGAGAGAAAAAAACTCTTAGTACTTGATTTACTAGCATAACATTTGGAGAAGGGCAGAGAAGTGGAATGGCAATATCAACACAAGTTGCCCAGCTAGATTATAAGAACCTCTTCATTTGTACTCATATTAATATGAAGTGGAAAAAAGATAGAAAACTTGAAGTGAGCACTGTTGTTGGTATCAGAAATAAACTTAATTTGTTTATTTATTTATAAAAGAAATATATAGATCATTTTTTAAAAAGTAAGATGCTTATAAATTTACCTGTAAATTAAACTTTTTAAAATTTTAGCTATACACAAAACACGAATGGAATCAAGAAAATATATTCATGGACCCATGACTTTCAGTAATAGTTTTTAAATGGATAGGATAGGACCATAGGGTAGAACTGAAATCAGATCTAATAATTCATGAAGGATGAAGATGCAAAATTCATGAAATACATTCTAAAATCCAGCATCTTTCTTTGTGGCATTGGAACATTGTGCCCTCTTGCTCCTGTTGCATGCTATGCTAACTCTTCTGACACCTCCACCTACCCCTCTGTTTAGAAGTAGTAGATATGCCATTCTTGCCAAAAGAGCAGGTCAGTTGGAATTCTTCTGTGTCATATCAAGTTTGGCATTCTTCTCTGTCATATCAGAAAATCAAATAGAAAAGAAAGAGCTTACTTTTTAAATGCATTTTTAAAGTTTTTACTTTTAAGTCAACAAACATTTTATGTGTTGTTTCAGCAAACCTTAAGCTCTTTGTGGCAACTAGGAGAATGATAAACTTTCTTTCCCCTTCTCTGCTACCTTTTCTCTAGAAGAGGTACAGGGGAAATGTTATGTCCCTGGACCTTGAAGAAGTTCCCACCCAGGTCCGTTCACGCTGCAGGGGCAGCTGCCCCTTCTCATTGGCTGGGTTTCCCCAGCAGCCTGCTATAAAAGCAGGCTGCTGGGTCCAGCCCTTTCGCTGTTCGCTGCGAGCCAGTTCCAGGCTGAGCAAGCACGTTCAGTCCTTGTAAATAAACCTTGTTGCACTAAGCCCTGGTTCAGCCTCTTATTTCCCATACTTAATACTGGCGACGAGGGTGGGATTGCTACCAGAGGCAAGCTGCAACGCTGAATCACTAAAACGCTGATCCGCAGCCCAGAGAGAGAGCGATCAGCCAAAATAAGGGCAAACGCTGACCGCAACCCAGAGAGAGCGATCAGCCCGAAATGAGAACGAACGCTGAATCACTAAAACGCTGATCCGCAGCCCAGAGAGAGAGCGATCAGCCAAAATAAGGCAAACACTGATCGCAACCCAGAGAGAAAGCGATCAGCAAACAAGCTAGTGAAAGTGAGAAGCGCCTGTAGCCGCTTGTTAGCATAAGCTACAGAGGAAGTGTAATGCTGCGAGCCGCAGCCGCTCGTGCCGTTTAGGCGCGAAATTCAAACAGCTGTCAGCTGAAGCACATTCAAATACAACACAGCGTTGTATTACGAAATCGCTAACACCCACACAGGCGCGAATTTCAAAAGACGCTGCCAACGACCGTTGCAGTCTAAACACCTTCTGATCCCCAGAGAGAGAGAAGGGAATTGCGAAATTTCCCCAGAGCTGAAGTCACTTGCCTAGCACAGGCACTAAACTGCTACTGCTATCCAGAGAGAGAGCATTTTCCCCAACAGGTTAACCAGTAGACCCACAACATGAACTCCAATCCAGCCTTCCCAGCGTTCAAGCCGGATGAGGAGAAGTGGGAATCATACAAGAATCGGTTTAATCATTACATCGACGCCATTGGATTGGCTGATGCAGGGGAACACCGAAAGAAAGCATATTTCCTGACCTACTGTGGAGCCATCGTCTTCGATACAGCCACAGCTCTTGTGGCTCCACGTGAGTTAAAGAATGTCCCCTGGACAGAACTGTTAGAAATCCTTACTAACCACTATTCTCCTAGACCTTCACAGATTGCCAGACGCTTCACCTTCAGAATGAGGAAGCAGGGGGACAAAGAGAGCATCAATCAGTACATGGCTGCTCTCAGGACTGCAGCACTCCATTGTGGGTTTGGCAGCTATCTTGATGACATGCTCCTAGACCAGCTGGTCTGCGGGGTCAAGGACCTGCACCTACAAAGACGGCTGCTCACCAAAAAGACCTTAACCTCGCTCAAGCCATCGAGGAAGCCCTGGCAGAGGAGCTGGCATCTCATTCAGCCACCGAGATCCAAGGTCCTGTCACCAAGCAAACAGCAGTTCCGTCCACTCAGAAGAGGTGGTCAACGAGGAAGACCCAAGTGACGAGGCCGACATTCACCGCCTCACAAACGCCAGGCGCCCGCAGGCAGGAACCAGACAAGATAACACCGGGCCATCCAAGCACATCACCCTGTGCCTTTCCTGTGGTGGACCTCACCTGAGGACCACATGCAAATTCAAAGGAGCCACTTGCAACAACTGCCATAAGAAGGGGCACATTGCAAGAGTATGCCAAGCCTCACACAACGTAGCACAAAGGGCATCTTCATTCGCACATGCCGGGCCCCAAAGGCAAGTATTAAACTGTCGCACACCTCTGCGCTAATCACACTTGCTATTCTATTAGTAAAATCTCTCTTTCCGTCTTATTAGAAGGTAAACCTTGCAACATGGAGGTTGACACAGGGTCAGCGCTCTCCATTATTTCCTGGAACACCCTCAAGGAGCTTCAACCCAGCCTATCAAGAAACCGACTCCAGAAGTGCCAGCTTAGCCTAAAGGACTACCAGGGAAGACCATTCCTGTAATCGGCAGAGGCAAGTTTTTTGTTAATTTTAAAACCTTTAAGGGCCACCTACCTCTAGTGGTAGTGAGCGGCAACCTCCCTATACTTTTGGGACTTGATTGGTTTCCCCACCTCGGTTTAGGGCTAACAGGAGTCCATGCTACCTCAACCTCTGACACGGACTCCCTGTTTGCTGATTACTCAGACGTATTCAGTGATGAGTTAGGGTGTTATAACGGCACCCCTATCTCATTTTCAGTCGATCCCCAGGCAGTCCCAATTCGGTTAAAACCTCGCAGAGTTCCATTCGCCATTCGGCCTAAATTAGACCTTGAATTAGATAAATTACTAAAACAAGGGATCCTGGAGCCTACAGACTTCGCCAAATGGGAGACGCCCATCGTCACACCCCTCAAAAAGATGGTAGCCTGAGAATTTGCTCAGACTACAAGACCACAATCAATAAATTCTTGCAAGTTAGCGCTTATCCAGTACCCGTCATTCAGCATTTATTACATACTTTTGAACCTGGCACTATCTTTGCCAAATTGGACATGTCTCAAGCATATCAACAGTTCCCTGTTGATGACCAAACGGCAGAACTTCAGACCATTGTCAACCCACAGGGGTGCCTTCCGGTGCAAGCGTCTCCAGTTTGGCGTAAGTGTTGCCCCAGGCATTTTTCAATCCCTCATGGAGCGGATTTTACAGGGCCTTCCTGGAGTAGTACCCTACTTCGATGACATCTTAGTCTTGGCCAGGAACAGACCCCAACTCTTCCAGAGAGTTCGAGCAGTCCTAGAGAGGTTCAGGCAGCATGGCCTCAAGTTAAAAAAAGAAAAATGTGCCATTGCCACTAGACAGGTGGACTTTCTGGGTTATAAAATTGACACCTCAGGCATTCACCCCCTGGAGTCCAAGGTTAAGGCAATACACGAGGCACCCACTCCAACCTCCAAAGCGGAACTGCAGGCCTTTTTGGGGCTCTTGAACTTTTACGCGTCGTTCCTGCCCCATAAAGCCTCTGTGGCAGAACCCCTCCACAGACTTCTGGATAAAAAAACGGTTTGGCATTGGGGACACAAAGAAGACTCCGCTTTCCGCACAGTCAAGTCGCTACTCACATCAGAGGCAGTGCTTATCCAGTTTGACCCCAACCTTCCATTAGTACTGGCAGCAGACGCATCTCCCTTCGGAATTGGGGCAGTCTTAAGCCACAGGCTCCCCAACAGCTCCGAGGCCCCTATCGCTTTTTTTTCCAGGACGCTCTCTGCAACAGAGCGCAATTACAGTCAGATCGATAAAGAAGCCTTGGCAGCTGTTGCAGCGGTGAAGAAATTTCACGAATTTCTCTTTGGCCACTTTTTCGAGCTAGTCACGGACCACAAACCGCTCTTAGGGTTACTAGCAGGTGACAAGCAGACCCCTCAAATTCTGTCCCCCAGAATGACCAGATGGACCCTTTTCCTAGCAGCATACTCATATAGACTCGTGCACCGCCCAGGTAAAACATTGTCCCACGCAGACGCCCTCAGCCGCTGCCCCCTGCCTGCCCCAGCTGAAGACCCTGCCCCGGTCAACGCCATTTTTGAAGTCACCCAACTGGACCTCCCAATCACTGCCCTTGATATTGCCAATAAATCCAAAGCGGACAAAACGATCGCCCAGGTACTGGACTGGGTGAGGAGGGGGTGGCCAGGCAGTGACATTGAAGCTAAATTCACTCCATTTAAGACCCGCTTACAGGAACTGTCGAGCTTGCAGGGCTGCCTGCTGTGGGGCACTTGAGTGGTCATCCCGACATCTCTGCGTACCCGAGTGCTGGAGGCGTTGCACGAGGGCCACCCGGGCATCGTCAGAATGAAGGCGTTGGCGCGAAGCTACATTTGGTGGCCCGGCCTCGACGAGGACATCAACAAATGGGTAAGCTCCTGCCATCCCTGCCAGGTTTCCCGTCCATCCCCTCCAATTGCCACCCCACCAAGTGGGAAAGTGCCAACGCACCCTGGTCCAGGATTCACATCGATCTTGCGGGCCCATTGCATGGCAAAATGTTCCTCGTGGTCGTAGACTCTTACTCAAAGTGGATTGATGTGGCACAACTATCCACGACCACTTCAAAGCAGTCATCAAGGCATTGACTCGCCTGTTAGTTACGCGGTCTACCAGACTCCATTGTTTCCGACAATGGTCCCCAATCACGTCAACCGAATTCAGTCGCTTTACGGCCAACCTGGGCATTCGTCACATCTTCACGGCCCCTTTCATCCTGCCAGTAACGGGCTGGCAGAGAGAGCTGTTAGGACCACTAAAGAAGCCCTGGCCAGGTTCAACAAGGATGACTGGCACCACAAACTATCCTGTTTCCTGTTAAGCCAGCATTCAACCCCTTGCACGGTAACCAACAAGTCCCCGGCCGAGCTTCTGATGGACAGACGCCTGCGAACTGTATTGGACAGGCTTCACCCACATTACTGCCCTGACTCTCCTCTCGCTTCCACATCGGGAGTAGGCATTTTGTCTTGCAGGAACCCGTGTTCGCAGAAACTTCGCTGGCGACCCATTGTGGATCCCGGAGAAATCGTAGCCATCACAGGACCCAGATCATACCGGGTTAAGCTGGAAGATGGCCGGGTCTGGAGACGACATCTGGACCAGCTTCGGAGACGCCAGGGCACCCTCGTCAGCCGCGACTCGTGGGCACAGACCGGTGAGAGTCCGCTGCAACTACCACACAGCAACATCTACCCCGATGACCTGCTAACACCTTCAGCCGGACCAGAGAATCCAAATGCTGACTGCGGCGACCTAGCGTCCAACCCATCCGAGCCAGACGGCGTGAGGACACTCCCAGCGTCCAGCCCTTCTAGCCCTGGACCTGCTCCGACCGAGGGTGGTACTCGGGACTCATCATCAAGCCAACAGTCACCGACGGACTCTGATCCACCAAACAGCACACCAGAGTTGCGCCGCTCTGGACGTCAGCACAAACCTCCCGTATACCTCAAGGACTATGCGTGTTCGCATCTGGGGGAAGGGTGTTATGTCCCTGGACCTTGAAGAAGTTCCCACCCAGGTCCGTTCACGCTGCAGGGGCAGCTGCCCCTTCTCATTGGCTGGGTTTCCCCAGCAGCCTGCTATAAAAGCAGGCTGCTGGGTCCAGCCCTTTCGCTGTTCGCTGCGAGCCAGTTCCAGGCTGAGCAAGCACGTTCAGTCCTTGTAAATAAACCTTGTTGCACTAAGCCCTGGTTCAGCCTCTTATTTCCCATACTTAATAGGAAATATTTTAAAAATGTAGTGCATTTAAGCCTTTGAAAACTCAACTGACACTTGCAGATTAAGGCCCTCTAAAAAGTCTATGTCCCTACTATTTCCATCTCAGTTTACCAAAAACAGTGAAGGGGCTGCAGGAATTTGCTTGCTCCCCCATTATAGCATTTGAGCACACATACACACACACACACACACAAGCATGCACAATCACATATACACAAGCACACTCACACGCACACGCACACACACACAAACATATGATCATTTATATGTGTATATTTAGATCGAATCTTGAATCCTGGAATCCTGAAGCAGTTTGAATCAAACTGGTTTGCCTTCCAACCTTCCATGGAAAATTTCAATTATATCATGCCCTTTTTGAATCTCCAGTTGGAACTGAATCAGGTCAAATCCACACAGAAGACCTATTTTTCTGTCCTCCCTTACAAATTGGTTTAACAAAAGCAAAGGAAGAGCTTTTTCACCACTGGGGAGGTAAAGAGGATAAGTGATCAAATGTGCACCACAATGTTGTACTGTAAACTCTGTCCCTTCTGAGTCATTCCAAAGCCATCGGCCAGCACACAAGCAGAAATACAGATCCAGCAGCAGCAGAGCTAAGGTGACATGGCCAGCTGACTTGCTGCGAGGCATATTCGGAGCTGATGGGCTCTGAGTGAACAAGTGGCTTGCAATGTCACAACTCAAACACAAAAAAATGGACCTTGTGTCACAATGACATGATGCTCATATGACATTTGACATTATCTTGGTTAGGAACAGATGCCTATGCTTGCCCAGCACTGAAGCCTGAGATGAAGATTTATGCATTCAAGCAAGGCACTAGCCATTTCAAATCAGAGTTTGTTTTATATTATAAATATTGGCTTGCTTGGACACAGTAAATCATCCTTGGTTCAGATAGTACACAAAAGTTCTAGTCCTAGTAGATTACATTTCTCCCAGCCCCCAGATAGCTGCATAACAGCAGGAGGGAACTGATGTGGAGAAGAATCTTCTTATTTCACCAGAAAATCTTTGAAAATCCCTATTGTAATTGTACATGTGCATGTTTGAGAAGAAGCCAAGACATAAATGCACACTCTGACTGGAGTCAGAAAAGTTGCCTGTTGTAATAAAGGGCACTGATTTCCTTTCCAGACATTGCAAAAGTACTTCCTGAACGTAGATGCTTTTCTGTCTTTTTTCTTGACAAATGGCAGATTTGGAACATGTTATGAAAAATTACCGGAAAGTCAAGGGTTTACCTATTTTGTTGCAAGAAGGAATAATAATCCCATTGCTTTAACACACAAAGAACTCTATTGGGATAACTGGATTTTTTTTATTGTTGTTTGCCAGTAACTATAATAACAAGTTAAGCTATTGGTTCAATACTTTCTGTGGGCTAAAAACATGGAGAATCATTAATTGGATACAAACTTTTTGTGAAATAAGATATCTCAAGAGAAATAATCTTGGCAAAAATCTTTTGCTTATGGCATGGTTGACACAGTTTGAAAAAGTAAGAAGAATGAAGTAGAAATTTTAGAAAGTTTGTTCAGTTTGCTTCTAGTTGCTGAGCAAACTTTACTCAGATCAGAGTGATGTGTATTTTTTTCTACAAAGAGAAGTCCCTCTTGTGGTCACACAGGGAATCCAACAACCAGTTTCCTTCTCAACTCCCAAATTCAGGAAATGAAATCTGAGCCTTGGCCACAGGGAAATATGGGATGCCCTTGAGCTGTGATGCAGAAGGGCTACCGTGAGAGGTCCATGAGTCTAACTTTGAAGGGAACTTAACAAAGTGCCCTTTGATGAATACCTTTTGTCTTGGGGGGATGGGGAGGTTTTAGGCGGTTTAGCTGGCAGAGGCAACAATAATGCTCTGACTGATCTCAGATTGTTGGGAACAACTGCAGTCTTATAATGGCCCACCGAGTAACAGAATGAATATGCGAGATGACTATTCCAAAAGGAATCCCCCTTTTTCCCCCTCATGAATGAGGCCACAGGAGAGACATCAAAGATTTCCTTGATTGGATTGCTAGGATTATGAATGATTCTTTTCCTATATCTGAGTGTATATATCACATGTTAAAACTATCCAGAATGTACTTCTCTTCTGTAATCTTTTATAGAGAGAATAATAGGATTTATTTAACATTTATTTTTCAGGGACTTTCAGGGTAAATACATACATTTTTTATTAAACTTTTTTTTTTATCAGATGCCAAGTACACTCTGGTTGCAACAACAACATGATGATGGCTTCACCTGACTAATATTGTTTTTTTCCCTTTTAGTTTACTATTACTTGCTCACCTTCCTGGATGGATTGTGACACATTTTCTTTGTTTTGACATCTGTTTTGTTATTTTAGATGCTTGTCTGGTCTTTGTGTAAATACTTGATATATGGATGTGCCTATGTATGGATATCATCTGCAGATGCCCTTTGTGGCTTTCATTTTGAGACGGAAAAAGAGAATTATGTACAAAAGAGAAATATTAACAAAACACTTTAAATATTGCACTGCATTTCAGGGTCCAACCAAGACTGTGCTAATTGTGTAGCATTTAACAGAAGCATGCTTATATGATTTATTTGATAATTGCAACTGTAAAATGTTACTTGGTTTAGTGAAACTCCCTGGCTAACATTTTAGAACAGTCCAGTCCTTAGAATGCTATTTACAATGGTTATTTGGGTGTTTTGCTGTGTGGATGAGATCTTGATCCCACCTGCTCATTTTCTCAGCACATCAGATGTACTTTTGCATTTGCAAACCTGTCATTTGTCCTTGTCCATTAAGGCAGGCTGCTCCAATCAGAGTCAAAGCCCTCTAGCCAAGAAACTGTCAACAAGCCATGTAGCCATATGGAATTACAGTGTGTTTCCTAAACATTATGACAATGTTTGAAGAAAGGTACATCTTATAGTCTTTCCTTATTATCTACCATTTAATTCATTCTTGTGCAGCATTTTCTGCATGGTTTCTGCATAGGTTGCTATTAATTTTTATACCAAACATGAGATTTTGCTTTTTGGTAATTGAAGCTTTTCAGCATATACATGCAATGGTCTTGAGATCTTGCAGCATTTGAAAGTTCATAAGCAATCAATTTTTAAAAAACTGTTTAATGATATTCATATTTGGTTTCCAAATCAAAAGATTTTATTTTAATTTTGCAAGAAAAAAAAGACTGGCACATTCAAAGAAAATATGAGCAACAAATCTGTAATTCTCAAGTCTTTAAGGTTTTATAGCCTGGCTTTGAATAATTTTAAAAACCAACTTTACCCACTTTATTTTGTCCTCGGATAAGACATTTTGTATACATATATGCTACAATTGCTAATTATAGCAAATATGCTATAATTACATTAAAGGGATAAATTTCAAGAATAATAGGACAATAAGAAATCAACAGTGAAACCTTTCTGTTCATGAAACTGTAATCATGCAACAAGTAACTGTTTTGACTCACTCTGTTATGCCATGATTGCCATAGAACTTTGCCCAGAACTTTGCCTCTCTGTTTAGTAGACACCATTAGTCATGTACAATGACTGACACATATTTAATCAACCTGGGAAGCACCATATTAAAAAAAAATCTTAAATGATTTCCACTTTCCAGAATCTCTTACAGTGCAAAAACATATGGACTACACAACTCGATCAGGGCAAAGCAATAGACGCAATTTACATAGACTTCTGTAAAGCCTTTGATTCAGTGGTACACAACAAACTACTCCTAAAACTAAAATCTTATGGTATCTCTGGACACCTGCATAACTGGATAGAAGCATTCCCGACAAACAGACAACAAATGGTCAAAATTGGGAGCATCCTAACAAATTCTGTTCCTGTCAACAGTGGTGTCCCCCAAGGCAGTGTTCTAGGACCAACTCTCTTCATACTCTACATAAATGACCTCTGTGATCATATTAAGAACAACTGCATTCTCTTCACCGATGATGTAAAGCTATGCAACACCACCGATAATACCGCTACCCTTTAAAAAGACATTGACTATGTATCAGAATGGTCAAACAAATGGCAACTTAAAATCTCAACAAATAAATGCTCTGTCTTACATATTGGCAAAAAAAATCAGAAAATAAAATACAAGCTGAATAATCAAGACCCTGTTGATGATCCAAACTCTGTCAAGGACCTTGGAGTACTCATCTCTAATGATTTAAGTGCTAGAGCCCACTTTAACTACATAGCCAAAAAGACATTAAGAGTTGTTAACCTAATCCTATGTATTTTTTTCCTCTGGTAATATCACACTATTAACTAGAGCATACAAAACATTTGCTAGACCAATACTTGAATACAGCTCATCAGTCTGGAACCCGCATTGCATATTGTTAGGAATGATAGTCACCTAACAGTTGGGTTGGCAATATATAAACCAGGATAATTATTTAATACTGTTGTATCTTTAAGAGAGTGCTGTAATTTTGATTGGCTGAGGTTCCTCAGATGGCCATAAGATGGAGCCAGAAACCTGGTTTGTTCTCTTCTTGCATTTCCCTGTTGCTTTTGCCTGATCGTCATTCTGCTTGGATTGTTGTGAGCCTTACAACTATTAGCAAACTCCGTTTACTGAACTTTGTTTATGATACTGGACTTTGTTTTTGGATTATCCCTGGACTGATTGAATTGCTTTAACTGTGTAGGATTTGGTCTGTTTGTTGGACTTTGGTTACCCATTTACAGGAAGTAAAACCTACATTTTACTATTCAGTGTATCTGTATGCTGGTTGTGTCTTATTCCTCACCACTCTCACTACGTTTCCCTGAGTGCACTCATTCTCTTAAAGGGGAATACCTCAACATCTGATATTAATACAGTTGAGAAAGTCCAGAAATATTTCACAAGAAGAGTTCTCCACTCCTCTACTCGTTGTAGAATACCTTATGCCACCAGGCTTGAAATTCTAGACCTAGACAACCTAGAACTATGCCGCTTTCAGTCTGATCTAAGTATAGTGTATAAAATTATACATTGCAATGTCCTACCTGTCAATGAATACTTCAGCTTCAACCATAACAATACAAGAGCACACAATAGATACAAACTCAAGGTAAACCACACCAAACTTGATTTCAGGAAATACAACTTCAGCAACAATGGTCAATGTCTGGAATACTCTACCTGACTCTGTGGTTTCTTCCCCAAACCCCAAAAACGTTAACCTTAGACTGTCTCCTATTGACTTCACCCCTTTCCTAAGAGGTCTGTAGGGGGCGTGCATAAGCATACCAATGTGCCTACCTTCCCTGTCCTATTGTTTCTTTTGTTTCTTTTATTTTTTTGGTTTTATTTTTCTTATATGTATCCATTTCATGTATTCATAACTATGTTTATACTTATACCTGTTATCTTATAATCACTCGACAAAATAAATAAATAAATAAATAAATAAACAAATAAATAAATAAATAAATAAATAAATAAAGTGGAAGATAGAACTAGTTTGTCCATGATAATTCTCCAATAATGCCTTGGGAGTCTGAGGGGAAGGGCTGAACTATTCACATCTTCCATCAACTCTAACTCAAAATACTATCAGGAGATTTGTAGCATCTATGCTGAGACAACTCACTCACCATAATGGTTTGGAGGGTAATGGATAGGAAAATAGTCTTTATTGCTCTCTCCATTTATCATATAGTGTTGAACCCATTAAGATATGGTTAATATCCTCCTAAATTAATTGAACACTTTAGGTAGAGAGATACTGATAGGAGCAAGGAAAGATTGTCTTTTGTCTGGCTTATATGGTATCCCCATCCCATTTTTCCAGAAATCTATCTTTGCAAATAGTGATTCATGAACCTAAATGATAATTTATGCCATTTCAGGGTTCATGTCAAATTGGTTTTCAGCAGGCAGTCCAATCCAGTTTCCTAGAACTACCAACAAGATAATGTAGGGTTAATTCTGAAAATGACATTCTCTTATCTTTCTCCTTTCTGCAGAAATAAGAAGTTATGTCTACCATCTCATCAGTTTCATGATCTATTCTTTTCTATCCTAGCAGCAAGCAAATGTCCAGAGCACTGTACGTATGCATGGAATGACACACAATTTTGATGTTCTTGGAACTCTACATATATACGAAAGCCAAATGGATGAATGAGGAGGTAAATCATTTTTAGCAGTTTACAGTAATCTCTTGAAGCTTCTTATTTAGAGGCTGAAATCATCCATGAACGCTCAGAACATTTCCTCTGTGTAGTCACCTTTGCTTTTATATGGGTGTGATTTGACACCATGTAACTCACAGTAATCTGAGAGCTTCACATTTTAACAAGTAAATGCACCTGCAAATGTTAAACACCTGTGTTGAAAAAGCCCTGGTGCTTTCAATCTTTTCTTGAATAGGTCTGTAGATAAACATATCTGGTCAATATACAGACTGGGGAAACAAATGGTCAAAGTGCTATCCTTACAGATTATTATTATTATGGTTGGGTGCACAGTCAGCCAGATGTTTAGATAAAATTTGGCATTTTTATTCACTTATTGAGTTCTTCCTAAGCATCTGGAATAGATAGATATTGTGGTTTTATGGTGTTAAAGAGATATTGTTGCAATTGACTGATGATGATTTTGTCATTCCTGATGGAGTTTAAGTAGTGCTCCAAATGTTTTGGGATTGCATTCAAGGCACCTATTACTACTGGAACTATCTTTACTATCTTTTGCCACACTCATACTTCCATTTGCAGTTCTTTGTATCTTTTTTTTCTCTTTTCTCATTTCAGCATTTCAATTCCATTACTGTTTATGATTTTACCTCAGTTTATTGCTACTGTGGCATATTTCTCTAGGCCAAATTCCATTGCTATATCTGTGCTAAACTTTTTTACAGTATTTGTCAATAATTGAATTTTGATTTCCTATTTTCTATTATTGTTCATTGTATAGTCAGCCAGATGTTTAGAATGGATTTAATATTTTTCCCATTGAGTTCTTCCCAATAACCGGGCATAGGCAGAGGTTATTACCATCTATGCCATAATATTTCAATTTTGGTTTTCAAATTTTGATTCTTTTGATTTTTCAAATTTTTTATCTTTTATTTTACTATCTCCTATTACGAGGGCTATCCACAAAATAGATTACGTTTTCGACTGTAGCAAGAAGGGGTGGAGCTAGCATGGCCATCTTTGGTCTGTGAGTCCGCCGCTCAGTCTGCATCTAGTCATGCTAGCGGGAGGTTTGTTTCATTGCCGGTTATTTCCCAGCAAACATTTGAAATGTGTGCTGCAATTGAAAATTCCGCGAGCTGTGAGGTGCGATCAGTGATAAGGTTTTTGTTGGCAAAAAACCATAAACCAATTGAAATTTTAATTGAAAAATTGAAAAACTAAGAAAAGCAATTCAGAACAAGTGAAGAGGAAAGTTAAGCTCAAAAATTTTGTTCCAAGCCAGGTCTTCATCCTCAGAAACAAGTGGTAGTGGCTTGGTGCAAGATTGGGGCTGTAGGGCGGATGAGAAAAAACCTCCCACTTGAAAGCATTCAGGACTTCTCGAGTGCGATTTGCTGTGTGTGGTCGGGCATTGTCATGCAAAAACAAAATTTTTGAGCTTAACTTTCCTCTACACTTGTTCTGAATTGCTTTTCTTAGTTTTTCAATTTTTCAATTAAAATTTCAATTGGTTTATGGTTTTTTGCCAACAAAAACCTTATCACTGATCGCACCTCACAACTCGCGGGATTTTCAATTGCAGCACACATTTCAAATGTTTGCTGTGAAATAACAGGCAACGATACGAACCTCCCACTAGCATGACTAGATGCAGACTGAGCGGCGGACGCACAGACCAAAGATGGCCATGCTAGCTCTGCCTTCTTGCTACAGATGAAAACGTAATCTATTTTGTGGATAGCCCTCATATTTCAACATCAATTATCCATACTTTCTTCCTTTCAAGCACAGTTAAATCTGGTATTTTATGAACCAAGATCTTGTCAGATTGTTTTTGGAATTTTCACAATATTTTAATCTGCTCATTATCAACTTGCTGAAAAAACCTCTATGTTCCTTTATTGGTACATGATAATTTTTTCCAGTGAATCATTTTGGCTATGTTACATCAATTTATAATCAATTTGCACAAGTTGAGTATATGATCTATTGTTTCTTCTGCCTCTTTGCACAATTTGCCCCTTGAATCATTTGATTTTTCAATTCTGACCTCAATTACATTAGTTTGAATAATTTGCTCTTTAACAGCCAAAATCAAGCCTTCAGTTTCTATTTTTAATGTTCCAGTTGTAAGCCATTTTTATCCACTTTTCCCTATATCAGATGTCAAACTTGCATCGTCATGTCGTCATCATGTTATATATCACAACTTTATCCACCTTCACTAAATAGGGCATGGGCGTGACCAGCACATGACGCATCTTATTTATTATTATTATTATTATTATTATTATTATTATTATTATTATTATTATTATTATTATTATTATTTATTATTATTATTATATTATATTATAATATTATTTATTATATTATATATGATATATAACATATTATATTATAATATTATATTTATTATTATTATTATTATTGGGGGTGTGCATAAACGCACCAACGTGCCTACCGTCCCTGTCCTATTGTTTCTTTTATATATTTTTTTTTATTTTTCTTACATGTATCCATGTATTCATAAGTATGTTTTTACTTATATCTATTATCTTGTAAGCAATTGACAAATAAAGATAAAATAAAATAAAAAATCTGGCCTGTGAGCCGCAAGTTTGACAGCCCTGCCCTAGATCTTTTGCAGAAATTGACTATGTAATACTTTTTCTTGCCAGCATTCTGTTTGTTTTTTTCATTATATTATTTCAATATTTGAATAATGTTTCTCACACATTCAATAAATTCCAAATTTTAATTTGTATCAGTATTTGTCTTCACCATCTTACATAATGAGCCAATGCATGCTTTTCTCCTTTGCCAATTTGTTTGACTTGAAGTAAAGCTCTGCCTCCATTTCTGTGGGGCAGGTATAATTTATCAATACTTCTAATTATTTTTTATAACTTTAAGGCAAAACATTTCTTTTCACTGCAGAGCTTCCTAACTGTAAATATTCTGACATTCTGGGACAATTTGCATTAAGCAGTATATAATACTTTATTTGCGGTCACAGAGCAAAAGAAGAACATGGGAAAATTAGTCATGAACAATTGGTCACCCAAAACTTGACTAAGGGGAATTACAGCGTTCTCCTCTGATGGTTACAGCTCTTAAAAAAAATTGGAAACCTGAGAAGTGATCTATGAGGAGCCTTCCCCTAGACAATGTAAGAACAAATTACTAACATTGGGTCTAGAAGGGTCCGTTTCAAGGAGAGACACTAACTTAGAACTGCCTGCGTTATACATAGGGCAATATAAAAGGACATGCTCCACAGTTTCAACCTCAGTTCTGTCATAGGGGCATAGCCGCTCGTTAATCGGGAGCCTCTTAAATTGCCCATCCGATTTGCATTAAGCAATTGTTAAACTTACCACATATATAGAGTGTCAGCTGACCAGATAAAAACCATGGAAGCTTGCTCCACTGGTTAAAAGCAGTTTGAACTGCAGACACTAATACATGCATTCCAAATAAACACAATCTGCTAACTCTTGTGGGTCAAATAATGATCAAATGCAAAGGTGCAGAGTTCTGTTGAAAACTTGGCAACTTTAAAATAGACTTCCTTCCCTCTGCTTTAACTTAAAAAGTTCAGCAAACATTTCAGCCTTGAACTATTGAAGCTGAATTAGTCTCACCCTTCACCCTACCTATCTAGGTTTTTTTTGGTCTTTAATCATTTCTTAAGACAGCATTGGCAATGTTTTTTTTCCTCAACAGCATGCTTGTTTCAAACTTAGGCATATATGAGAGGTGCTGTCTGAACCAATTCTCCATAGGCATTACTTGAAACATCATAAAATGTAAGGACTAGAAGGGATTGTGGATATGATCAGGTCCTCTACCCAATTCAGGAAGTTACTCCACCAACAATGATTATGGCAAGCAACAATGTTGGGTTAGATATAGAGTCAAACCTGAGTAGAGCTGAAATGGGCAGTCCATATGAACCTAGGCAAGTCCCCCTCCCCCCCAAAAAACTTGGCAGCTGTAAGATGAGTGAACTTTTTGGGGCATTATATGTATATATTAGATTATGAAACAATATTAAGGTTCGTAAGAGTGATTTTTATCTAGCCTCACTAGATTTTTATATATTTGGCTTCAAGCTTTTATTGATATTTTTATATTTTACAGTTGATATGATTTGTAAGGTGCCTAGAGTCACTACCTCAGGACACTAAGTATATTTGTAAAGTGAGTAAAATAGATGGAGAAAATTTTATAAACTAACATTCAGGGAAGAGGAGACAAAAAAAAATCTTACATTTTTTTTAAAAAATTGCTCAATTAACTTTTATTCAGCTTTGCTTGAATTCTTTCAAAAATGGATGAAGATTGCAGTCCTTTCCTACCTCTGCCCACGTGTTTAGATATTTGGGCTTTTGGAAGAAAGCCCAGAGGTTTATACGTTTGATTCAAATGGATCTTTCTCATCAAAGAGAGCCATGTCCTGAGGTCAGATATTACCCTGTTTGGGTGATATAAAGTGTGGGATATGATTATCCCACACAATCTATTAAATAGTGCAGGTGTCCCCACCCCCTCAGCTGTGGCCACTACTGGGCCATGGCCCATTTGGAACTGGGATGCACAAATGGTGGCCAAGCATATGCACATGTGTAGCTCCACTAAGGTGAGCAGTGGGCATTCACACACAAAGCTCCATTTGTGTGAAAAGTGGGTTGGTGTCCCTGCCACTTCAGCAATTGGAGCTGCACACACTTATGCATGCACCTGCCACTCACACAGAACCATTTCCTCTCCCCCGCTTCCCGGCCACCAAGCCAGAAAGGTTGGAAACCGCTAAAATAGGGCTCATAGATTATTAATTGAATCTAAAAATACTTGAATTAATACTACTTGAGAATTCTAGGGAATATGGTCTGTAGATTCCTTGATTGGGGATAGCTGAACTGAAACTCAGAATGGTCATCTTCCTTCCTTAAAACAGCAGGCTTTGTTTTAAAACGAGACCAATCCACAGACTATTGAAGAGTTAGTCATTTCACAGAAGGCATTGTTGAATGAAAACCGGAATTCTGTACATTACTTAGACATTTCTGAATTAGCTTCATCAAATTTCCCAAGGAGCTTTCATACTGATAAAAACAATAGTAGCTGCCAAGAAGTGCAAGCAGTTGTGAGTGCATCTAGTCAGTGATTAAATGAAAGGAATTTTGCTAATCCTCTTATAGAGATGTTGTTTCATGCCAAAATCTCTTGGTCTTCATTAAGGCAATCAATCTGCATTTTTAAAAATAAAGACTTGCTATCTCCAAAGCAGATTTCAACTCCTGGATTAAATGATAAATTACCTTTTGGGGTAAAATGCACATTGTGTAGTTTGGATTAAGATTACAAGTATGAAACCATAAAACTGCAGGGGAAGGGGAAAAAATAGGTTAAAGAATTAACAACAGCAACAACAACACATTTGCCCTTCTGCTCCAAATGACCCTTTTTGATACCAGAGAACTAGCACCAATAACAACTAACTAGCCAATAGTCAACCTTATGCATCAGTGTTGCAATTCAATTCTATTGATCACCTCTTAACTTTTGGATCCCTTACCCACTTTCTTACTTTCCTCTATTGGAGCAAACTGCAGTTAGCAGAGCATGAATTTTGCTGTAACAATGGCAGAAAAAGAAATAACTCTTCACTTTTCAATACTGGTGCTTTGATTGCATTCCATATCCTTTATGGTTCTGGGATTTGAACTTCAAAATATCGGGAGGTACAAAGCTGGGGAAGCTATTCTAGTCTAGGACTAGTCTACTTGCAGCAAAATTAGTACGGCAAAATTAGATATTTCTGCTTATTACTTTTCTTGTCTTCTAATATTCTCCTCCCTTATTCTTCCATTGCAATATCTTTAGGAAGTCAGTAGGATCTAAAGTTTAACACGGAACACATAAATATTAAATTTATCATCATCACATTTCCTGATTACTGCATATATTATGCAGGGAAAAATAAACAAAGCTTTTTGCCATAGCTTTTATCTCTGCTATTGACGCCACTATTTTTTCCCCCAGTGTATATTACTTTCCACTAAAAACAAAAACCCAAAACAGCAAACAGTGAAAAAGAACAAGACACTATTTCAACCATTTTATTTTCATCAAGCAAAATTAGTAAGCCAGTTAATTAAAAAGAGAACAAATTATATTGCTTATTTAGTGAAGCTCAAATAACTGTAATGCCACTGCTTAAGGCTTAAGGCTCAGAGTATGCTTGAAAATATAAAACTGCTGTGACATTGCTGAAGGAGACCAGGGATGGAATTCTATCATTCGCACCTATTCACTAGAACCGGTTGTTAACATTCTAAGCAGTTCAGAGAACCGATTGTTAGAAGGAATTACTGGCCTAAACCTGTAAGGAAAGCATGAAGGTAACATTCTGGTGTTGCTTACAGAAACTGCCTCTCCGTTGACCTTTATTACATTCTTGGCAGGACTAGACTTCCTGTCTCAGGAACTTCTCTGGCGTTTTTCCCCCCCTCCTTTGCTGGTATTTTGCTTGAGCGGAGTGATCATTTAAAGTTACAATGGCACTGAAAAAAGTGACTTATGACCATTTTTCACACTTGTGCTTCAATGTGAGTGATGTTGAGTTGGCACACCCAGCCAATAACATGACCATCAAGCCACACCCACCAACTAAGCCATGCCCACAGAACCAGTTGTTACAAAATTTGAATCCCACCCCTGAAGGCGACTATATATGGACCCTTCTATACCTCATGGTATAGGGCTTAAAAACTTTAGATTGTTGATGGAAAGGCAAAGGGCAGTATTTTTGAAAGCTTCTTGAGTCCTATTAACTTTTGACATCTCTCGAGTGGCTACAGCCAAGAACTACTTTCTAAAATAGGCTTGTAAAGCTGGTAATCCATAAATCTGAACAGGAAATAGCAGCTAGGTATTGTGGCTTGTCAAAACCTTTGGAAAACAAGAGGTTTCTCATAATCTTATGCGGTTTCTCCTCCTTTCCTTAGATATTATGTCAGATTCATTTGTTATGTCTTTTCAATGGAAGAACAGGGGCAATAGAATAATATTTGTAGCTCAGGTCTGAAATGAGGGGTCCTTGGTACTCTCTGAGCAATCCTGGTGATGTTACCTAGTTTGGGTAATGAAACATCTGCAAGAAAAAAAAAACTAAGCTAAGAGAATACCAAGGACCCCTAATGTACACATTCGTAGTACTGACATGAGTTTTGGGGTGTTATCTTCTTCTCCATACAAGAACTGTGAATGAAACTCTTGTTAGATTAGATGTCAGGTGTAGGTCCTGCTGAAATCAGTTGTACTGGTACAGGGGCTACTGGGAGTTGGAACAGGAAGATGAAATGGCATAGAATAATGTTCTTTATCACTTTTTCAGAAGGGCATTATGGCTTTGCAGCAATCTGGATGTGAAGGGCAAAATGTGATTTGGAATTGATATGGATTTGTACATAATAACATCTGTTTGGAATGTAGTCTTTTCCCAGGATTGGTCATCATTTGCAGAGGGCAGATATGGGATCCCAAGGAAAAAAACTCCACATCTGCTTTAATGCATTCCTTACAGCTACTGTATCCATGTCATTTCTCACTTTTTGCAATTTTACTAATCCCTGGGGCCTTGATTTGGGCAGACAATCTGCAATGGATGGGTTTCTACTCCCTGAATAAGCAGTTTGCGGTTTGAAATGGTCTTAATTTCATATTTGTCACTCCAGTAGCTCCTATGATTCAGCATGCAAGTAGAGAGCTTTTGACCAAACAACCAATTTCAGCCCTAATTGTATATTTTCTGCTAACTGTGATGCTTACTATGTGTGGCTGACTTAGAAGCTATAGCTAGTGTATACATTGTGATGACACTGCTGTCAAAACTGCATACAGAATACATGCCAGCCTGATTTTAAATAATTGACTACTAACACAACTTCAGTACAGTTTAAAATTTAAGAACTTGATATATAATATAGTCTGCCTCCTGAAGATACTTTCCTTAATTTGTTATCCTATGCACTATTAACATGTAGTGTTCCAGCTGTTCTGCCCCTTTAGCCTTAAGATATTTTCTAGAAACGAAGGAATCAGTGAAAAAACACAAATAAGTTACATATGAGTGACAATGACATCTGGATTCTTTTGTAAAATTCCTAAATGTGGTATGGTGGTTTAATGAAATAATGGCTAGGTTCCTTTCTTCCAGATGTTCTAAACTAATCTAAGTTCTCAGATATATTGGCACATGTTCTGAAGCATATTGGGGTTTCATTCAGATGTAGAATAGATAGAATGATAATTAAAATGTACGTATGTATGTGATTGTGTGTATATGTTTTTATATAGAAAGAAGGGAAGGAAGGGAGGGAAGGATGATTTCCTTTAGATATAATAATATTGAAAGGATATTTAATAAAGAAAAAGTTAAGTCAGAATAACAGGGTTGGAAGGGACACTGGAGGTCTTCTAGTCCATCCCCCTACTCAAGCAGGAGTCCCCATACCATTCCAGACAAGTGGCTGTCCAGTCTTTCCTTAAGAGCCTTCAGTAATGGAGCATGCACAACATCTGAAGGCAACCCATCCCATTGATTAATTTTTCTCACGGTTAGGAAATTTCTCCTTAGTTCTAGATGGCTTCTCTCCTTGATTAGTTTCCACCCATTGTTTCTTGTTTTGCCTTTTGGTGCTTTGGAAAAGATTGTCCCCCTCTTTTTTGTGGCAGTCTTCAACTAATGGAACATTGCTTTCATGTCGCCCCTAGTCCTTTTTTCACTAGATTAGACAAACCCAATTCCAGCCATTTTTCTTCATATGTTTTAGTTTCCAGCCTCATAATCATCTTTGTTGTTCTTTTTTGCCCTCTTTCCAGAGTCCCAACATTTTTTTTTATAATATGGTGATCAAAACTGGATGCAATATTCCAAGTGTGGTCTTACTAAGTCTTTATAAAGCGGTACTAATACTTCATCCGATCTTGATTCTATCCCTCTGTTAATGCAACAAAAATTATTTATTTACAAATAAAACAAAAAAAGTTATTTATTTGTGAAGGAATACCAAGGAAAACATAGTGTTTTATTCAAGTACTGTACCACAGAGGAGCTAGCCACTCAGCTCCTCCAGCTTTGTTTATCAGTGGATTAATTTTCTCCCTCTTTCAGTTATGTTTCCCTTTGTTATGTTTCTTGCAGTGAGGCCATTACTAGAGGCTGCCCTGAATGTGAGAGGCATAGGGAAAGGGGGAGGCTAAGGGAGGAGAGATAACGACAAAGGCTTTATTCTCCTGTCCAGACCATCCGCAGAGTGGGCCCAGTGATCAGCTGAAACTGAACCCTGAATTGCACGTTTTTTCGGTGCTTCAGGCGAGGGCTGGGCTTGAGTTACAAAGCTGAATCTCTTCCATCAATTAAAGTCTGTGCACAAAGCAGCTGCATTGAGTGGAAGGTGAAGGAGATTTAATCTTCACCTTTCACCTTGGGTCAGAATACAAGGTTACCATGGCAGGCTGTTATTAAAAATAGATTGTTCCTGTCAACTTAATGTTAATTTTTTGTAGGTAAAGTTATTAAGACATTCTTCCTGGCTCTTCTAAGAGACTTGCATTTGCAGCAAAATTTCAAAGGAAGCATTAAATGGTGAAAGGCAAAACAGAAAATATAAGAACCTGCATATTCCAACACCTTTTCTTCCTACTTACTTTCTAAGAAGAAAGTAAGGCAAGATGACCTGTCTGTGAAAATATAATTTCATGAAGGCTGCCAGAATAATACATGAAATAATTTTCAGTGCAGTAAATGGAAAAATGTATCTTTTTAATTTGTTATTTTAAACTACAGGCGATAGACAATTTACATGAACAAACCTTGGACCAGGCAATAGAAGTTTTGCATTCTTAATTCTGCAATCCCGTCTCTAGGAATTATCTCAGCCTCCAGAGAAGTTATCGGAGAAATCAATGAGGTTCACAGTAGGAGCAACTTCTCTTCACTTTTTTTTTTTTTTTTGTGGGAAGATGGGTGGAACATACTTTGTCGTTTCTCTGTTTTACTTAAAAATTAAAAAGTTATATGAAAGTACCAATATGGAAATAAAACCAAATGTATTTTTTTAAAGAAAGAATCAAAACTTGGTAAAACTAAACAAAAAAGTTTTAAAGTCTTAGAGATTTTATTAATTTATTTGAGTTTTTGAAGGTTTCTGAATATGGCGTTCCATCATTGGAGTCTTTCTTCATGATTAGGATAATATCTATGTATGAAGTAATATGTTAATAAACATATCCTTTGAAACCATCTTTCATACCTATCTATTTTCAACTTTATTCATTTAAAATTGGATTCAGTTGGGTGCTTTTTGTATGCGATGGTCTTATTATCTCTCTGTCTTATCTCTATCCATCTACCTTCTATCTTCCTTCCTTTATGACTGATGTCAATGCTAATTCTTATTTGTTAACATTATTACAGTTAGGATTGTATTTTATATTATCAACTTATGTGCTATAAATTGACGTGGTATCTGAAAAGGTGACCTAGTAGTACTCTGCATACACACACACAAACTTTTCTCCATTATACCTTAGTTTGCAAATTCATATGTATATAAAAGAATAATCATTTATTTAATATATCAGAAGAGATACAATCCATACTTGTTGAAGGGTATAGCTTTCAGGATTTATCCAAGGAGTTTGGATAATTACCCATTTGGCTGGCTAATGCTGAAAATGTGGAGAGAGATAGGAAGGAAGGAAGGAAGGAAGGAAGGAAGGAAGGAAGGAAGGAAGGAAGGAAGGAAGGAAGATCATTATGCTTTTACTTGTTCTACATATGAAAAACCCAAAGAAAACTGTAAATTAGACACAGAGAGGCACAGAAGAAAAGTATACACTTCTTAAATACTGGAAAACACATATAACATTGTTATATATCATCTCTAACTGAATAACTATTCCCTATTTTTTATTTTTTTGCTGTTCTCACAATTTGTTCTCTTTCTGCTTTAAAATAATTAATTTTTCTTTCTGCTGTTGCCTGCGATCTTGCTGAAACACTATGTACTTTTGCCATGCAGACAAATCTCCCAGGAGTGTACAAATTAATTTTCTGCAGAAACTTGCTTATTCATAAGCAAGCATATGCACACCTTAAGATTCTGCAATATCAGTTTGCAGATAGTATTTTTGTCAGTTATTCTTAGACTATTTTTTCAGTTTTGTCTCTAACGGTAAGATGCAAACTATGTATAATAAGACAGAAACATAGCAGAGCAAATTTTCCAGTTTTGGAGCGAAGAGAGAGAGAGGGAGGGAGGGAGATTGCCTCTCTCCATATGTAATAGAAATAATAGTAATTGTTATTATTCTAATCACTAATTAAAACATTATATTTTAAACATTAAGAAAAGAAACTGAAGGCTTGATTTAGGCTTCCTAAGAGCAAGCTATTCGAACAAATGTAATCAAGACCACAATTGAAAAAATAGAGATTGCACAAAGGAGCTCAACAAACAATGGATTATATACTCAGTTCATGCAAGATTCCACAAGCTAATTATAAACAATGACAGAACATAGTTGCCAAAATGATTAACTGGAACTTCTGTAAAAATGAAAGTAAAGAAATCAATGAAAGGAATGTAAAGTTGAAATAGTGGTAAAAATGAGCAAATTAAAATATTGTGGGATTTTCAAATACAAACTGATAAAGTTTGGGGTCACATCACACCAGTTTTAACTGTGGTTGAAAAGAAGAAAGTGTGGATAATTGATGTGGCAATACCAAGTAGAATAAAAGACAATATTGCAAAATCACCAGATCTGAAAATTGAAATTAAAAGATTATGCCATAAACTGTTCATGATGGTCTCAATTGTTATCAGCACACTGGGTTCCTTAACCAAAAATATTGAATGGCACTTAGAAAATATGCACACTGACATTTTCCTCTGTCAATTATTAAAAGCCAAATTGTTTGGATCCACATGGATCCATTGGTATATTAAGACAATCGTCGCCAACCGGTGGGCCATGGTTCACTGGTGGACTGTGAGAAAATTTTGGTGGGCTGCAAATCTCACTCCCAGAACACCCCTCCCAAAGCAATTAATCCAGGCTGCACAGAAACACAAGGCTGCACAGCCCACATGGCCCGTGGAAACCCTCCCCGCCCACTCACTCCTTATCCGGCAAAATTGCCTGCTAAATTGCTATTTTCTGCCGATGGCAGACAGATAGATCACTGAAAGATTCTGTGAGCAACTCAATCTGCCTGCCTGCTTTGCCTGATTTTGGGTAAAAGTTGCTCTTTTTTATAAAAAAATCAATATTTACATACATGGTATGTTGTGAGTTAATTTTGTGAGTTTGTTTGCAAGCAAATTTTATGTGACAGACTGCCTGCTTTGCCTGATTTTGGGTAAAAGTTGCTCTTTTTATAAAAAAAAAAATATTTATATAAATATTTATAATATTTACATACAAGCCATGCCCAGCCAGTCACATGACCACCAAGCCACACTCACAAATTAGACCACCCCCACAGAACTAGTCAGTGGTCCCTGGGATTTAAAATTAGGAGTTTGGTGGTACCTGAGGTCCAAAAGGTTGGCGACTCCTGAATTAAGACATTCTAGGTTCTTAAGAAGAACTTCATGCATATGAAACTCAAGCTGAAGAACTACCGTGCTTCTCCAACAATACAGCCTCCCCAATAGGAAGACCCAGCATGTTTTCTAGGCATAACATGAAATTAAGCCCCTTCCCCCAAATTTAGGCCTATTTTAAAACATGCAAAATGGGGGGAAGGGTGGGGGGACTTGCCGTTAGGAGCGCCCCATGGGTAGCCATGCCTTGCCACCAGCTGCTCCTAATGGGTGATCATGGCAGAGTACAGAGAGCTCCCTACTCCTGCCAAGCATGTTTGCTGCAGACCCGAGACCTTCAGTGCTTGTTGCTGTTGATTTCCCTTCTGCCCTATCCTGTTTGGAGCTGCCGCTGCGTTTGGAGCACTGCTGCATTTGGAGCTGCTGCTTCTATGTTTGGAGCACTGCCGCTGCTCCAAATGGCAGCAGCACTCCAAACGCAGTGGCAGCTTCAAACGCGGAAGCGGCAGCTCCAAACATGGTGGTGCTCCAAACACGGAAGCGGCAGCTCCAAACGCGGTGGTGGCATGGGCAGAAGGGAAAGCAACAGCGGCGGGTGCCGAAGGTCTCAGGTCTGCAGCAAAGGTATTTGGCGGGAGTAGGGAGCTCTCTGCACTCTGCCATGATCACCCATTAGGAGCGGCTGGTGGTGAGGCTGCCCGTGGGGTGCTCTAGATGAGGATGCAAGGGGGGGAATTAAGTCACCCCCCAAAGGACGGCCTAGCTGTTTTTTCGGGGCTCAAAAAAATGTAAGACCCAGCCTTATTTTATGAGAAATACGGTAATTTGTGATTCCATATTGTTAGGCAACTACAGATCAATGATCTGCTTATGAATAAATTTTAAATTACTAACTGGTATGGTAATTGATGCAGTCCAACAGCATCTAGTTGAAAACAAGCTCTTTCCACCTAAGTAGAAAGGAAACTACCCAAAGAGAGAGGAACAACAGATCAATTAGGATTGGCAAGATAATTCTGGAAAGCTGCAAGAGAAGGAAGATGTACTTGAATGTAGCTTGGATTGGCTACAAAAACACATTTGATTCCCTGCCACATGACTGGTGCCTAGAAATAACAGAGGTCAGTAGAAACATCAGAACCTTTGTGCAAAGATCAATGACTATGGAAGACACTGTGGCTGGTCAATGCTGATAGATTGGGAGAGTTTGATATCAAGAAAGAAATGTTTCAAGGACCCTCATCACCACTACCATTGTTTGCCATTGCACTGATTCCTCTGTCAACAATAGTGAAAAAAATCAGGCTGTAGCTATCCCTCCACCTTTACTCAGAAAATCTGAAGTGGTATGGAAAAATTTGAAATAGAATCACTGTTCAACACTGGGCCAAGATATTGCAGTGGAGTTTGGACTGGGCAAATGTGCCATGCTCACTATTAAATGCAGTAAAATAGTGAAAAAAAGGAATCAATATGCCCTATGGTAATAGCATTAAAAGTGTGGATGAAGATCATCACTATCTGGGCATCCTTCAAACTGGCAGCATCAAGCTGCAATGGGACAACTCACCATAGCCAGGTTGCCATTGCTGGGTCGCCACCCCTGAGTCACCCTGGCAGGTTTGCTGTGGGACAACTTGCTACAAGCAACTCGCCACAAGATAACTCACCATGGGAAAATGCCAGAGGCTAGGGGAAACTCCTCTCCTCCTCCTCCTCCTCCTCCTCCTCCTCCTCCTCCTCCTCCTCCTCCTCCTCCTCCTCCTCCTCTTTTCTCCCTTTTTGATCTGACTTATCCCCCGCATCAACACCACTTGGACACTGTGGCAGAAATTCCTGTGTACTGAAAAGTGTGGGACTCTCTCCCTCTTCCCCTCAACACTTCATTGTTCCCAATTTTTCCCCGGTCTGAGCTGAGGAGGAAGAAGAGGTTCTTCTCACCTTTGGCATTCTCCCCTAGTGAGTTATCCTGCAGGAAGTTGTTCCATAGCAAATTGGCCAGGACAAGGCAGCTGAGGTGAGCTGGAGGCAGTGAGTTATCCTACATTTCAGAAACACTAGAGTAAAAGAAAAAAGAAAGCGTTAGACGTCAGTGAATACATCAAGACTGTTCAGAAGATTGTAAACTCCAAACTCAGTGGAGGAAATACCATTAAGACAATTAATACCTGGGCAATTCCTGGCATTAGATACATGCTGGAATAGTGGACTGGGCTCAAGCAGAACTAAAAGATTTGCATAGGAAAACCAAAAAATAATGACAACGAATCATGCTCTTCAACTTCACAGCAATGTTGATAGACTCTAGTTACCAAGAAAAATAAGTGGGCATGGAATGTTGCAAGCACATCTGATGGTTGAAAAGGAAAAAAGGGCGTTGGAACAATATCTGTAGGACAGTGAAGTAGATGTACTAAAACTAGTACACCAGGAACCTTAATGAGTACTAGAGAGACCAAACTGGTCTACAAGAAACACCAAATGAAGAACAGAAAAGAGACATGGGAGGACAAAGTATTGCAAGGCCACTTCATTAAAATATATATCAGGGAAAGGAAACAACGATAATAGTAAGACCTGGCAATAACTAAGAATCAGAACGTTGAAGAAAGAGACAGAGGGGCTAATTCTGACCACATAAGACCAAGCCTTAAGAACAAATGCATACAAAGCCAGAATTGAGAAGACAATAAGAAACAGCAAGTGCCACCTATGCGAAGAAGTTGATGAAACAGTGGACCACCTAGTTAGCTGCTGCAAGGAGATTGCACAGACTGACTGCAAACAACAGCATGAAAAAAACTCACCACAATGGTGTATTGCAAGATCTGAAAGAAATACCATTGGCCTGTAAGCAAGAATTCGCGGACCATACAGTAGAGAAAATAATATAAAATGAAGAAGCTAAAATGCTCTGGGACTTTAGAATTCAAACAGACAGGCACCTGTCACATAACATACCAGACTTAACAAATGCTGATAAGAAAGACAAAAAAGTCTGGATAATAGATATGGCAGTACTTGAAGACAGCAGGTTAGAAGAGAAAGAATGGGGAAAGATAGCAAAATACAAATAGAAAGACTGTGGCAAAGCAATGCAAAACATAGTACCAATAGGTGCCTTGGGTGCAATCCCAAGAACAACTGGAGCATCACTTGAACATTGGCATTCACAAAGTCCCCATTGGTCAATTGCAAAAGGTGGCTTTACTCAGAACAGCTTACATCCTGTGATGATACCTGTGCCACCATCAAACTTCAACATCTGTCTATCCCCGGTCCTTGGGAAGGACTTGATAGGTGGATAAAAATGCCAAATCCAATTGAAGTGTCTGGCTAACTACATGACCAACCATAATGCACTAAATAGAATTATCAGTACAAAACATGAAAACTGGTTTTTGTTATTTTTTTAAACTTGGAACTCAATTTGTATTCTGAATTTGGTGCAAATTTCTTCCCAATTTCTTGAACGGTAGTTTTTATCCGTAACCACCATAGCAGTAGCTATTGGGTTATAACAGCAATTTCTATAGGAAGAATCCCTGGTTGTGTTGTTGCCTAAATATGATGAAAGTGGAGGTCCACCATATCTAGAAGTCTGATTCATAGAGTCCAGATATTAATTTCCTTACATTTGACAAGTACATTTGACAAGTACCCTTTTTAAAAAAAACTTTGCATGGAAGAGAAAATGGGAAAATTAAAACAACAGCTTACATTAAACAGTCCACCTTTTGAAACTTGGTAATATCTATATTAGCTAAAAATAATGATAGTTACAGTTTAACTCAGCTACCGGATATTGGATTGGGAAACATTGGCTGAGACCTTTATGCTTATCTTCCAGATTTAAATTACGACCTTAGATATTGTTGGTTCTTGAAAAATGAGATACATTAGGGCTATCTTCAAATTAGGATGTGCTGGAGAAAAGCTTGTGAGCTTTATGAAAGCATCTGTTAATCACCATGGGAAAGAGGATGAAAGTCTTATTCAGCTGTGTTCATCTTATCATAGGCAATATAGTATATTATCAAAAATGGAAAATTGGAAACGGTCTGATCTTTCCTATAGTTCTGTGTCTCTTATGACAAACACTTGAAAACATCATTATAAAAAATGCAGAAACCTTTTAAGGAAAGGACAAACTGTCTTTCCTGCATTCATCTTGCCACCAGTTCACCTTGCCACCAGTTCAGCAAGGGATTTGGTGTCCTGTCAGAGCTTATCCATTAAGTATCAAGTTTATCATTATTATTTATGTTCTTATTTTTCCTCCCTTAGTGCAGTACAAATAATCTGTCTCCTACAACATTAAACAGTTTTATTCAAGTGTACCAAATTAATCACTGGAGAACAAGGGTACTCATCCTTCTAGAATGCATGAAGGAATCAAGTTTCTGAACACAGGGACTTTTATGCCAGACTGAATCCTCTTCAGTTTGGTGGGTTCTTACTGTCTATCTCATTAATTACCTCCCATGGCCTCAAGACATATTAACAACTCTCTAAAGAATATTTAGACTTTGTTTATATTGATATAAGATCAACAGTTCCTTGAAATAGTTAAGTTCATCTCCTCTATTAGACAGAGTGATAGTTTCGTCGAGCAGAAGTTGTACTTAAAGGAAGGATGCTCCGTATGCTACCTTACACCATGAGAAAGGTACATGAGAAAGATCACTGACCCATTATCATTACTGAAGATTCACAAGTGAAAGATAATGCTAACTGAAAAGGCATAATTAATGATATCTCATCTAGTTTAATTTTTTCCATTTCTTATCCATGCTATACTGCCAGCAATGTTAGTCATTTCTGTGGACAAAACTGTGATTGTGTGGGAAATGTAAATATGTAGGTCTTGTTAGTTTCCTGGAAAAAGCACACACATAACCAGGCTCTACTGTTTGGAGGGGGGGGTGGAATGGGCATATGGAAGTTAAATGAATATGCCAGGGATTGATATTTTAATCTGATCAAACAAACTGTCCTATAATAATCTTAACGGAGGGGACTGGATCCATTACCTTTCCTCCTTCTCCTTTCAAAAATCCATACACAAAACAATTGTATTAGGTACTTACATTTTTTTAAAGTATTTATTTAGAAAAGCATTTCTAAAAAAGAAACATTGAGCATATTTATGTTAAAACTAATTACTATTTATTAGAGACAGGAAAAGTCTGTAAATCATATGATGGTGAATGGCAAACAGATGTGCAGTTTTGTTATGGTTTGAGGTCTCTGTTTTTAAAAAACGCCATTAAAATGTTGAACTGGAATAATATCTCACTAATGCTAAAACTTAGATGAGATGAATATGTATTGATCTATGTGTCCCTAGTTTATATGCCAAGAGTTCTATTCAGGCTACTAATTGAACCCACACAGACCATGAATGAAGTCTACCATGCCAGCCTAGTTTCCTCCCCCTTCTCCCCAGCCTAACTTTATTTCAATGTAGTTCAAGTGGATTTTTTTAAAAAATGCTGTCTCTACATTTCCAGGGAATTTTACATGGATATTTTCGGCCAGAACTGGAAGACATTTGACAAATTATCTGTACAGGAAGGGTGGGGCAGGGAGGAACATCCTGATTGCTTTAGGCATAATAGCCCTATTGTTGTTTGATTGCCTAGGACTTTAAAGGAAGGAGGTTAAAACCTACTGTAAACAGAGGCTTTCTTCTGCTTTTACAACTTAAGTGTTCTTCCCCTCTCTTTTCTCATAAATGAATTATGAATTTTGCAACCAAGAAGTAATGCAAATATCTTCTTACATAGAAAGCAATTGTCTAAAATAAAATTAAGGACTATCATTGTAGACATACTGATGGGGAAATACTCCCTCTTCTTGCTTTGCATTCCAAATCAGGATGCTGACAGGAATTATACTCCAAAATTTGTTTTAATGCAGATTGTTGCAGAACATGGCTAATCTGAATTAAATTTCGGAGTGTCTACCAAAGGTTAGTGGCCTTCCCTGGAGATTGAATTTTGGTTTCCTTAGCATGCATTATGACACAAGATTCCAGAAAACAAATATTTTGCCATTTCTGACTATAGGGCAGGGGTGTCAAACTTACGTTGTCACTGCGTCGTGACGTGACGTATCTCAACTTTCCCCCTCTTCGCTAAAACAGGCATGGGCATGGCCACTCCATAATGCATCCAGCCTGGGGATCACAAGTTTGATCCCCCTGCTATACAGAGTTAGAAAGAGGTTGCTGGGATAGGTGATGATGTTATTTGGTTGGAGTCCCTAAATTTATGGATTCATAGTCTAGATTTTCAGTCTTCCTGATGTCTTCATTCTAGTTTCTTAATAAATTGTTTTCAATAATACTCTTCACAGTTTAACTGAATCTGTTCTGAGTGTTCCAGATTTCAATTTCTTGGTATATTGAAGAGGATAATTTATAAAAGATGGCATAGCATGTTATATATGCAATGTTTGTTTCTTGTTTTGTTTAAAGATGGGAGCTCTGCTCAGACAACATGCTTGCATGTAAACCTTGATATATAAGGAATGGTAAGTATACTATGATGTTGTTGAACATCAACAGTCAACTATGGATACAGTGTAATTATTTGCAGTGGAAAAATTACATATAAATATTAATGCATCCATGCTGTATAGATTTCTGTATTCAGTTACATGAATGAGAGTGGCTTTAGAAATATAACAGTATGATGTAGAACAGGAAGGGCATGTTCACAGTTCATCTTGCATAATGACCTTGAATGCAGATATATTATGCCGAACGCCAAGAATAAATTAAATGTAAATTATAATTGTATTTATAAAACATAAGAGATGCTCTCCTGAGTTCTGAGGCTAGTTATACAGTGGTGAAATCACATTAAAAAACAACAGCCAGAACAGAGATGATATTCGGCAGGTTATGACCAGTTCTGGAGAACTGGTAGTGGAAATTTTGAGCAGTTCGGAGAACCAGTAGTGGAAATTTTGAGTAGTTCAGAAAATTTCATTTCATCTTTTTCTGATGATCATCCCTTCCCTTCCCTTCTCAAGTAGTAGAAAAAATTGTCCTCTGTGATTTTCCTGTTTGATAATTTTTAGTAGCATGAGCTTTAGGGGCTCTGATGGGTTGAGCATTCTTATTTTTTTTCTCTATGAACCTGTCCATCATTCTTAGTTTATTGAAGGATCATACTACTAGGTTGACAAAGACAGCCATTCTGAAAGAAATACAGTGTCATAAACTGATATTGCCTGGTTCTTAGTTATTTATTTAATTAATTTATGTATTAAAATTTGTTACAGCCACTGAGCTGCAATGAATTCTCCTTTTTTGCTTTTCTGCCTCTTTGTAATACAGTTAAGTAACTATTAATACTTTTGTTGTGCATTGTCTCAAATACCTGATATTGGAGGGGTGTGATATATTTGGTATAAATAAGGTATTCAAGTTGATTCTTGAAAATATGAGTGCATAGGGATAGGGCCACAATGGGGTTCCTTGGACAAATCCTAGTAGCTGGCTTTGCATTTCAGGGCAATTCTGCTGGTGCTTAATACCGTAACTCCTTTCCAAAGGCTGACCCATATAGTAGGCCCATTATTTCAGCACATAGAATAGCTCATCAAATTATTTAGAATGCCATGAAATCACACATAATATCCCTGAACGAAGTCTCAACAGTATTTTCATATATGTAAAAGAGAAATAAAGAGTAATCTACAATATATATGAGAGGTTCAGATAAATGTAACTTTACAGATTTTTACGTATTATGTTTTAAAGTACAGTAAATAAATTATTGTCTAGGCAAGAAAGTAAGAGTTAATTGATTTTTCAAACTTCATTTTATAATCAGAGATTATAGCTTTTAGAAAAAATAAAATGCAGAGTCTTATAAAGATTGATAAAACAGATTTTTGCTAGTAAAAAAGTAGCCTTTGTTTCTAAGTCCATTAAACATGGATTATGATTTGATAAACTTTGAAGTCAACCTTATAAAAATGTTTTATTTACTTGAATATCCCCTAAAAACAGAATTCCCCCTGTGAACAAATTGTAACATATAGACCCTTAATATTTTCAACGTATTTCAAAGACTCTTTTGAAAGACCTTTTTTTAAAAAAAAAATCTGTCCAGTTTGCATAATGTAAGCATCCTCCCTCCACCCTCCCTTTGGTGGAACTAGCTCAAACACTTCACAATGAAGAACTAGACGTTAATGAGCTGCAATTGTGGGAAAACGAGTGCAGTGTTGGCCTGCCTGACCTGCAGAATAATGCTACATTTAGCACAGTATTTCCCATTTGTATCGTAAGCATTAAGAGGGCAACAAGCAAGGGTCTTTTCCCCCCTCCTGTTTTGTTTTACAGAAAACTGGTAAAGAAGGATGGGGGTGGGGAGTTAATCATGCATTGGAAGAAATTAATGTTTTTTTCTTTAATAAACACAGTCAATTGACATAAAATTGTGGTCTTGTTCTTCATTTCTTTTTAGGTGCCCTATCTGTTTTTTCTTTCATCCAGGAATGCAGACTACAGAATAAAGGTTTTCAGAAGGCATATTCTAAATGAAGGTTAGGGAAATGTTTAAAGCAGTTCAATGGAGAACCAATTACTCAGAGGGATGGTGGGCTCCTTTGACTGAGTGTATTCAATAGGGATGAACAGACATCTGCCAAGGATGCTTTGATTTGGATTCCTGCACTGAGCAGGAGAGTCAGATTCAATAGCCGGTGTGTCTGACTTCCACATGTATATCTATGGAGATTCTCAGTAATCCAGATCATGGTTGTTCCATGGGTGTTCCCCCCACCCAAGAGGCAACTGGACTTTCTGGTTTTTCTTTGAAGATGTTTCGCTTCTCATCCAAGAAGGGAAACATCTTCAAAGAAAAACCAGAAAGTCCAGTTTAAAACAAACAAACAAACAAGCAAAACAACCACATTTGGGATTTCCACATGTATGTTTCTAGGCATGATACGAGCTTCTGTATCCATACAAACATGTTTATTGCAGAGAAGAAAAATGGAATCATTTTGTGAAGAAGTTCATTGAGATCCAGGAACTTGAAAATCCAGTCCTTTCTAGCTTTATGGGATTAGGAATGCCACTAGGACTTATGTATTCTGATCTGAAATGAAAGAGAGTGGTAGTGATGAAGATGATGTCATTTTTGATACTTAGGTTGTAAATGCTGCTGCTTATATAGACATAAAGAGCATGTTCAAAAGTAATAAATTGTTGACTGCCCATAAGAATGCTAGGATAGTATGCATCAGCGAGTAGAAGGGGATGGAAATGAATGGCTGGAATCATAACAAGTAATACTTCAGATTGTAACATTGTCTTGAAAATTTTATGGGCCACAATCTCTTCATCCTCCTGGCTTGCCAAAACTATATATGGAAAATTACCATGCAGCATAAATAAAACAGGACATGAAATCAACACTTTGTCATAAAGAATTTACAAGCTGCATTGCTTCTGTAGAGGAAAAAAAGGAGATTAAAAACAATTGTGAACAAATGCAATTGCATTGGATTGTTTTTAAATGCCTTTTCAGAGAATAGCAATAGCACTTTGACTTATATACCGCTTCATAGTGCTCTACAGCCCTCTCTATGTGGTTAACAGAGTCAACATATTGTCCCCAGCAATCTGGGTCCTTGTTTTACTGACCTCAGAAGGATGGAAGGCTGAGTCACCCTGAGAAGCAGAGAATACTATACAGCCTACATTGAACCTGAAGCACAAATTAGGTCTCTTGACACTGTATGTTGCCCAGCCATTCCTCAATCAGGCATTGTATACTTTATTGAGCAGGACCCCTATGTTTTGTTGCTACACAGGTAGTCCTTGACATATGACCACAGTTGGGACTAGAACTTTTGTTCCTAAGCAAGTTGGTTGTTAAGTGAATCATACTCTCAATTTTGCCAAGTTTTAAGCAAATCATTGCAGTTGTTAAGTAAATCATGTGATTGTTAGATAAATCCAGCTTTCTCCATTGACCTTGCTTTTCAGAAGCCACCTGGGAAGATTGTAAATGGCAATCTTATGACCCTGGTATGGTGCAATTGACATCAATACATGCCAGGAGCCAAACACCTGAATTTTGATCACAAAACTATAGGGATGCTGCAACAGTTATAAGCCTGAGGACTGGTTGCAAGTTACTTTTTTCATTGCTAAACAAATGATTGTAAGTCAAGGGCTACCTATAAAATAACTTCTTGTGCTTCTGATCACTAGATGTTTAGATACCATCTCCAAAAGAAGACTCTTTTCATACAAATGTTTTGTTTAGGCCTTGTTCCCATTTAGACCTTGTTTCAATATTTAGTTTCGACCTTATTTTGGCAGCAGCCAAAAAGCTAATACAATCCTTGGTTGTATCAATAGAGGCATAGAATCAAAATCATGTGAAATATTAGTGCTGATTTATAAAGCCTTGTTAGGAATGTAAGTCACCTAACAGTTGGGTTGGAAAATATATAAACCAGGATAGACATTTTAATACTGTCTCTTTAAGGGAATGCTAAAATTGTAATTGGGTGTGGTTCCTAAAACGGTTTCTGGAGCTAGAAACCTGGGTTGTTCTGTCCTTTTCTGGAGAGTGTTGCCATTCCTGCATTGACTGTTGCTGATCATTGTTAGTCTTGGATTTGATGTAAGTCTGTTACTGAACTGTTTTTGATACTGGACTTTATTATTGGATTATCCCTGGACTGAAAACTGACTGCTTTAACCGTGAATGACTTGGACTGTCCGCTGAACTTTGCTTAACCGTTTACTGGAAGTAAAAACCTACATTTTACTATACAGTTTATCTGTGTGTTGGTTGTGGGTTATTCTCACTATTTTCACTACATCTCCCTGTGTGCGCTCATTCTCCTAATGGGGAATTACCTCAACAAGCCTTGGTAAGACTCCACCTGGAATACTGCATCCAGTTTTGTTGAGACTTTGGAAAAAGTCCAAAGAAAAGCAACTTAAATGATTAAAGGCCTGGAGGCTAAAACATATGAAGAATGGTTGGAGGATTTGGGTTGGCTAGCCTAGAGAAAAGAAGGACTAGGGGGCGCATAATAGCAGTATTCCAGTATTTGAGAGGCTGCCACAAAGAGGAGAGGGTCAATTTATTTTCCAAAGCACCAGAGGGCAGAACAAGAAACAAAGGATGGAAACTAATCAAGGAGAGAAACAACCTGGAATTGAGGAGAAACTTCCTATCAGTGAGGACAATTGACCAATGGAACAGCTTGCCTTCAAAAGCTGTGGGTGCTTCATCACTGGAGGTTTTTAAGAAGAGACTGGACAGCCACTTGTCTGAAATGGTATAGGATCTCCTGCCTGAGGACGGGGCTGGACTAGAAGACCTCCAAGGTCCTTTCCAGCTCATTTTGATTCTGATTTTGTTCTGACAACACTGAATATTGACTAGCAAACCTTAATCAGACTGCACTTGATTATAGACCACCCGTAAGTCCAATGAATTATCCAAAGCTGCAATATAAATATACATTAAATAAATTAAATACAGTTCAGTAAACTGATTTGCAAAGGTATAGTTATTATTCAATCATGTAACAAAACTAGATAAAGCTGGGTAAGTTAATATTAGAAAAGAGGCTGAGACTTCGTAGAGAATTGATTATTTAAAATTAAAGCTACCCAAATAACACTAGGATCTGTGTGGGATTAGGTTTGGATAGGTCAGAAAATTAATGGCTCTCTGTTCTCCTTGACAATGTAAGCTGCAATTGAAACATTTTTTCTAATAATTAAATTACTGCTACCTTTCATTGTATATAGACATTTTATTAGCTTATGAACAAAGGTGTCAGAAAACACAAATTGGAGTTAAGCACCTGATTTTCACTGACCTTTTGCAAGAGGCAAATGTCTTCAAGCCCTTTATGTGAAAATTGTTCCCTAAAGGATCGTATGACATTTGAATAGTAGATTTAAAGGAGAGAAAAAAAGGCAATTTAGGGCAACTTCACAATATGGTTGCATTGCCAAGTCTTGTAAATGCATCACTTCCTTCTCCAGGGCAATGATAATCAAAGTTGAATGAAGGTTCATACATAATGTGAAATTAGAGAATTTTAGTCTTGAATCTCTGAGGTCAAAGGCTACATTTCTCTTGTTTTATGTGTCAGATGGCTGCTTCAAGCCAAATTGTTGCCACAGAAATAGGAAACTTCAGTGAAATAACAAGTCACATTCATTAACTTTGCAGTGAGTTTAGAGAATTAAAATCTGGGATAACTGTATACATGTTACTTCAGTAGAAATTCAGAGAGTGGAGGGGAGTTACATCTGAAAAGGGGCTGTGAGAAAAATCTAGGATGTTTACAAACTGAGGGAATGGGAAGGCAAACAAAGTTCAGTGAAAATGTGTCCAAAGTAATATCAGTTTTGACAGTTTTAAAGTGAAACCAGAAAAAAAAATCATGAACAGGATTCTTCGATGTCTATTAGATAGCATCCAGAATTAAAAGCCACATGCCTTAAATACCAATTGATAGGGAGTAACAGTGGATGAGGACTGCTGCTTGCCTGTCCTCCTTTAGAATTCCTTAGAGGTCTCTGGGTAACCGCAGTTTGGCACTTTGACTGATCAAGCATCTCTCTTCTAATGTTCATATACCAAAGGTGTTTTCTGATAGGCATCTAAGGCCTAAATCAGAGTTCTACATTAATTTCAGAGCAGAAATATGATCCATTAGAAACATGCATTAAAATGTTATGTGGCTACGAATGACCCAATAACACATGCACCTACAAGCCATAACATAAATAAGGGTGTAGACACAATCCTGCCTATTGTGCAATTAATCTGTATTTCCAGTAAAGGAAATAGGATTGGAGGAGGGAAAATTCTTTTCCCTTGCTTTCTCTGTAGCTTCAATGCAATGAAATTTGGTCAAAAGGTCTTTTATTTCTCACATCTGCTTACCTTACGGTTCCTTCAATCAAGATTGTTCTCCCAGACCTGCAATTTTCTACCTAATCAATTCTATCAAAATAAATAAATAAATAAACAAAGATGCCTGAGGCCAAGCCTGGCTGAATCTTTACTAAGCCATTCCTGAATTTGGCTTGCTCTACCATGTCTCTGTTGTCATAAATTAGATCCTGAGGGTGGACAACTAGTTTGGTTGACTTTAAGGATCTCTCAGAGTCTGCTTTCTAAATGGCTGTTTGTTAGTTTTTGCTCTAGGGGACACTCCTGACTCTTCACTGCAAACAATCAAAATACAAGTTCCTTAGAGCTAAACACCTGCTTGCCTTGGGCCAGGAGGGGGAAAAATACCTTTCAGTTTGGTGAGACTTGTAATGAATACAAATATTATAGTAGAAAAGTTAATCAACAGAAACCTCTTTAAATAAATTACAGACCAGCCCAATGTATCCCCCACATGATACTAAAGAAATAAAAATTATAAAATATAGGATTACTTTATACATTTCTTGCTGAGTTTGTATTTTTTGCTAGTTGTTCCCAAGATCTCAAGATGGGTGAAACACAGGTCAAAGACAGGATGTGCTGATATACAAAATCACATTAGAGTTTAATCAGTTTCACTGAGATTAATGGGAGTTAATCCAAAATAACTGCGTATAAAATTGCTTCTTTTAAATATATAAATGTTATTGGGTTTGAATTATTTATCAGTGCAGATTTAATGCATGCTAGATACAATTAGCAACCACTAATTTTTATTTTTTTTAATTATAGGAAGCTGAAAAGGGTAGAAACAAGAGAGAATGACACTTCCTATTTCCTTCTGTTTCTGCCTTTCCCAGAAGGACTTTCAACATGCCTTATGCTATAAAATGAAACTCTGTGTAGGGTTTCAAATTGTGGGATATTAGAAGAATCACAGATTTATGCTGGCATCCTATTAACCTTGTTAATGAGAAAGTCATTATAGTACATTTTATTTTAATTAATTGTTTCATATATTGGTGGACCATTTTCCATTATTGCAAATCACAAGTACATAACTCACTGGTTGGGAGTACTTTAATCATTCTGTTTTGCTATGATAAAGCTGCTGCAGCAATTCACAGATCATTTAAAGAAAATGAAAGGAAAAAGAGTAACATGTAGGAGGAAGAAAAAACAAATTCAGACATAGTTCTTAAAGTTTCAGAGCATCTATAATGACCTCCTGAGATGAGGAGAAAAAGGCCACCAAAATGGCTTTTTTCTTAGCAGAACTATTTTAGAAGCTGTCATCCTTTTTTTTTTTTTTTTGCTATATTATAGAGGTTGAGAAGAATCAAATCACAGCAAACTTTTAAAGAAAACAGCAGGATAATATTCTTGTATCTTCTTCAACATTGCAAGTTCTTATCAAGTGAGAAATGCCACTTCTTTTGAAACTCAATGTCAAACAGAAAAGTATTTAAAAAGTAAACAGCCTTTTTTTCTTTTCAGGCATAATTATGTGGTAATCATTTCTCCCTGTCATAACTGGATGTATACTTTATCTGTCTTTCATTTATGGAGCTTAAATGAAACTGTGACACTAATTTATCCATCTGACTATCCCTGAAGTAATATCTGCAGTTTAATGTAGCTAAAATGAAAAAAATCCCTCACATTTTAATTTAAAAATCTATAGCACTTTGAAACTATGAGCGATTATATTTTTTGATAAGGAAATACTAATATACTTTTTTGAGGAGGAAATCATAATTATTCCCCTTTTATGAAAAAAAAGTCTCAGATTTCCATTTGTATATAAAGTCTAAATGAAAACTGAAATGCACCATGATTAACCATTAGATAAAAAGTTGTGACTAGAACAGATTAGCCAGAATTAAATGTACACTTGATCAAATATTATACTATACATTCTTATTTGGTTTTTTTATTATTTTAATTATTTAATCTTAAGAGATATGGCTATCAATAAGCCAACGAAGTCAATTCAACGTGAGGGTATCACTTTCTTTATTAGCAAACTTTGTTATAATGGTCTTTCTATCTCAAACATTTTAGCTCTGCTCTAGATTTGTCTAAGATAAGTTTGACCTACAATCTATAAATTTATATTAACTTTAGATAGTGTGCTGCCCTGTTCCCCATACACACATACACACACATATACACACACTGTAGCAAGAGTTCTATAGATGTTTATTTACATCCCCCCTCCCCCCAAAAAAACACAGATCCTCTGAAAACATTCCTTTTGCACAGGTACAGATTCCGAGCTCAGCACAGCAAGAGTCACTAGGTAACTGAATCCAACAAGTATATACAAACTCCAGGAAAGTAGTCCACAATTTAAACAAGTCAGGATACATGGCACAAGCATACAAGGCATACAAATGAGCATGTTGGTCAAGCAACACTCAAGTTCTCAGGGTGGGATTAAGTAGGCAAAGCCAGTACAACCCTTCATGAGAGGTGAGGTTGCCTCATGAGTAGTCTAGCTGACCAGCATTGTGCCTGTCTCCCCTCTGCTCTCCATGTCCTTGGATCAGGAGGAGGTGTGGACTCCATCCCCTCTAATTGCTTAATGGGCAACAGCTGTTCCTGGTCCTTGCTCCAGGAGCCTCATGGCCAATTCGCCTACCTCAGCTTCAGCCTGTTATTCATCCAATTGATCCAGCTGAGGCTGCTCCATTGGGCTAGCACTCTTTGAGCTCTGATCTTGATCAATACTCCATTCCATGTTTTCCTCTGCAGACTCAAACTCACCCTCCTGCTCTGAACTTGCATCTGGAAAGGGGGTATGTGGGCAGATCCATGACAGATAGGGATATACAGAAAATAAGAGATTTGATTAGATTTACACCAATAATGAGTTCATGTGATCAAAATATGGAATGTGCACTTCCCCACTTCCTTGTTTACAGAATAGGCAAAGTTTCCCTGTCTAATCATGCTTGGCTGTAGGCCTCAATGCTCATCTCCGTTTCTTAGCTGAGGGAGCCAATTTTGTCTGAAAACACTTTCTGTGGTCATGTGGCTAGCATGGCTATATGCCAAAGGCACATGGAACACTATTACCATCTCACTGAAGTGGCACCTATTAATCAACTGGCATTGAATGCTTTCAAACTGTTGGGGGAAAAAATGGTGCAAATAAAGAGGAAACCACGTTAGTTACATATGATTTACTTGGCCAATGAAATAGCCATTTATCTAAGTCAGAGGACTCCAAACCATTATGAGGAAGAGACAGAAGAGATTTAGGTAGAATATTTCTGAGTTCATTCTTCCTTGTAATAGCGATGGAGAGAAGGTCTGCAGATCTATCTATATTTTATTTATTTGTATAATAATAACAAGATGGTGAACATATCTGACATATCTTCCTATTTTCCCTACATCAACAACCCTGTGAGGTGTGTTGGACTGTGAAAGAATGACTGGCTCAGAGTCATCCAGTTGGCTTTCATGGTTAAGATAGCACTTGAATTCATAGTCTATAACTTCTAGCCTGGTGCTTTAATACCTAGATCAAACTGGCTATCATGCTTAAAAGTTTTAATCTTTCATCATAGCTTTCCATCCTCTAAAATTGAACAACGGAGATTGGGGTGAGCATCTCAATATTTCTATAGATCTGAGATCTTTAGGGGAGAACAGGTTATAATCTTGGGATTAAAAAAAACACATGATTTCTCATTTGGGCAACTTAAAGGGTTAAGATTGGAAGAGCAGAAATGTGCTTCCTCTATAATATCTTCTTCTGTGTGGACTGCTAACCAACTAACCAGTTTATTGAAAGGATAAGTCTGCTGTTTATATTTTTTAGATACTCAAGTAAAAAACAAAGTTTTGGTAAGGAAGAGCTTCCAGATCTAAGCTGCATAATTCTGTACAACTGAATTTTCCAAGACAGATCTGTAATCCTATTTATGGGCTGGGCCAGGTTATCTGCAAGTCCTTCTCTCATGATTGAATACAAAATACATGTCCCAAGATAATGTTTCAAGATTCAATCTGGGTTGGTCACTGGGACTAGAAGCTTTTGGAAGAGAAATTCCCTGAGTATCCAGCACAAGTCTGAAAGCTCGGAAGACAAAACCTCTGGTCCCAATGACCAACCCAGATTGAATCCTGTAAGATCTTCTCTCACTAAGGACATCTATCAGTCCTACCAGACCAGATAGCGTGAATACACTCCTAGTCCCTTCCCGTAAATATTGCAATGTAATGCAAGTTAGAAAAAAATGGCTTTTCCTTATCCTATGGAATATTCTTTCTCTTAAGGTTTCATGGATTATGGATTCAGCAGGCCTCTTCCAGAAAGCACAGAAGATCTGGTTTTCCCCCCAAGTGCTGAGATACGAGGGGGTGAGTGAGAGGTTTTTATGATGTTTTATGTATGCTGGAAATGTAACTTTGGAGCCAGATTTTTAACATTTATGGTTTTAATATATTTATGTATATGCTGTTTTATTAATTGCTAATTAGGAGTTTGATACAAAAAGGCAGCTTTATATTTAAATAAATAAACATTAAAATATTAAATTAGGGTATGCAGCATTTTGTTCCAATAATATTCAATCAGAAAAGTGTGGGAACCTACAATATGAGGTTCAATACGAATATGAGCTCTAAATGCACTGTTTCCTGCTCTGCTAATAAAATACATTTTTCAGCATCCCATTTTCTTCTAGGGTTTTTTCCAACAAAAATGCAGAAAGCATTAGTTAACTCAGAAGGAAAAAAACTAGTATTTTTTTTCTTTCAAAAGAATTTCATTTTTTTTACTTCCAATACACAAAAAGTGTACAGAGCACAATAGCAACAGATGCACTTAAAAGCCAAATAATTTTGTAAAAAAGAAGAAGAAAATATAACGATGAAATGTTTATTTCTAGAATTCAGCTCTCTTTTAAAGCCAGTGCACTTACTTAACTGTAGCAAGTCAGGGGTGGCAATTTGCCAAGAGGTGGTGCCTTGCTTGTAGAAACTTGTGCAACAGCATAAATCACAAACATAGGCCAAAGCTGTTTTCTTTGTAGGCTTCACTCATGTTGCCTGCAGCTATCGCTGCTTGCAACTCTATTTAATCACTGTAATTATTTCCAATGTGTCTATCTGGGCAATCTTGAGCTTTATGAGAATGTTATTCATAGCTTATCAGTTTAGAATCTTGAGGGTCCCATTCCTTTCTCCCCAAGGGTCTCTACTAAGCCGGTTTCATTGGAATCAGGGCAGAGGGATGCTTGTAATGTTTATATCTTTATTTTGAATTACAGGCCTTTAAAAAAAAAACCCTAAGTCTCTGAAACTAATCAGATCTTGAAATCTCAGCAGAGGCTATAATTTCCTGGTAGGAAATTAAGGACCATATATTGTTTGTGAAAAGGGAGTACCTACAGAGATCCTGATTGGCTTCTTGGTTTACATCTTAATTTGCTGACTGTGTAAAGATTGTTTGCCCAAAGGATTGACAAGTATATAGAAATGGCATTCACTCTGGTTAAATAGATACTTCCTATGGGAGATTTTTAAAAAGGGATTTAACATAATAAGAATGCTTTGCAAGTTAATTTTGTCAAGTGATGAATTGTGGGCAGTATATTCTGAAACGGATTCTGCTGTGATTGACATCAGAGGGTACAAACCTCTACAAATGAATCTTGTTCCAATTTCTCCACTGGAAAGAATCTACAAATGAAAGTGGGAACAATTTTACAAATAAATTGAATATAGAAGAATGGAACTATTTAGATATATAATATTGGTTAAAAAAATGCTGTCAGCATTCTAGCAACCCTCCTTTTCAACCAATAACTTCCAGATAGACATCTCTCAAAGATTGCTTTATTTGGATAGTAACTGGCACATCTGTGGAATCTCAAATCTGAACGTTTCCGGCTTCCTTACAATATTCAAAACTACAAATCCACACACACACACCTTGGCCGTCATCACATCACAAGGCCCAATCATGATCCGTCCTAAAGTAAGATTCTTATTTCATTCTGCACCATACTCAATGACCTTGAACTAGCAAAAGAATTTTATTTTTCTACTTAGAGATACTCAATTGAATCCTCCCCTCCCACTTTCTCAGGCTTGTGGCAGCGTGGGAGCATCAAATTTCAATATGGCTTCCAAAGCTGACAATTGCACTATCTTTAGTTCCAGAGGGCACAGTTCTCTAAATGCTTTTGACAGATGTTGGAAGAAATATCCTTCTGGGTTCAGTTCCAAGTGGGAAAAAGAAATTGGAAACATAGAGGCTGTTTGGAAGGTTTAATATCAGGACCACATGGCTTGAAGCTTCAGAGAAGGATGATCACATGCTCCAAGGTGAGGTGCTGAGGTGCTGAGAGTGCCTGGGTTTTATATCTTTTGTTGGGATTTGAATTTGAGCTTGTATTCTGATTGGTTGTCAGACTCCCATGAGGAACAATTCTGTAGGCTGTCCTGAGTTCCAGGCTTGGTTGAGCCTTGCTGGATGATGATGTAATGAAAGGGCTTTGGGTAATTCCTAATGGCTCTGTCTGAAGAAGGTAGATCTTTTGTTGTGTAGAATAGACTGGCTCAGGCCTTAATGGCCCACCCATTAACAAAGGTGGGGGTGAGTTTCTGCTTCTGAGGTGAGTTTCTGCTTCTGAGGTGAGTTTCTGCTTCTGAGTTTCTACTCTTTTTTAGAGGAAATATTCTGCCTTTTTAATATTTCCTAGGCTATTTCAATTTTCTAGAAGAGGGGTCGGTGCTAACTCCCTACAATGAATAGTGGAGATGCTGAATATTTTTTGAAAAATATAAAATGTAGTCATCATGGTAGAAGAAGACAAGTTGTGTTGTGGTCAGGTCTGTCTTGTAGTCATATAGAAGTACATAAGCAACAATCTAACCCTCATTTCTTTTGGCTGGAACTTGACACTGGCTTAGCATAGTGGTTAAAGTGTTGGATTATGCCCAGGTAAATCCAGGTTCAACACTATATACATCTGCAAAAATGTATAGGGAGATTTCAAATTAGTTGTCTCTTAGGGTGGTTGTTGTCAGAATAAACTTGGAAAAGAATGATGTGCACTGCTTTGAGCTCCTAGAGGAAAATTTTGTAACATTTCTAATAAATGGTTTTAAAGAGAATATTACCTTAATGGAGATAAGGTATAGCAAACTTTAGACATGCTGGATCTATACAAGTCCATTCATCAAGGACTGGCATGAATAAATCTGCATATGGACAACATTAGCTGTTAAGAGTTGAGATGGTCTGTTATTCCATTAATTTTTAATTAATTTGCTGCATTGCAAGTTGATTTATCTCAGCCTTCCTGACTATGGTGTTTTCCAAATGTGCGGGGATTATGAAACCCATCATTTGCATGAGAACCCTGGGAATTGTAGTCCTCACCATCTGGAGAGCATCACCTCTTAGTTCATGTTGATGATCTATGCCTTAAATCAGTGGTTCCCAAAGTGGGTGGTACTGCCCCTGGGGGGCAGTGGGATGCCTCAGGGGGGGCGCTAAGAGGCAAGAGACTGGCAGGGGGCGCTAAGAGGTGGCAGGGGGGTGCTGGAGGAGTCCAGCCACACTGAAAAAAACATGTGGCGGCTGGAGGTTTTTCGCAGGCACAGGAGATCAGCGCAGCACAGCGCTGCAGGCGGGATTCACCGTTCCTATCCCGGAAGTGTCGCTTACACTGAGCCGCGACAGGTCCCCACATGGGCCGGGTCAAGCTGGCTGTGAGGAAGGTCTCCCCAAGGAAGCGAGGTAAAAGTGCATGCGCCGCCTCATAGTTGTGTCGCAGGAATTACGTAGGGTAGGCCTTTTGGCATGTTGAGTGTTCTTGATGGAATTGAGTGTCGGGAGGTTTTGCTTGGTGGGCCATGGCCTAGAAGTTTGTGTGAAGTGATGTTGGGGATTACAGGAGGTGGGACGGGCTTTGCTCAGAAGCAGCTGCTGAAGGGGGGCACTCAGAGGTGGCAGGGAGGCGTTTGGAGAACTGGCACCACAGGGTCATCCCATTTACTGTTGCACCGGTGAGGGGCAAGGGGCTCAATGGCATTGAATGCAGCAGTGGCAGCACATTGGGAAAGTCACTTTGGCTTTGCTCTACTTTCCCAAAGTGCTGCCGCTGTCACATTCTGTCTGTCTGTCTGTCCATCCATCCAAAAGGTCTGTCTGCCTGCCTGCCTGCCTGCCTGCCTGCCTTCCTGCCTATTTACCTACCTACCTGCCTGCCTGTCTTTCTGTCTACCTACCTACCAATATAGATCTATCTACCTACCTACCTACCTACATATCTATCCATACATCCATTCAAAAGGTCTCTGTCTGTCTTTCTGTCTTCCTGCCTGCCTGCCTACCTACCTACCTACCTACTTATCTACCAATATATCTATCTACTTACCTATCTATCCATCCATCCATCCAAAAGGTCTGCCTGCCTACCTACCTACCTACCAATATATCTATCTATCTACCTACCTACCTCTCTCTCTCTCTCTCTCTCTCTATCCATCTGTCAGCCCCACAGGCACATCAGGAAAGTAGAGCAAAGCCAATCAGGGAGGGAGGGGGAGAGAGAGAGAGAGAGAGAGAGAGAGAGAGAGGGAAACCTGATGCATCAGATTGAAATGAGGCCTAGTTTAGATTGAGGCCCTTTTCCACATTGAAACATCTTTGGCTTCTATTAAAGGTTTTGTGGACGAAACATGGTCAAGACTATCAGGAAGCTCTCAGATTTTGTTGAGGCTTTAAACAGGATCCATTGAATGAGATCTCCACCCTAAAAATTACTTTTCCCCAATATATTACAGTGCCAATTCTGAAGAAGGCAAAACCAAAATGTACTGGTAAATTACAAGAACACACACACAGACACAGACACACACACACACACACACATTCCCTTCTAACCCTGCTGGAGCAGGTGATTGGACTAGAATAGATATCTCATTATCTTTCTCCTCCCTCCTTCTTTATTTCTTTTTCTTTCTGTCCCTTCCTTCCACCACCCCCTTTCTGTCTGTCCCTTTATCATTCTTTCCCTTTTCTCTTTCTTTTCTTCCTTCTCTCTTTCTCTCTCTCTTTCTTTTGTCTCTCTCTTTCCCTCTCTTAGGCTCACCCCATTGACTTGGTGCACCGCTTCACTCGGACTTGCTTGGGCAGGTCCCTGCAGTGCAGCGGGCTCAGTGGGATGGACCTAGAACATGGCAGTGGCGGCACGTTTGAAAAGTAGAGCAAAGCCAGAGGTCAGTAATTTTTGCTGCAAAGAATCACAAAAGCTTGCACAAGAAGGGACTGTGCACAAGAAGGGACACAGGTCGATGCAGTTCAGCGACATAAAATAAATACAAATAAAACAAATCAACAAGAATCAGCAAAGCATCTCTGATTAGATTCTATTCACTACTAGAATCTAATCAGAGATGCTTTGCCAATTGTAGTGAAATGACCTGCTCCAGAAGGGTTAGAAGAGAGTGTTTGTGTGTGTGTGTGTGTGTGTGTGTGTGTGTGTGTGTGTGTGTGTGCATAGCTGTCAAAACTCCAAAAACAGGTGAAGTAGCTCTGGGGAGACCAGCCATAAATTAGAACACTTGCTAAACAACCAACCATTAAGTGAGGACCACTTGTATTTGGTTTGCCAATTACCTGGCCACGCCCACCGAGTCACATGACCACCAAACCACACCTACCCGGTCATGTGACCAATAAACCACACCCAGCCAGCAAGCCACACCAGCCAGTCACATGACCAGCAAGCCACACCCACCCAGTCATGTGGCCAGCAAGCCACGCCCACCCAGTCATGTAACCAGCAAGCCACGCCCTCAAATTATGTCATGCCCACAGAAATTTGAATCCCACTCCTGGGTGGGGGACACAGAGGATTAGTTTGTAGCACCAAAGGGGGGGTGGACTGAAAAAGTTTGGGAACCACTGCCTTAAATGATTCACATATGTTACTTATACTTAGAACAGGGGTGTCAAACTCAATTTCAGGATTGTGTTTGACCTCAGAGGGCTGGGGGGGTAGCATGGCCAGGGCATGGCCATGTTGGGTGTGACTTGTGTCGGGGGCACCTGTGCTAGCCAATGCTAAAGCAGGACCTCTCAGAGACCTCCCCTCACTCTCATTAAAATCTCTTTCCTTCCTTTCTTCCTTTTCTTCTTTTTCCTTCCCTCTTCTCTCTTCATTCTCCTTTCTTTTTCCTTCTCCTTATTTTTCCTTCCTTGCTCTCTTCCCATCTTCCCTTTCCCTTTCTCCTTTCATGCTCAAATGCAAAAGGGAAAACATTTCTCCTTTTGTTTTGTTTTAAGTTTGTTTTGATAGCCCTCTACCAATGAAAACAGAGCCTGAGAGGCCACATGCAGCCCCCCCCTCCCCGAGCTCCATTTTCTCTGGCAGAGGCATCACAAGCCGGTCCTTTGCTATTTCCAGACTAGCCTTGCAGGCCAGATCTAAGCACTCCACGGGCTGGATCTGGCACATGGGCCCTGAGTTTGACACCCCTGCTCTACATGATAAGGAAACTTATAAAAGCTTCCAGGATTTGAACAAGCATAACTGCTACATACAATTCCATTTCCATTTTGGAAAAAATGGTAGACTTAACACAGTGATGAAGCATAGATGTTGTGTACAAAGGCCTCAGGTTCGTTTGGTTGTTTACTTATTTAGAAAATATAGATAGCAGATTCATTCTGCAGCATCTCCAGGTAGGATTAGGGAAAAGAATCATAAAGAGCTAGAGTCAGTATCAGTAAACCCTGGATGTGTGGAAGCTTTCTTCTAATTCAGTAGAAGGCAATTTCCTGTGCTGATGTTGACATATAATTTCAGATCAGAGATATATTAGCTTTTATCTCAGCCTCCCTGAATTTATCCTTCAAATACATATACCAAAATATCAGTTGTATCTTACATGGAATGTTTCATAGGTGTTACAAATATAATAGTGTTGATTTTGGAAAGAATTACCTTCCAGGAAAACAATTAATTGCAAATCTGTACTCCTCTTTGGGGCTCTGAATGGGTATCCAGTCTAAATCTAGGGCAATTCATAAATGATTTTCTATATGTTTATGATCTATCTGATAATTTTCATTTGAACTGATATAAGGTTATGCTATTTTATCCAAGTAAAAATAAGCCTTGCATTACACACCTCTAAATTAGTTGATTTCCTAGAGGGTTCAGACTTTTTGCTTTATTACAACAGAACTGTAGATGACACATAAATTCTACCATCACAATCAACAACAAAAACAGTTTCCATGCTTTTAAATATCCCTAAATCATGCATTATTCAAAGGTTCCTCAGACATTCCTAATGATTGGAGAAAAAAGTGAGACAAATTAGCAGGATTTTTCTTGGGCAAACATCTATGTCAACACAGATCAAAGTCTCTTGATAAGATTAAAGTACATTTTAGAGGGTCATGGGCATCCACAACAATCTGAGTTTTTGTCAAAATGACAGCACATGAATTGTGACATCCCTTATGTACTTGGGGTGAACCCATCCCTACAAACACCTATGCAGAGGGAGAGATTTTATACATGCATAAGACACCATGAATTGAAGTGTTAGACTAACAGTTTGAAGAATTCTGATTAGTATTAAAATTAAATTTCCAGGGAGTAATTTTGTGCCAAAATCTGTATAAAAATAGATATGTGGGCCTCTTTTATATTTATGGAAGGACCCACCTGCAATAAAACTGAATGCCCAGTTGATTTAAGTAATTGTACCAATGCACGTTATCTGCCACCACCCAAGTGTGTATACAAAACTCTATTGTTAAATATCAGATTTGTTTCATCCTGTGGAAGGAAAAAATATGCTAGCAGATGGAATCCAAAAGAACAATGTACTTTCCACATCAAGAGATGAGAATTTAATAACCACAAATTATTGCAGGTAATTTGGCACAAATTTAGGCTAACCCACAAAAATGCAGTTTTGAGTAGAAAGAAGAAAGAAGCATCCTATAACATAGGAGCCACTCTTCCCATTAATTAAACTGTGATTCAGTTCAATTATAATAGATAGTCACAAATGCCAGGAGATGGAGAATTGCAGCGGAATTGTACATAGTGATTTTGAGCCGGAAGGTTGTATATATAAACAGATAATGTACTCATATGCAGCAAGAGCAATAATATCTTCTAAGTGCTATTGCTAACTAAAACAGTCATTAAATGATATATTCTAGGAATCAAAAAGAGGTAATATCATAGCATAAAGCCTACCAATTAAACAATATTTACAAGGCAGTGAAATGCTAGTCCAATGAAATTTAGCATACGTGGGAACAATGGATGCAGATCCTGACACATAATGCAATGTCTTTTTCTGCTAGCTGATGACCAAGCACTGACAGGTATTATTGGTAGGGAAATTTGGTTTCCTCCCTGCTAAAGAAGCACCGCACACATGTTCTACTGAGAAATGCGAAACATACCATGGATATTCCAGGAATGGAAATGATATTTTATAGATATTATCAGGGGCGACTAACTGATCATGCCAAAGAAAGTTCAGTTAGAACTTGATATTTCTTCTTTCTTTCATTTTTACACAATCACAGCAGGTGGCAGCATATGATTGACCTTATTTGGACGGAGGAGAGAAGGAGGGTCAAACCTAGTTTGGAGATGGGAGATGGTAGGTTGTAGGTTAGCCTGCAGTGTGGAAAAACCTCTTGGATGATTGCTATACTGTTGCCAAGGTAACCGCATGGATGTGTTCATGATATCACTGGGACATGAGGTCAACTCAAAATAATTTGTTACTTTATAGGTGGTGGTTGGGAGGAGATGGTGCCAGAATCCAGGAAAAAAAAAGGGACGAGCTTCAGACACACATTGCAATAGCTTCAGAAAATATAAAGACCCATTTTCAGGTAGTAAAATGTCATGAACCTTCAATTGTATGTTGTAATTCTTAAACATATCAAATAGATATTTTGCAAAGTAAGAAATAATAAGATAGCTGTAAGAAATACAAGTAAGGTAACACAGAAGGAGCTTTTTAAATATTTGAGACACCGTTATTGAAAAGGTAAATATGATTACCTCACTTGAAAAATGAGATGGGGAGAAGCAATTATGCTTGGTTAGCACAGCATATAATCCCTGAATTTAGAAGATTTGAATGGAATATTACTGGAGAAACAGAAAGAGAAAGTAGAAGAACAGAGAGAGAAAAACAATGTTAGAAAGAGAACAAAGCATGATGCAGACACCTGGAAGGTTCTGGATTAGTCTTTGAAGTTTACCACAAGATTATAAGGGCAGTAGAACATTTGATCATCTGCTCAAAACCACACACACACACACACACACACACACACACACAAAAACCCCTCCAAACAAAAACAAAAACAGGTAAGATATTAAAGATAACCTCATCCTCAATGGCAGGCTGTAGATGGTTGACTGGATGTGGTTACAAATTAAACTGTAATATAAGATGGACTTTTCATGTAAGGGTTTCCAGCAGAAGTTGTGGTTGGTTAGCAATGATATTCTTTCATAAAAAACTGAGAATATATTATGGCTTTTTCCTCAGTACCTTAGTGTGGGACTCAGAGCCATTTAAAACCCGTAATTAATGCCAGGTGCATAAACTTCAGTCATATTTTTAAACTGTGGAAAAAATCGTCAGGCCCGAGAAAAAATGAACACCCTCCATTTGCCATTCATTATAGCTGTCAGGCAACCATAAATAGAGGACCAACCATCTGCAGGTGTACTATTCTCATTCTGTTGTGCAATCCCCACAGTTCTTATAACTCTGCTAAATGAAATGTTTGTCCAAGGAATGACATGAAGGACACTGATGACTTAAGTAACATTGCCCAGTCAATTGCACATTAATAGCAAGCTGCAATTTGGCCACCATGACATTTGCAGTTAATAGCAATGAAAACAGTTAACCTTTTTTGTCAGTTGGGAGTATTTATTATGAATCTAGAATGATTTGACAAATATTTTTTACCGAACTCTGGGAAATATAGTTTAGTGGTGGATGGTTGCCATCTCTTTAAGAAATTTCTCAAGAACTTTACTAATTTTCCAAGGTGCTTTGGAGAGAAAACCATAACATTTTAAATGGAATAAAACTGGCATAAAATAATAATATGAATTCTGTACTGGAGAGTGAGTGATTCCTGATATAGAAATGTGTAATTTATGTGTATATTTATTTAACATATAAACATTTTTTGGCTTACGCCCACCATTGTTCACATAATAATTAACATCCAATAAACGTTATGTTAAAATACAACTAGACATATATAATTTAAAATTAAAGATGGTAAAATAAATTCCTCAATGAACTAATGCAATGTGCTCTACCTGAGGCTATGTCTGTAGAGTATCTGGAAGCTACCACTGGTGCACAAGGCAGCTTGCATAGCAGAGATGTTACATGTGCAGCATATAACATCTTTGCTCTGCAAGCTGCATTAGGTGCCAGTTAGCTTCCAGGTCAATTCAAGATGTTAGTTCTCACATTTAAAGCCCCTCATGGCATGACACTGGTTACCTGAGGAACCATCTAATTCGATTGCCCCATTGCATCCAGTCACACAGGGATGGTACATTGCAAATCCTGTTAAAGAATTTTGACTGGAAGGAGGATCCAGCAAGAAACCCTTCTGTGCGTTGCCCCCACTTTGGAACATCTTACTCCTAGAGGTGTGGTGGCCACCCCCACACTTCTGGGTGGGGGGAAGAGACATTCTACAGGACAGATGCCGCAGTAGAAAACACTCATTTTGGGAACCTTTTCCATATGTGCCCCTCCATTTTCTCCTGATTTCTAAAAATTGAACCAGCAGGAAAGATTTAACAGCTCAATAGGACTGTCCAGCATTAATCCAAAATAATTGTAGAAAGAAGATGTGCAGGCTGCTGCAGAGCAAACAATTGAACTCTATTTTTTTTTTAAAAAAACTTGTAATTTGAAAAAGTATTAGCAATAAATAAGTTTCTGTTCACAGCAATGACACGACTTTCTTTTATTAGGTGTGAGCAATTTTAGGGAGGTACTAAAAGGAATGTACATCCTTTGCCATGTGGGTAGACTGTGATGTTCTTGCCTTATTTAGTGATGAGGCAGCCTAGAGCAATTTGTGAATGTGTTATATTTCATTGTATAAATAATCTCTGCAGCAGTCTGTAGCACCCAGACTTTCTATGCTTCACATAAATCTGAGTAAAAGTACCACAAGGGAATTTTTTCCCATTACATTTTTTTTAATTAGCAACATTACTCTCATCTCTAAGGAGATATCTTACCCTTGAGAAATTGTTAGAAAATTTCTTCTCCTTCTTCAGGAATTCTTAGAAGTCTTCCTGTTTCTCTGTCCAAAACTGAGGTGAGGGATTTGAAAAGTCTGTTGGTGCTCAGCTTTTATTTGCATGAGGGAATTTTATTCTCTCAGAAAATTGGTTAATGTGTTGCATGACTGAAAAGGGAATAGAAAATCAAAACCAAAGACTTCTGTTTCTTTTTGCAATTCTTACTCCTCATTTCCCATGGTAGAAGTACACCCCATAACAAGCCTCCAAAGAAAGCAGGAGACTGTGTGTGAACACATGGAAAGGAAAAGAGAAATAGTGAACCCAATGTTACACATAATGCTAAGCTATAATATACCTTGTTTGTTTTTGGCTTTCTGTGATATATGGACCACCCCTTCAATAAGAAAAATGTGGTTGCAGACCACAGTAAAAGGCTTTTAGCAATGCACTAAGCCAAAACCAACAAATCCCATTATGGCTTATTTATGAATTAGAAATAACTGCTCTGTTGCTTTAGGCCAGTGTTTTTCAAACTTGGCAATTTAAGATGTGTGGACTTCAATTCCCAGAATTTCCTAGCCAGCAACATCTTAAATTTGTGAAGTTCAAAAAGCAGTAGATTTATCCCTATTCTCAATTAAGGAAGAATTTCTTTCCATGTCCAACTTTTGATGAAAAGTAGGAACAAGTTGGGGAATAGGAATATTAAATAATAAATACATTTTAAATGAAGAATAGGAACTGAAAGACTAGAAATAAGTTCCTACAATTACCAATTTACCAATCTACCACTCTCTTAATTCCAGTATGAATTCAGATAAGTAATTTTCCCAATGGTGGCTCACGTGGTTAGGATCCTGGGCTGATGATTGGCAGGCTCGTTCAAGATCCAGTTGCTCCACAAGATGGGGTGAGCTTTTGTCACATGTTCCACGCCAATCCATCAATTTGAAAGTGAGGGATCATAAGTAAATAGATGGGTACCACTTCAGTGGGCAATTTAACAGGGACATGAAAACTCCTGGGAGTTTTCTGGGTGTTCCTTTCAACCTGCTCCCAAGACAACTCTTGTAGTAGTAGCACTTTTCCCATTCTTAATTGGACTTACTTTCCTTGAATTCATGCAGGATTCAGCAACCTCTGCTGGATCTATTCACCATCCTAATCTCACACACACACAAAAAAGCATAATACTTCTCAAATCTCAGGACAGGTTTCAATAAGGTCTCATGAATTTTTTTTGGTGGGTGGGCAGTCTAGAAATTGTTTTCAAGGTCTGATGGGCAGCCAAAAAAGACATGGTAGCAGAAACTTACCATGCCAGAAAAGCCATGACAATTGAAGGGAAGGATAGGCAACAGTTCTAAAAAAACACTGGTTTGGGGAAAGCTTACCTATGTTTTAGTTTTTTGGCACAGAACAGAAAATATAACAATCTGGCCATTGGGCTAATGGTACTAATGTCGAACCCTTAACAATTGATTATTGATGGTCTTTAGTCCTTACTCTGTCACACACAGTCACTTTACCCACAGCAATCTATGGGCATTGTGAAGAAAACCTTCTCCAAGATCTGATGTGAAGGCAAACTAGGCTGATCTTGAAGCTTCCTCCACCTCCCCTGCCCTCTGCATATTGACTTCCTTTGCATGCAGACAACACAGTGAATTTTCAACCTTACTTCAGAGTTGTCAACTTGTTTGCTGGTGCCTTGCATTATTTTCTCTTGGCAGACCAGTGACAAAGCACTGTATGGAACACGCCTTTAGAAGTCAGAAATTCAAGCAGCCATGAAAATCAGTTAAGCTTGAACCCATAGAATTTTCCAACAGGTCATTGATCAATAGCCTTTAGATATGTAATGAATAGTTGTACTCTGGATTCTGTCAGATGGTGTTTTCCTTTGGAACTGATAAATTGCACCCTTTTGTGTGAGCCAACTTAGGTTTGAGGCAAGACAGCCTGTGCTGGTATTTGCTTTGGCTCCAACAATGCCATACACTTGCAAAAATACAGCTGGCAAAGGGTGTTAAAAATATCTGAAAAGTTATTTTCATACCTTGCCAAGGGCTTTGAAGCCATGCCCTGTCAGATTTGCATAGAATAGATCTGCAAGAAGAATGATCAGAAATGTTAGGATCATTCCAGAAAAATCTGAACAGATATATTGGTGAGAAAGAAAGAAAATGAAATGTTTAAACCACATTCTCTGTCTTGACTTAGGATACCAATCTCCAGATGTAGTCTCAGTAGTTGCCCTATATAAACAAAGGTGAGATCCACATAGGCCCTGGAAGAGCCATGGAGATTAATATCAGGAATATTGTTTCTATTTCTGTATTCTATAGCATCCCCATACTCTCCAAATGCCTCTAATGATCCAGTTTCTATATAACAGTGCTGGGAAAAGACAAACATTACAACATCTGTACAATTAACCGGGTTGCAATTCATTCTTTAAGTTTTTTTCTTTATTTCTTTTTAAAAACTTAGCACTGGAAGAAAATGTGCTTGATTGTCTGACTGCAATTTCCTAGCTACAGCTAGGAAAAGAGAAGGCAAAGGAGGAGCAGAAATTTATGGTCTTCCCAATTATTTTCATCTTTCTGAAAGCATGCACGAGGCAAAACATTTTATCAATGCAGTTCACTAGCACCAAAAGATGATCACTCAGGCCAGTGGTGGGATTCAATTTTTTTTACTACTGGTTCTGTGGGTGTGGATTGGTGGGCGTGGCAGGGGAAGGATACTGTAAAATCTCCAGTAAGACGTGGTATTTGCCGGTTCTCCGAACTACTCAGAATTTCTGCTACTGGTTCTCCAGAACTGGTCAGAACCTGTTGAATACCACCTCTGTCTCTGTCCCAGTTTTTACCCCATCACCATTTCTTTTCTCAGCTTACTAGATAATTTTAGGAAGCACAGAGACATATTTATAATTAAAAAACATGCAGTAATAAATGACAGAAGACTCAAGAGCGGCTTCTAATAAAAATATTTTTTTAATGGTAAGCGTCTTAATTCATCAGCCATATATACTCATTACTTAGCTTGAATTAAAGCAACACAAAACCCACACAATTTCCTCCTGTGGTTGTGTAGTAGAATGAAGGAACATGAACACATAACTTCAAGGGAGGTAGAAGTAGGTGTGTGAAAGGGCAACACCACTGCAATTATGGACAGCTGTGGAGAAAATTTGCTCAGGATTCCCCAAATTTAGACCAAACTACTGATAAAAGGGAATGATGGGTCAGCAATGCCATCTTCCCCACCTTTATAATATTTTTGGCACATAGTAAAACAAAAACACACCTTCACCATATCAAAACATTTCTCTTGCCCTCTTGCCTTCTAAAAAATTGCACAATCTGAATGAGAGAAGCAGCTCACTTTTGTACATTTTAATAAAATGTAATGTTAATTCAAAGATAGCACCATTAATCCTACAAATGTACTAGCAAATCATTGTTTGCTAGTTCCCTATTTTCACTATTTTAAAACAGAGAAAGGTTTGAAGAAAGAAAGACAGTAGCTTTTCCAAAAGAATTAGTAAGCTCTCTGCCAGAACAAATGGAATACATTTCCTAGAAATTGTGGGCTCCAGACACACTGCAACACACATTGGAGCCCAACAACGATGTCGGGTGGTGGGAGGAACTTCTGTTTATCTCGTCGCCACCCCAGCCACCAACACAGAGGGATGCTTTATGACCCAACACTGATCTAAGGCCTGCCGATGCTCCATGACCCCACGATGGTCCACAATCATATGGAGAGGTCTCCAGATGGAGGCTGGATCCCAAGACCCAGCTGCTAGTCATGCTGACTATGGAGAGGTTAGGATGATATCAACAGAAGGTGACAGGGGGGTTGCAGCAGGCTGGGAATGGGTGACAGCTACTGAATCGGACTGAAGGAGAGACAAGCGGTGGCTGACGTTCAGAGGAGAATGGCCATGGTGGTGGGTAATCACAGAACTGGGCACAATCATGGGATAATAAGGAAGGGTAGTAAGCACATGGGTGAAGGAAGCTGCAGATAGGCAGGTGTTAGTATAATGGAGCAATGTGTTAGGAATATAAGTCACCTAACAATTATTTGGGTTGGACAATATATAAACCAGGATAGACATTTTAATACTGTCTCTTTAAGAGAATCCTAAAAGTGTAATTGGCTGTGGTTGCTCAAATGGCCATAAGATGGAGCCAGAAACCTGGGTTGTTTTAGTCTTAGTCTTAGTCTCAGAAGAGAGCATATCTCAGTGAGTCTCTGTTTTTCCTTCTGTTGGAGAGTATTGCCGTTCCTTCTAAATGGACTGTTATTCTTGGATTTGATGTAGGTCTGTTACTGAACTGTTTATGATACTAGACTTTGCTATTGGATTATCCCTGGACTGAAAACTGACTGATCTTTCCTGTGAATGACTTTGGATTGCCTATTTTGAACTTTGCTTAAACCTTTATGGAAAGTAAAAACCTACATTTACTCTTCAGTGTATCTGTGTGCTGTGTGTGTGTTATTCAAACACTACTCTCAAATACGTCTCCCTGTATGCGCTCATTCTCCTAACAGGGAATTACCTCAACAGAGCAGATGTTAGGCAGCTTAGATGAGTGAGAGGGGAGGTACTAGAGTATTTAAAGTGCCGAGAGGCAGTGGGTCTTAGCACTGGCTTTATTTGGAAATATCTTTACTCGCTGTTGCATTGTTTTGGTTGCTGGAATAAAGTGAAGATTATGCCAAACTGTGAGTCCTGGCTGCTTTTTTCAGGTGGGAGACCAAAAAACCAGTGGCATCTGAGAGAAAGCCAGCGCCACCTGTTTTAAGAGTCCTAAAAGTTTTTGCCTAATCTCAGTGTAAAAAAGGGAAAGTTATTCTATCTGTCCAATTATGTAGTCACTCTGCTGTTTTAGGAAGTAAATTGGGATAGTGTTACATGACAATGTAAAATAACTAACTTTGTCTGCCAGCCCTAGAAGATGGGACTTGTAAATTAAATTCTAAAAAAAGAATTATTCTATCAGGAAGTTGGTTACTTTTTTGGGGGTGTGGGGTGGCACTTTAACTTGTCTGAATGATCTAGCATGGTCTTTGTTTGTTTTTTTACTCTTTTGCAGCACATTTAGCTGTTTGTATGAAGTTGCAAGGATATAAGTCGCAAGGTCTTCAGACTATAGAAGGAGAGCTCAGCCCACCCAACTTTTTTTGTGTGATGTCAGCAAGCTTGTGCTCTTATCTTTGTAACTCAGTCTTTTAATTCATAAATTCTAGTTTTACTTTATTCTTCCCTATAGTCACAAAAAAACATATAAAATTGATAAATGGCTGTGGAGTTTTTCCCTTTTACTTTACAGTTTAATTGTTTATTTAACCAAGAGCAGCTCCTTTAGACTTGACCTGGTCCATGTCAAATACACTATGGTTAGAAAACTTCTCATGCTCCCATTAACTCTAAGCCATTTCCAGTGTCACTTTTGATTAATAGTCCAGATACTACAAATGCCATTAGAATTAAAGATATAAGGAAATTGTATGAAAAGTAATGAAGTAAAAACTTGTGTTGCAACCTCCAGAGGAGGGGGTGTATTACACACATCTATTTTAAAGCAAGTTTCATTTAAAAAAATCATTCTTACAACTAATTGACAACTGTTTTCTTCACAATGCTGTACATATACATAGATTTGGTGACTGGATCAAACTGGATCACTGATGAATCACATATTAGTTTCATTATCTCCAGATTGGCCATTGCTGAAAGTTCTATGAATTAGTTCAAACATCTGGAGACTATCAAAACTGGGATCAATTTACAGTGGATACCAACTTCAGTTTGATGCTTTGTGTGGTATCTTTCTTCATCCACAAGATGACTACTGCTTGTGATCAGTGCTGAGCCCACAAAGGAAGTACAGACTGAAATATACTTCAAGCTTCTTTTTCTGGTGTATATGATCTCAGTGTTTTTCAATGATTTGGATACAATATCAGAAATCTGTGTAGAATCTCTGTTCTGACAAAATATAATGCATGAATGGCAACAACTTGATGGTTAGGGTTTTGAAATCAATTCTGATTCAGTTGGAACTGGAGATTCAAAGTTCAGAAAGGACTTGATTTGATTCATATTTTTAATTCAAGATCAAACTGGTTTGATTAGAATTATTTCAAGATTTTATTTGAAAAAAGCTTCTTTGGTAGGCTGTTATCTGGCAAGCAACCAATGTCTGAACTGCTTTATATTTTGGTAGAAAGAAGTGAAAAATTGCAAGTGCACTTAGGAGGTTTTGAAAGGCTTTTAATCCCACTAAGCACTTACCTCTGGTTATATAGAGGGTTTTTCAAAACTGCTCAAGCAGCACCAAAAGCACAAATCAGAAAGTACAGTATGAATTCCCAAAACAAAGAGGACCTTTGAGCTTCCTTCAACACAATAGCAGCTGAGACATCTATGTTGATTCTCCTAGACATGGGATATATATGGCCCTTCAGATTTTTTGATCTAGAACTTCCAGCAGTCCATCAGAGATGAGTGATGCTGGGATGTTACAGCAGTAACATCTAGAGGACTATAGCCTATAGGGTCCCTATCTCTATTCTATGGCATATGATTAACCAGTTATCACTTTGGAACAATAACTCCTGAACATGACTGGATCAAGTAAAGAACACCTAAAAACATGATTTATGTTTGGGACAATTTCATGTTGCAGACATTATCCTTTCTCGATATATTTTCATTTCCCTTCTCCTAAAAGAAAGATACTTTAGAATGCCAGACGTATGTATTTGCTTAATTGTTTTCATTGTTTTCATATCCCACCCAACTCCTTATTTTAAATAAGCTAGTATTCTAAGACAGTTAGGTGAAGAGATGTTGTTTCTTGATCTTGAATTCAATTTCAAAATATTTCTTGTTTATATACTGTATGTAATAACGTTATATTTGATCAGGTTCTGACAATTCTTGTTGGCTTACAAAGTGTATGATTTGACAATAATCTCATAAAATAATATAACAAAAGCTCAGCCATGGAAAAGCAGTATCTTCTAGCCTTCCCACCACCACAACACACAAATATACTCCTCTGGGAAATGTGGGACTATAGGCAGCTTCTTCCTGTAAACATTAGTGGGTCAGGTTGATTCCAGCGAGAGCAGGCAAGGATCCAGTTTTCAAGCTATAGAAGGTTTTATAGATCAAGAGCATCACTTTAAATTGTATCCAGAAACCTGTGAGAAAGGACTTTAGGATCTGCAACATAAGTATTATGTCAGTATTGGGAATTAATACATTTGCAGGCCACTTGCAGTTTCTAAGTAATCTTTAAGGGCAACCCATGTAAATTGCATTGTAATAGTCTAATCAGGTGATAATGAAGGTGTAAAATAAGGTAAGGTTGCAATTGGTATACCAATCAGACCTGAGCAAAATTCCTTTAGCTTGGCTTCTACCACTGTTGAAACAGGAGCCAAAACTTCAGGAATATTGCTTGCATCTCTAGAGAACTAAAAGAGAAGTGTAATAAAGAAAGAACATCTCCAGCTTGCTTGGGCTTGGCTTTAGCTATTTTCTACTATTCAGATCCTTGCATCTTTCAGGCACCAGGTAAGATATCAATAACATCTCTTCTTCAAGCAGAATGGGAATGTAAAGTTTGTTATGTTCAACTTATTGATGAAGCTGCATCCCAAATTATCAGATAACCCCTTCCTGGGGTTTCATATAGACATTAAAAAAGTGGAGGAGAGAGGACCAAACAGTGCCATACATTCTACAACTTCAACAGGTGCCCTTTATGCTAACTGAAGTATTGCCTGGCTCATAGCCTCATTTCTATTTTGACCAGACACCCTAAATAGAATAAAGCAAAATATTTGAGTGTTTTTTTTTTACAAATGCAAAACATCCTGGGAATTTCTTTTTTTGGTTGCTTATCTGCTAAAAAAAATAGATGAGTTGATTCCTCCACCTCCCCTTTTTACTGTTCTTCTCATTAAACTGGAGCAAGCTCTTTTGTTTACATTATTGGGAGCCGTTGCCTGCCCTTTATCATGTTAGCAGCAGACTGGTGGGATACAAGTGGGTTCAGCATCAGTGCATGAATATAGTATCTTTTCCCTGGAAAAACAAAATATCTTGGTTAGGAACAATGATTAAAATTAATGGGATTTTCCAGGGCATGGAAGGCTTAAGAAATGTCTGCTTAAAAGATTGCTTATGAATCTTCCATTATGAACTTATCTAAATTCATATGGTGTTGCTGATGAAAGTGATCCCTCTATCACAACACTCTTCACAATACTGTCTTATTGGGTACCTTTGCTGCTCTCTGATAGTACACTGTCAGATTTTGCACTTCCATGCTGTACTGTTGAACAGCCCAGATTGTAGAGTGAAAGGAAGGGCAGAAAATAATATAACATGGAACAATTTGCCTCCAGAAGTTGTGATGCTCCAACACTGGAGATTTTTAAGAAGAAATTGAGCAACATTTGTCTGAAATGGTATAGGTGTTCCTGATTGAACAGGTAGTTGGACTAAAAGACTTCCAAAGTCCCTTCCAGTTCCGTTATCTCTTATACAGTTTCAATATTGATGTAAAATTCAATGAGAAAAATGCAATAGCAATGTATTGGGTAGCTTTTGGTTGTTTGGTCTGTTAAATTAAAGGAGTCATAAAATGAATGAATGCAGAAAAGCCCAAAATATGGAAATACTTTTAGTGTGATCATGTTGAATGTTGAATGAGTGTAAATCTATCCACTTATTTCAAAAACTAAATGATACTTTGGATGTTCTCTGTGAGCTTCTCTGGGCAACGCTGGCCAGTCACTCTGTCTCTGTTAACCTCTTTTGCAGGACTGTTGTGAGGATTAAATGTCATGCACTACCTAGAAACTGCTCAAAAGAAAGGTGGGAAAGGCAGAATTAATGAAATTAAACCATAGCTTAGATTTTTTTAAAAATATTATATACCATACATTACTCAGAAGAAACAAAGATGGTGGCTATGCTATTTTCTTTACTAAGATATATAACTGATTCTTCAGAATCATTCATACTCAATTAAAAATGAACCATGTGGTATAAATATTGTACATTCCAAGTCCTGGGAACACAATAACAATTATGTCAAACTTGATACTACCCTTATGTCAGCCTTTATTAGAAACTAGATAATCTGTGCCCATTGGGTCACTGTTTCCTTGCTTAAACAGAGAAACAGAATGGCAATGGGTAGGAAAAAAAAAACAGTAGGAGGAGGAGCAACTTCTGAATACCCTCCAGCTTCCCCATTTACTTTGCTGGTGGGAAGCTTGCAGGGAAAATGTCAGTGGAGAAGTCGGCAGGAAATTGCAAGTCTGAAGGAAGATATAGGTTGGAAAGGATGGACAGGGATGCCAAGATGTGTTGTGTGAGTCATGTAGGTGTGCAGGGGGTTGGGATGGGTCAAGAACAATGCTTGAAGGCTGCAGGGGTATATGAGAGATGCAGTGGTTGGGGATGATATGCAGGTGTACTTAGTGGGGATGGGAAAGAGTGCCTGGGAGTGCTTGGGAGTTTTCAATAGGTAAGGAATGGCATTTGGGGGAAGGTGCAGGTTAAGAAGGCTCATGATTTGATTAGGGCTTCCATCGGAACCCTGACAAAGGGTATGTGTTGGGGAAAGGGGCACAAGAGTGGTACGAGTTGAAAGGTTCCATGTGGGTACACAAGTGGAATACACATCAGGGAAGGCACATACCAGACAGAGTGAGTAAGGAAGTGTGCATGGTGAAGCACAACAACTGCCATATGAGTCAGAGAAGGTGTGTGTGGGTTGGGGAAGGTGTGTGTGGGATCCAGCGTAAGTTGGGGAAACTCATGGTGAGTACAACGGACTGGGAAGTGTGCAGAGGGGGTTCCTACCTCCCTTCCCTTCCTAGCAGGCAGGTAAGTGGTTGCTGCTGGGTGTGGGAGGAAGCGAAGGATTATGAGACTGGATGGGAAATTGCCACAGAACATTGAAAATGAAATCATGTGACTGCAGACAGTAACACTGAAGCAACCACAATTTTCCCAAATTTTATTTAGTTGAGATTATAGGTCCCACATTTTGGACACATTCTGTAAGTTACCCATTTTGAGGTACCTTGGTTCAAAAACTATTGTCCTATGAGTTTAAAGTAATAACAGCAAGAATTTTAGTAGTAATATAAAGAGTAAGACCAAGCTTGGCATAATTGTTATGTTCAAGGTGCTGCCACTTATGTCGTGGCATCTAACCAGTTTTTTTAGGTTAGCACTCCCCTTGTTAAGAATGGACTTTCATTCTAAAAGAAAACTGACTTGCAGAAATTGAAGCTCCAGTACTCTTCCTCTTTCATGTTTTTCAATCATCCTTGTTGATCAAAAGCAAGGGCAACAAGAAACAGCAGCAATCCACTAACCAAAAGGTAGACAATGTTTTCTCTTCCTCTTGGTGAAGAATCTCTTGGTCTGTGGCATTCAACTTGCAGGTTGCACAAGACATATTAATTGGAAACAGGAACCTGATTTTGATGACAAATATAGCAATATGATTCTAACTGATGTGCCACTTGGTTCTGCGCTGTAACTTAAATGTGGAAAGTATGGAATTTGTCTCTGTCTGTCTGAATTATTCTAGAAGAATGGAAAAAGTGGCAACTATTTCCTTAAAATTAAACAAAAACAAACAAAAAGTTGTGTAGAATCATGGTGGGGTAAAACATGTCCTACTAGATAAGCATCTTCTGGATCACAGAAGAACAACTTGGGCCTTTGGTTGTCAGGATGCCTTTGAAAAATGATATATCATAGCTGTAATATTGGACCAATATTCAATGGTCTTTTTTATTCTTGATTTTTTGTATGGGTTTCCAGTCACAAACCACACACATTCAAAATGCCAAAAGCTTTCACTTAACCTTCTACCCTGCCTTTCAGAGCAATTAATTATACGTTAAAAGAGGGCAATTTGTCATCCATTGTGGAATCCTGATTAGATAAAATCTCTAAATATCACTTTTATTTATTTAACTTTTAAACATGCCACCCAACATTTCTGAGTAAAACAGATGGGGATTTGTAACACCACTTAGCTGTTAAAATGTCTGAGGTATAGAGCAGCAATGATACTGAAGAGTAAATATAATATACAAAAAAGCAATTGATCCCAAAGTGCTAATAACTCTTAAACGTTATGATAGAGTTTTTATGGTTTAAATCCAAAATTACAGAAGTAGAACTTTTTTAGATTATAGGAGTTTGTCTTCCCTTCTCCTGCCCTTCATATCCCATATACCTCTCTCAGTTTTACATTCTGGAAAAAATTGAGAATCTTATGAGAGCTGAAGAGGAAAGTCCAGCAATTAACATGAACTATAATGTTTGATTTTATTTCTGTTTGATGCCAGTTTCTCTTTTTACTTCTGTTCAATCATATCTGATTCTTGGAAACTGCTGTGACAAGTCCCTAGAGTTTAATTGGCAAGGTTTCTCAGAAATGAATTGCCATTGCTTCCCTCCAAGGGCCAACAGAAAGTGACTGGCTCAAAGTTAACCAGCTGGCTTCATGTCCAAGGCAGGACTAGAATTCAGTCTCCCAATTTCTAGCCTGATGTCTTCACCACTATACCAAACTGACCCCCCACTCTCTGTCTCTGTCTCTGTCTCTGTCTCTGTCTCTGTCTCTCTCTTAACCTTCACACAAATGAAGATGTCGGGGATGAAGAGGACAAGAATGGACCTCTTTGACCATCATTAACTTTGAAGAGTCTGTTTTTTCTTGAATGAAGAAAAAAAAATTACAGGATGTTCAAAGAGGAAATTATAAGATCTTCCAGAACACATCTGATGTATGATTCAAGGCTGGCATAAATCAATTATTTGTATGGAGACAAAATATTGGACTTAAGCTCACATGGTAAAAAGAAAAAAAAGTTTCTCCCTAAAATATTTGCCTATTTCTCAGATATAACTTTGAAGCAAAATCCCCTTTGTTCCTTGACCTCCTTTGGCTTCTTGGGATGCAGATCAGATTGTCCAACTCTCTAATTCCTATTGGAAAAAAAATAGATTCAGTAGAGAATTTGCGAATGGTAAATTTTTCATTTCTATTAGTTAGATGAGCTTGTAATCAGGAAACAGGGTAAGAGGTTTTCAGGTTGGCACCCCAAAAGTTTGCACACCATTAGGAGTTAAACACCATGCCTGAAAATATAAACTCTACTTTCTTTGTGCATTCCATCAACATTTATGACACTTCTTTTTTCCCTATGATTCAGACCATAGCAGAGGTTACACAACCCTGACAGATTGAATCAACCTAATCCTGTTTTACTATTATTTATAGGAGAAAGAGTAAAGGAGAGAAGGATGACGTTTGAAGCTTCCATTTGGATCTGAAGTCTGCCAGGAATTAAGTCATGCTAATGAATTTTTCCTGTTTTTTTCCTCAGGTTTTATGCATCAGACTTTACATCAGGTGGCATATTAGACCATAGAGGAATCCTGGGATACTGGCTGTTTACCGGTAATGATGAAATCATACTTTAGAGAGCAGCTGTCTTTCTAATAAAATCCTTGGGAAACTGCCAACTCAGAGAGTGGAATTTTATTTGATACAGCAAACATGTTTCAAAGATAATGTTACATACCAAGCTCATCTGGTGAATGGCACCAAGAGTGATTATAGTGATAACTTGATTCATATTATAATGAAATTTAATCAAATGACACTTTCTAACTCTACATGATCTAGAATAGATCGAAGAATCAGTTTTGAGATGCAGTTTAGTGTTAGCCTTCCCTAACTATTAATAGTGCTGAACAAGGTCTTATATTTGTGTAACAAACTCTGCATAGATACACTGCAAGGTAGGATTCCAGTATTGGACTGGGATCAGGTTTCAGTCCCCATGACCATGGAAGCAAGTAAGCAACTTTGGGAAGATCATTCTCACTCTCAGCTCAACATCTCATGGGTGATCTCATGGATTGATCTCCTTGGGGGGAAAAAAGAGACAGATATTGTTAATAAATAAAGGGTAATGAAGTGGGGGAAAATCACTTCCAGAGATTTTGTCAGAGAACATTCAAACTTGAAGACTAATTTAAAACCTGGCTATTTCAAAGTTATTGTTGCTTTGTCCCATTGGAGGGGGGAGGGAGTCTGAAATTACACACCAACAGAAATGTATTGTGCCTACTTTGTGACTACAAAAATGTATCTTGCAGCCACAGAGAGAAATCAAAGAGAAATCCAATTGTTTTGTTGTTTTTCTGCTTATCTCTGGTTATAAAATAAGGAGAGAGTCAGAAGAGTTAAAGGGCACCTTATTCGGTAGCACCAGCTAACAGGCTGTGTGGTTGATCTGAAGAGCTAAGCAGGATCAACCCAAGTGCTAAGCAGGATCAACTGTGATTAGTACTTATGTGAATTCCCCAGTCACGCATCTTAGAGTTGCCAAATTGAGAACTGAAAAAGATATACCTCCACATGAATCCATAATATCTGTGCTTTTTTTTTTTTTACTAGGACATATAAACATATATTGAGTGGAAAATGACTGCCATTAAATGTCTACTTTTTGACCTGCTGTTCTTTGTTTAATCTGTAAGTGGTTAGTTTAGCAGTTTCAAACATCATATTTATGCCTTTGTCATACAGGGATTATGTTAGATGTGGACTAGATTGAAGAGGCAGGACAATGGTAGGAGGGAAGGATTTCTTTATTTAGCTCTGAACAAAAGATTGCCGCCCGGTGTGCCTGCTGCTCTTTTTACAGGTGGCTGTCCACAATTTCAGCCACAGATGGCTGTTCATTTTCCCGCCTAGAAAATGAACCAATGGGGGAAGTCTGACATCACTGACTCTTCCCATTGAATATCTAACACCAGGTTAAATTACAAGTGTTTCAAATATGAATGAATAAAAATATCACAGGCTAAATAAATATGTGGAAGTTCTAATGGCCAGACTACTTTGTCTCAAATATAATTAATAGTTGAAGAATTCATTTATCTCCTTTTAAATTGAGGGGGAAAAAAATCACAAATTGAGATTGGATTTACCAAGATAGAACTTTTGTTGTGGGCATGTCAAGTATAATCACAATTGTTTTTATTTTTTATTTTTCTACCTTTCATATAGATTGTAATGCTTTTAAATACTTTCACATCTTGCTTATCCATTTTTAGAAAAAACATTTCTTCCTCTTAAGCACTAGAGCAGAAGCATGCAACATTTTATCACTTGAAATACACACTCGACCTTCAAGTGGGCTATTGCGAGCTACATTCCAAAACATGGGTGGGGCCAGGACAATTTCTTTTCCATTTAACTTAAAATATTTTAAATGGATGAAAATGTTTAAGGGGGAAATACAATCTTTGTTCACTCTTTAATTACATTTAGAATTAGGTCTGGGGGCAAATTCTGAAATTTTTTTAGGGCTTTACCAGTAGTGGAATTCAAAACTTTTTATTACCGGTTCTGTGGGTGTGGCTTGGCGGGCGTTGCAGGGGAAGGATACTGTAAAATCTTAAGTCAGATTTGCCGGTTCTCCATACTATTCAAAATTTCTGCTACCGGTTCTCCAGAACTGGTCAGAACCTGCTGAATACCACCTCTGGGCTTCACCCAGTGCTTTGAAAGGCTATGTATTGCCTTGAATAATTGCTCAATGTGAATCCTTGCACCAGGTGTGTCTGCACATTGTGGTCAAAAATTCAAGATGGTTTTTAGGACAATGAGGTCAAAACTCTACCTCTTTTGATATGCAATGTGTATGCGGCACATATAAATATAAGCAGAGATTTGATGGCACCTTTGTGGCCGCTGTCATGACATTTTTGAGCATACATCTGCAGGTATGCTGAAAATACTTGTGTCCTGCACTATTGTCATAATGCTTACAATGACTTGGTGAAGAAGTGAAAAAGCACAAAGATTTAGATACCAGCAGAGAAAAATAAGGGCATTCTAGAAAAAAAAAAGACTGAAAGAAAAGCACCACATTGTTAATTGTATTATACTGATGCCTAGAAAGCCTTCCAGCCCCAAGCAGACTGAGATAGGATCCTAAAACCTCACCCAAAGGGAAAGGCATTGAGCCAACATCTAGTTAAAGCCATTCTTAAATAGATATGTGAACCTTAAATTACTTTGGTATTGAATGAAACTGGACGGTCAAGTTTCTGTGAAAGACATTTCATCAACAGTATGAAATGGCTGCCAACTTAGTTTGAAAATTTATAGCTTATAAGTGCTTTGTCAGCTCCAGTTTTACCATATCATTACTTCTAGTAAATAGATGTGAGGAAGAAAAAAAAAAGCAAAAATTTGAATTAACTCACTAATCTCAAATGCCAACAAACCACTGTTATTTCCTCATGGACCTTAAATGTACAGGTCCACATTATTTAAACATTTATCCTCAACCCAAAGGAAGCCAGAGTTTTTAAAAGCAACTTTGATTTTCATAATTGTGGTTTCTTTTCAAAGTTATACCAGCATAGTTATCCATATTCCTAAGAGTTGTATATGTATATAGAACTAGAGCTTTATGCTCATTCCTAAATATATGTGCATATTTTCTGATGACTTTTTATGAACTCTTTTATAAACTGGTTGTCTGATTTTTTTGTCTCATGGGCTTTACTAATAATGTGAATGCAAAACCATGCCTCAATTGTGGAATGCAGGTAGTCCTCGACTTATGACCATAACTGAGCCCAAAGTTTCTCTTGTTAAGTGAGAAAGTTAAGTGAATTTTGCTCCATTTTATAATCTTTATTGACATGGTTGTTAAGTGAATCACGGCAGTTGTTAAGTTATTAAATGAATCTTGCTTCCCTATTATCTTTGCATGTTAGGTCACAAAAGGTGATCCCATGATCTTGGGACACTGCAATCATCACAAATATGAGTCAGTTGCCAAAGGTCTGAACATGTGACCGTGGGGATGCTGCAACAATAATAAATGTGAAAAGCGGTCACAAGTCATTTTTTTTAGTGCCATTATAACTTTGAACGGTTGTCCAATGAACTGTTGTAAGTCAAACACTACCTATAAAGCATTTGGATTACCTGGTGCCTCACCTGAGAAAGTGAAACATTAATTCAAACAGAGAACTAACACTAATCTAGCAAGATATGAACCATCACTTGATACCATAGCATCCTCTTTTAATGACCCCATAATCCCTTACAGTGTAGAGTCTGGGCAACTGAATAGAGGTGACTGTTTATTGGCTGGATGCCCTTCCTGTCACCAGTGCGGAGATTTTTTTCACCAGATATATTCTCAGTGTGCCCAGAGAGAGAAATATCTGCCTTTACCTAGGATCGAACCAGCCTCCTGATTGTGAGGCAAGAGTTCCACCTCTAGGCCACTGTACCACTTGCTTCATTCCATATATAAGTATGAAATTATAGGCATTTTTTTTAAAAAAAGTAGCTGAAATGTGAGCTGTTCTGCCATTTTTGGCTTTGTCTTTCCATCTTTAAATCCCTTCGAACATATGACCCAGCTCTTTCCCCTGAATCTAATGAGAACATAAATTAAGCTGTTTTTCAATTTGAGCCCATTATGAAACATTTCATTTTATAGAGTTAGATATGTCAAGGGTGCTGACCCGCTTTAATGAAGTATTCTCTGCATTAGGGTCTGGGAGTGACTAAACTGACAAAGGTACAAAGTTTTAAAAGATTAGTTTCCTGTCATTTCCAATTAAATGCTATTTCACAGGCTTCTTCAAATGATGAATGTAGTTCAAAAAAGAAAGAGAGGAAGCTGAAAAGGAGAAATGTAGAAATAAAAGAAAAAGGGAGGTGCATTACACACATACACACCTAACTCCCTCTCTGTATAAAGGGATGTTCTAATAAAAGGTTAATTCTCAGCTTATTTATTTTTGCCCATTCTTAAATGAAAAAAATGTTTGAAATTATGCAGTTGTCTAGTTGAAAAGTAACTTAGCAACAGGTTATTTTTTTGATACAGAGATTAGGCATAAAATTTATACATGGAAGGAGTACCTTACAAAGGACATGAACAGCATTGCTCCTAGGCTGGTCACATTGTCTGCCTGCCTGCCTGTCTCCAGCAAATCCTAAATTCTCTCACCTTGATGATGATATCTAGATAAATAATGAAATGTCTACAAGGAAACAGCCAGTGATGGGATTCAACTCGTTCATACCACTTCAGTTGAATTGGTTGTTAAATTGCTAGCTGGCCCTGCCACTCCTATCCTGCCTCTTCCAGGAGTCCCCATCTGCCTCGTTTTGGCTCCCAGGTAAGTGCAGGGAGGCCTACTAGGTCCAAAATGGGGCATGGGAGGTGCGGTGCCGCCTCCCTGCAGCCCATGTTTGCTCACAGGAGGCTGCAGGGAGGCCTACTAGGCCCAAAATGGGATGTGGGGATGTGGCCCAGCCCCCCTCTGGCCGGTTTTTGCTCCCAGGGGGTTGCAGGGAGGCCTCCTAGGCCTAAAATGGAGTGTGCCCCCCCCGCAGCCCGTTTTTGCTCACAGGAGGCTGCAGGGAGGCTGAGTGCTGTCTGCCACAACCCATGGCCACACCCATCCAGCCGGTCATTAGAGCAGAGAACCGGTTGTTAAATTATTTCAATCCTACCGCTGGAAACAGCCCCAAGAATACAACTCCTAAATTTCATAGTGGTCTCGGTGTTATCAAGATCACATCTCTGCTGCCCCCTGTTGAGTCAATAGGTCTTTGGGTCTCTTTCTCTCTTTCCATTATAATTAGTGTTACAAAAACTGCTGCTCCATATATGTTGGCCAAGTATCTGTATTTAAAAAAGAGATTATATTTCATACAGAAATAATTTCAGTTGCCTCATTGCGCTGGTGTATAGATGCTGTCTTCATGTGTGCTCTCATTTTATAAAAATGGAAAATGAAAAGTAAAAATGTCAGTAGTAGAAGATAGAATATAAGACATTAAGAAGATACATGCCACCTGCAACTTACAGCAAGAGGATAAATCCATTCATTTGACAAAAACAGGCAGGCATAAGCATTCCTGCTTCCAATGTTCTTCCATCATCCCAGTGCCAAAGAAGCCCTCCATCATGGAACTGAATGACTACAGACCAGTTGCTCTAACATCTGTAGTTATGAAAATCTTTGAAAGGCTTGTGCTGTCTCACCTGAAAACTATTAAGTATGGGAAATAAGAGGCTGAACCAGGGCTTAGTGCAACAAGGTTTATTTACAAGGGCTGAACGTGCTTGCTCAGACTGGGACTGGCTCGCAGCGAACAGCTCAAGGGCTGGACCCAGCAGCCTGCTTTTATAGCAGGCTGCTGGGGAAACCCAGCCAATGAGGAGGGGCAGCCGCCCCATGCGCGCAACGGACCTTGGTGGGAACTTCTTCAAGGTCCAGGGACATAACACCCCTTCCCCCAGATGCGAACACGCATAGTCCTTGAGGTATACGGGAGGCTTGTGCTGGCGCCCAGAGCGGCGCAACTCTGGTGTGCTGTTCAGTGGATCAGAGTCCGTTGGCGACTGTTGGCTCGATGATGAGTCCCAGTACCACCCTCGGTCGGAGTAGGTCCGGGGTCAGTAGGGCTGGACGCTGGGAGTGTCCTCACGCCCGTCTGGCTCGGATGGGTTGGGCGCTAGGTCGCCGCAGTCATCATTTGGATTCTCTGGTCCGGCTGGAGACGTTAGCAGGTCATCGGAGTCGATGTCGCTGTGTGGAAGTTGCAGCGGACTCTCACCGTCTGTGCCCCAGTCGCAGCTGACAAGGGTGCCCTGGCATCTCCAAGCTGGTCAGATGTCGTCTCCAGACCCGGCCATCTTCCAGCTTAACCCGGTATGATCTGGGTCCTGTGATGGCTACGATTTCTCCCGGGATCCACAATGGGTCGCCAGCGAAGTTTCTCGCGAACACGGGTTCCTGCAAGACAAAATGCCTACTCCCGATGTGGAAGCGAGAGGAGAGTCAGGGCAGTAATGTGGGTGGAGCCTGTCCAATACAGTTCGCAGGCGTCTGCCCATCAGAAGCTCGGCCGGGGACTTGTTGGTTACTGTGCAAGGGTTGAATGCTGGCTTAACAGGAAACAGGATAGTTTGTGGTGCCAGTCATCCTTGTTGAACCTGGCCAGGGCTTCTTTAGTGGTCCTAACAGCTCTCTCTGCTAGCCCATTACTGGCAGGATGAAAGGGGGCCGTGAAGATGTGACGAATGCCCAGGTTGGCCGTAAAACGACTGAATTCGGTTGACGCGAATTGGGGACCATTGTCGGAAACAATGGAGTCTGGTAGACCGTGCGTTACGAACAGGCGAGTCAATGCCTTGATGACTGCTTGTGAAGTGGTCGTGGATAGTTGTGCCACATCAATCCACTTTGAGTAAGAGTCTACGACCACGAGGAACATTTTGCCATGCAATGGGCCCGCGAGGTCGATGTGAATCCTGGACCAGGGTGCGTTGGCACTTTCCCACTTGGTGGGGGTGGCAATTGGAGGGGATGGACGGGAAACCTGGCAGGGATGGCAGGAGCTTACCCATTTGTTGATGTCCTCATCAAGGCCGGGCCACCAAATGTAGCTTCGCGCCAACGCCTTCATTCTGACGATGCCAGGGTGGCCTTCGTGCAACGCCTCCAGCACTCGGGTACGCAGAGATGTCGGGATGACCACTCGAGTGCCCCATAGCAGGCAGCCCTGTAAGCTCGACAGTTCCTGTAAGCGGGTCTTAAATGGCGTGAATTTAGCTTCAATGTCACTGCCCGGCCACCCCCTCCTCACCCAGTCCAGTACCTGGGCGATCGTTTTGTCCGTTTTGGATTTATTGGCAATATCAAGGGCAGTGATTGGTAGGTCCAGTTGGGTGACTTCAAAAATGGCGTTGACCAGGGCAGGGTCTTCAGCTGGGTCAGGCAGGGGGCAGCGGCTAAGAGCGTCTGCGTGGGACAATGTTTTACCCGGGCGGTGCACAAGTCTATACGAGTATGCTGCTAGGAAAGGGTCCATCTGGTCATTCTGGGGGACAGAATTTGAGGGGTCTGCTTGTCACCTGCTAGTAACCCTAAAGCGGTTTGTGGTCGGTGACTAGCTCGAAAAAGTGGCCAAAGAGAAATTCGTGAAATTTCTTCACCGCTGTAACAGCTGCCAAGGCTTCTTTATCAATTTGACTGTAATTGCGCTCTGTTGCAGAGAGCGTCCTGGAAAAAAAAGCGATAGGGGCCTCGGAGCCGTTGGGCAGTCTGTGACTTAAAACTGCCCCAATGCCGAAAGGAGATGCGTCTGCTGCCAGTACTAATGGGAGGTTGGGGTCAAACTGGATAAGCACTGCCTCTGATGTGAGTAGCGACTTGACTGCGCAAAAGCGGAGTCTTCTTTGTGTCCCCAGTGCCAAACCGTTTTTTATCCAGAAGTCTGTGGAGGGTTCTGCCACAGAGGCTTTATGGGGCAGGAATGACGCGTAAAAGTTCAAGAGCCCCAAAAAGGCCTGCAGTTCTGCTTTGGAGGTTGGAGTGGGTGCCTCGTGTATTGCCTTAACCTTGGACTCCAGGGGTGAATGCCTGAGGCGTCAATTTTATAACCCAGAAAGTCCACCTGTCTAGTGGCAATGGCACATTTTTCTTTTTTTTAACTTGAGGCCATGCTGCCTGAACCTCTCCAGGACTGCTCTAACTCTCTGGAAGAGTTGGGGTCTGTTCCTGGCCGAGACTAAGATGTCATCGAAGTAGGGTACTACTCCAGGAAGGCCCTGTAAAATCCGCTCCATGAGGGATTGAAAAATGCCTGGGGCAACACTTACGCCAAACTGGAGACGCTTGCACCGGAAAGCACCCCTGTGGGTGACAATGGTCTGAAGTTCTGCCGTTTGGTCATCAACAGGGAACTGTTGATATGCTTGAGACATGTCCAATTTGGCAAAGATAGTGCCAGGTTCAAAAGTATGTAATAAATGCTGAATGACGGGTACTGGATAAGCGCTAACTTGCAAGAATTTATTGATTGTGGTCTTGTAGTCTGAGCAAATTCTCAGGCTACCATCTTTTTTTAGGGGTGTGACGATGGGCGTCTCCCATTTGGCGAAGTCTGTAGGCTCCAGGATCCCTTGTTTTAATAATTTATCTAATTCAAAGTCTAATTTAGGCCGAATGGCGAATGGAACTCTGCGAGGTTTTAACCGAATTGGGACTGCCTGGGGATCGACTGAAAATGAGATAGGGGTGCCATTATAACACCCTAACTCATCACTGAATACGTCTGAGTAATCAGCAAACAGGGAGTCCGTGTCAGAGGTTGAGGTAGCATGGACTCCTGTTAGACCTAACCCGAGGTGGGGAAACCAATCAAGTCCCAAAAGTGTAGGGAGGTTGCCGCTCACTACCACTAGAGGTAGGTGGCCCTTAAAGGTTCTAAAATTAACAAAAAACTTGCCTCTGCCGATTACAGGAATGGTCTTCCCTGGTAGTCCTTTAGGCTAAGCTGGCACTTCTGGAGTCGGCTTCTTGATAGGCTGGGTTGAAGCTCCTTGAGGGTGTTCCAGGAAATAATGGAGAGCGCTGACCCCGTGTCAACCTCCATGTTGCAAGGTTTACCTTCTAATAAGACGGAAAGAGATTTTACTAATAGAATAGCAAGTTTGATTAGTGCGGCAGTTTAATACTTGCCTTTTGGGTCCGGCATGTGCGAATGAAGATGCCCTTTGTGCTGCGTTGTGTGAGGTTTGGCATACTCTTGCAATGTGCCCCTTCTTATGGCAGTTGTTGCAAGTGGCTCCTTTGAATTTGCATGTGGTCCTCAAGTGGGGTCCACCACAGGAAAGGCACAACGTGATGTGCTTGGATGGCCCGGTGTTATCCTGTCTGGTTCCTACCTGAGGGCGCCTGGCGTTTGTGAGGCGGTGAATGTCGGCCTCGTCACTCGGGTCTTCCTCATTGATCACCTCTTCTGAGTGGACGGAAACTGCTGTTTGCTTGGTGACAGAACCTTGGATCTCGGTGGCTGAATGAGATGCCAGCTCCTCTGCCAGGGCTTCCTCGATGGCTTGAGCGAGGTTAAGGTCTTTTTGGCGAGCAGCCGTCTTTGTAGGCGCGGGTCCTTGACCCCGCAGACCAGCTGGTCTAGGAGCATGTCATCAAGGTAGCTGCCAAACCCACAATGGAGTGCTGCAGTCCTGAGAGCAGCCATGTACTGATTGATGCTCTCTTTGTCCCCCTGCTTCCTCATTCTGAAGGTGAAACGTCTGGCAATCTGTGAAGGTCTAGGAGAATAGTGGTTAGTAAGGATTTCTAACAGTTCTGTCCAGGGGACATTTTTAACTCACGTGGAGCCACAAGAGCTGTGGCTGTATCGAAACGATGGCTCCACAGTAGGTCAGGAAATGTGCTTTCTTTGGTGTTCCCCTGCCTCAGCCAATCCGATGGCGTCGATGTAATAATTAAATCGATTCTTGTATGATTCCCACTTCTCCTCATCTGGCTTGAATGCTGGGAAGGCTGGATTGGCGTTCATGTTGTAGGTCTGCTGGTTAACCTGTTGGGGAAAAAATGCTCTCTCTCTGGGTAGCAGTAGAGGTTTGGTGCCTGTGCTAGGCAAGTGCTCTCTCTCTGGGGTAGCAGTAGAGGTTTAGTGCCTGTGCTAGGCAAGTGACTTCAGCTCTGGTGAAATTTGCAATTCCCTTCTCTCTCTCTGGGGATCAGAAGGTGTTTAGACTGCAAGGGTCGTTGGTAGCGTCTTTTGAAATTCGCGCCTGTGTGGGCGTTAGTGACTTCGTAATACAACGCTGTGTTGTATTTGAATGTGCTTCAGCTGACAGCTATTTGAATTTCGCGCCTAAACGGCACGAGCGGCTGCGACTCGCAGCGCTTCTCACTCTCGCTGGCTTGTTTACTGATCGCTTTCTCTCTGGGCTGCGATCAGCGTTTGCCCTATTTTAGCTGACCGCCCTCTCTCTGGGCTGCGGATCAGCGTTATAGTGATTCAGCGTTCGTTCTCATTTCGGGCTGATCGCTCTCTCTGGGTTGCGGTCAGTGCTTGCCCTATTTTGGCTGATCGTTCTCTCTCTCTGGGCTGCAGATCAGCATATTAGTGATTCAGCGTTGCAGCTTGCCTCTGGTAGCCATCCCATCCTCGTCGCCAGTATTAAGTATGGGAAATAAGAGGCTGAACCAGGGCTTAGTGCAACAAGGTTTATTTACAAGGGCTGAACGTGCTTGCTCAGACTGGGACTGGCTCGCAGCGAACAGCTCAAGGGCTGGACCCAGCAGCCTGCTTTTATAGCAGGCTGCTGGGGAAACCCAGCCAATGAGGAGGGGCAGTCGCCCCCGCAGCGCGAACGGACCTTGGTGGGAACTTCTTCAAGGTCCAGGGACATAACAAAAACCATCACGGATCTGCTGTTAGATCCCATGCAGTTTGCATACCAAGCAAATAGATCGACAGATGATGCTGTTAACATGGCTCTGCATTGGAGATGGAATCTCCAAATACCTACACAAGGGTCCTCTTTGTAGACTTCAGTTCAGCATTCAATACCATCATTCCAGACACTCTTCTAAGTAAATTAAACCAACTAGCGGTACCTGAACACACTTGTAAGTGGATCATAAGCTTCCTAACAGACAGGAAGCAGCAGGTGAAGCTAGGTGGAATCACATCTGATACCTGTACAATCAGCACAGCCCCCCCCCCAGGCTGTGTGCTATCTCCACTTCTCTTCTCCCTATATATATATCAATGACTGCATCTCAAACGATCCATCTGTTAAAATACTGAAGTTTGCTGATGACACAACAGTGATTGCTCTCATTTGAGACAACGATGAATCTACAGACAGACAGGAGGTTATACAAGTTGCCTCGTGGTGTAACCAGAACAATCTGGAACTGAACACACTCAAAACATTAGAAATGGTGGTAGACTTTAGAAGAAACCCTCCTATACTACACCTCTTACAAATTTCTAGATTCTATTATATCACATGGCCTAAAATGGACACCTAACATCAAAAACATCATCAAAAAAGCACAACAAAGAATGCTCTTTCTGTGCCAACTCAGAAAGCTCAAACTGCCCAAGAAGCTGCTGATACAGTTCTATGGAGGAATTATTGAGTCTATCATCTGCACCTCTATAACTGTCTGGTTTGGTTCTGTAACCCAACAAGACAGACACAGATTTCAGAGGATAATTAGGATTACAGAAAAAACAATTACTACCCACCTGCCTTCAATTGAGGACCTGTATACTGCACCAGTCAAAAAGAGAGCTGTGAAAATATTTACAGAACCCTCACATCCTGGTCATAAACTGTTTCAACTCCTTCCCTCAAAACAACGCTATAGAGCACTGCACACCAGAACAACTAGGCACAAGAACAGTTTTTCCTCCGAAAGCCACCACGCTGCTAAACAATTCCCTCAACACTGTTCAACGATTTACAAATTGTACATTACTGTTACTGTTAATCTTCTCACCACTCCTTATCATATATCCCCTCCCACTTGACTGTTTGATTGTTGATTGTATGATTTGATTGTTGATTGTACCCTATGACTATCATTAAGTGTTGTACGTTATGATTCTTGATTCTTAACGAATGTACCTTTTCTTTATGTATACTGAGAGTATTTACACCAAGACAAATTTCTTGTGTGTCCAATCGCACTTGGCCAACAAAGTATTCTATTCTATTCTATTCTATTCTATTCTATTCTATTCTATTCTATTCTATTCTATTCTGTTCTATTCTATTCCAGTGGTTTCTATCACAAGGAAATAAATATGTGATTTTCCTCTTTTTTCTCGCTGAAGAACTATATTACAGATAGTATCTTAGGCTCTGCCATTTGTGCAAGTTAGTTTTCATTTCTGCAATAGCCAGAAGTAACAGTTGATTTAGAATAACTTAAAGCACTTTTTTTCCTTAATTGTGAGTGCCTTCTTTAATAAAAATTACTGAACTTTCAAATGTCATTCATCTATAGTGAATATGGCCAACACATCACAATCAGTAATTTTCCAGAAAGAAAATCTTTGTTCTACTAGAATCTAAGCTTTCAGGATACAAAATGTAATCCAAAAAAGTAAATCATCTCACAATGTATCTTCTCAAGATTATCTTTAGCATAATGGAGTTTGAGAGGTAGCTTAAAACTGGAGACTTTCTTCCCATTTTTCCCACCATGAACAACTGTTGTTAGCCAAGTTGAAGACATCTATCTCTCTAGATGTGGCTGAACCACAGCTCAAGTCATCTCATCAATAATGCTGGCTGGAGCTGCTGGGAGTTTTGATTTAGCTGCACATTTATTTATTGATTTGATTTGTCAATTGCTTACAAGATAATAGGTATACGTATATACATAGTTATGAATACATGAAATGTGTACATATAAGAAAAATAAAAGAAACAATAGGACAGGGACGGTAGGCACGTTGGTGCGCTTATGCACACCCCCCTACAGACCTCTTAGAAAAGGGGTGAGGTCAATAGTAGACAGTCTAAGATTAAAGTTTTTGGGGTTTGGGGAAGAAACTACAGAGTCAGGTAGAGTATTCCAGACATTGACCACTCTGTTGCTGAAGTCATATTTCCTGCAGTAAAGTTTGGTGCAGTTAACCTGGAGTTTGCATCTATTGTGTGCTCTTGTCTTGTATGGTTTTATATACCATACTTAGATCAGACTGAAGATGGCATAATTCAATGTTTTCTAGGTCTAGAATTTCAAGTCTGGTGGCATAAGGTATTCTACAACAAGTAGAGGAGTGAAGAACTCTTCTTGTGAAATATTTCTGGACTTTCTCAACTATTCTAATATCAGATATGTAATGTGGGTTCTAGACTGATAAGCTGTATTCAAGTATTGGTCTAGCAAATGTTTTGTTTGCTCTAGTTAGTAGTGTGACATTACCAGAGAAAAAGCTATGTAGGATTAGGTTAACAACTCTTAATACCTTTTTGGCTATGTAGTTACAATGGGCTCTAGCACTTAGATCATTAGAGATGAGTATTCCAAGGTCCTTTACAGAGCTTGGATCATCAACAAGATCTTGACTATTCAGCTTGTATTTTATTTTCTGATTTATTTTTTGGCAATATGTAAGACAGAGCATTTATTTGTTGAGATTTGAAGTTGCCATTTGTTTGACCATTCTGATACATATTCAAGATCTTTTTGAAGGGTAGCAGTATTGTCCGTGGTATTGAACAGCTTCACATCATCAGTGAAGAGAACGCAGTTGCTCTTAATATGATCACAGAGGTCATTATGTAGAGTATGAAGAGAGTTGGTCCTAGAACACTGCCTTGGGGGACACCATTGTTGACAGGTACAGAATTTGATAGGACACCCCCAATTTTGACCATTTGTTGTCTGTTCGACAGGAATGCTTCTATCCAGTTATGCAGTTGTCCAGAGATACCATAAGATTTTAGTTTTAGGAGTAGTTTGTTGTGTACCACTGAATCAAAGGCTTTACAGAAGTCTATGTAGATTTCGTCTATTGTTTTGCCCTGATTGAGTTGTGTAGTCCATATGTTTTTGCAGTGTAAGAGTTGCAGATGACAGGATAGTTTTTTCCTGAAACCAAATTGTTTATCAGAGAGTAGGTTGTTTGTCTCTAAGTGGAGGATAATGGATTGGTTAATAATTGATTCCATGACTTTACAGGTGACACAGCATAAGGAGATTGGTCTGTAATTTTCAACTAGGTTGGGGTCTCCCTTTTTGAAGATGCGGTTGACCGTGGCTTGTGACCATAGGTTAGGCAAGGAGCTAGTCCTGAAAGATTTTTCAAAGATTATGCTTAGCGGTTGGAGAATCTCATCTTCCCTAATTCTATAATAAGGAAATCAAATTGATTCTGTCTTTAATTTGAGTAACATCTGCAAAGTAGAACTTCATCAGTTTTTATTTTGCAGAAGATTCCACAGCAATTTGCTTGGAAGTTTGCAGAGAGTCAAATGATGGTATTTATTCTTCATCTTTCCCAAAAGTGATAGATTCTGCAGATGCAGAAGCCAAAAAAGATTTGGCCAGCTCTTACTTGCTAATTCCTATGGACTAGTTTGGATTTAATTGCATTAGTGTGCTGATGATTTTCCATTGGAATGGTTTTATGAAAATGAATTTGAAGAGGTGCCCAAAAGATCTTGATAAATAAAGATACATGGGACAGTATGTCAGAGGTGTTAATTCTCACTGTTATTTTGTTCATTTACATCTAACGTGCCACCAAGACATCTGTAACTGCATGTTAATTCTACCATGTCACATATTTCATGTTTTCCATTTCCTTTTCCTTTTGATGTATTTCTGTTTGAGTCCTCACTTTTAGAAAGCAGCAACTTGCCCTTTAACTTTGATGGCTAAGCCAACATATGTGAAACACTTGAGATGTTAATCACTTTGCTTTTAATTGTGAAATGTCTGGTATGTTGAATTGTCCTGTGGCAGTTCAGGACTAAAATCTAAGTACTTCTAACTAGTCAGTCAAGCATCCAAAATACATGGAAAAAATCTTATTAAAGTCATACTATATTATAATATAGAGTTATTTTGTTATCCTTAGCATATTTCTGGGCAAGCTTTCAAACAGAAAATGCACGTTGTAAAGAAAAGAAAAGAAACAAATATTGTATTATAAAACAATTTTTATTAAAAAAAGCTGGTTTCAACAGAATTGAGTATTGAGAGATAGAAGATAACAGTTTACAATTGAATCTACTGAAGCCAATTAGTATTCTTCAAAAATACCTAAACTTTTTCAAACAAGGCAAAACTTAATATGTTTGGACTGCTTTCTTGATCAGGGTTAAAAAAATATTCTTAGAAAATTTTAGAACATCTCTCCTGGAAATGAATTTAATACCTTTTTTTCTTCTCAAGTTTTCTTTTCAACCCCAAGCTGAGAGAGGTTTCTTTTTTCAATTCAGCTTTTCAACTTTTCCTGTATCCTTTTGAAAACTTTTGTTCAGAGTTTTTAAAAATATAATTTAAGTTGTCCTTTTCATATTCATCTTGCAAAACACTCCCAGTTAACCTATCTCCTTCATTAAAGCTTGAGTGTCTACTAAGGAAATAAACCTTTGAGAATACAATTCTATACACGCTGGATTCTGAGTAGCCATAACAAATTATGATACACTTGGATATCTTCAAGGAATTTGTGCCAGCAAGGCTTACCAGGGGAACTTACATAGTAAATGTAGGTTATTCTTTATTTTAGAAACCACATATGATTTGTGCATAAACAGAAAGATATATGTACACTTCCGAGAGAAAAAGTAGAGTGTAATTGCAAATATCTCAATATGAATTTGGACGAATCTTCTTAATGAGATTTGGTTTTTTCCCATGTAATCTTCTCTCCCCACCCCCCAGGTTTCATATTACCTCCTCCATTGGACCTATTCCCTCAATGGATATTTGAATGGATATGTTTTTTTCACCCCCTTTTCACTTACATTACTTGATGTTCCTCCAAGAATGGTGATATACTTCCCTCATACAAATTAGGCCAATTTATTCAAAATAGTCTGGGAAGCTGAAAAACAAATTCTCAAGAGAAGGCTGTGATAGAATAACAGTAACAGGGTTGGAAGTGACCTTGGAGGTTTTCTTGTCCTATCCCCTGCTCAAGCAAACACCCTATACCTTTTCAGACAAACGGCTGTCCAATTTCTTCTTGATTAAAAATCAAGGCATTTCAGTATTGTTTCTCATGAATGAATGCAAACGTTGGCCTGAAAAACAAACAAAAAGTGTCAATGAATTGGAAATGTTACAATGAGCATAATCTATCACATTGAACAGTATCATTTGTGATGATCTTAACCAACTGACTGTTTTAGTTGGTTGATTTTTCCCCCCTAGTTTTTGCAAAGGAAAAACACCATTACTGTACTATGTTAACAATATGACTTCCTCCCAATGTATTTAAATATGTTTTCCTGCAAATCAGATTGTATGACAGTTGGATTTAATGTTAATCCTGATTTCATCTCATGGTGCAGGCAGATGAATTGCTTCATTTTGTTTAGCTTCCATAGTTCTTCAACCTGCAGTTCTGCTCCCTGCAGATGAACTTTATCCAAAGAAGTATGTGTCAAAGGTCAAAGTTCATCTGCAGGGAGCAGAACTGCAGGTTCCAATGTTTCATACTCCATGCTTCCCTTGGAAACCTGCTTGCTGTTTCCTACACCCTGTGTTTGCACAAAACTGTTGCCAAGCCATGTTAATAGGTGACAGTTCAGAAAAATGAGGATGTCTCACTCCTTCTAAAAACAAAGGCAAAAAACCCACTCCAAACTAAACACAAATTTACTTGACTTAAATGAATCTGCCTTTGGAACTTCATAAATCAAACTGATTTTTTTTTCCTGCTGTCTGTAAAGGCAAAATCTCAAATTCTGTTTATAGGAAAACTATCTGCCCATATTGTTTCTCTTCTTACAATGCATTTACCCGATTTCTTTATTTTTTTTCCACACTCTTCTTAATTCTGCAGCTTTTCTGAGAGCTAAATATGTTCTTGTTGAAGAATTGATTCCATGAAATGGCCAAGCCTTTCTTCTCCTATGGAAAACAGTTCTCTGCTGGCTGTAAACCCTGAAAGCTCTTACATGGAACCAGATCAGTGGTGGGATTCAAAAATTTTTTACTACTGGTTCTGTGGGTGTGGCTTGGTGGGCTTGGCAGGGGAAGGATACTGTAAAATCTTCAGTCAGAGGTGGTATTTGCCAGTTCTCTGAACTACTCAAAATTTCCGCTACTGATTCCCTAGAACTGGTCAGAACCTGCTGAATACCACCTCTGAACCAGATGCAGAGGACTAAGTAACCATGTAATGGATTCTCAAAGCTATTTTCTTTAAAAACAAAGGCAACCAAGTGGGGACCATGTCTAGCAGATAAGTAGTAAGGGTGTGTGTTGTATTCTTCACTCTACTCTTTTTCTAGATTTGCTGGAGATAGTTCATGCCTTCAAAGATGGTGCTCAAAATTAATAGCTTCAAACATTCTCACAGTTAATGTCACCCCAAAAAGATAGCCATCTTGTTTCTCCACACCAACACATTTCCAAAGAGAACATTTTGGCTGCATTTTCCATCTTTTTTTGTACAATTTGCAAAACCTAAACATAAAATGCAAATGCACAATTTATCCAGTTTACTTAGGTTAATATATATACTGCCCTACAAACAGAATTATTTAGTGGTTTTCAGAAAAAATGAAGTATTTGTAGACTCATTCTAAAAAAAAAACCTCAAAATGCAGCAACATAAATTCAGAGAAAGCTATCATATCTATTTCTTTAGTGATAGGAAGCAGAAAAAAAGGTCACGGGTTTTAGAGATTTAACATGAGGAAATGCACTTGGCTCTTGAAGTTTAAAAATAGGAGACGAAAGTCCAATTAATGTAGTTTTATTTATGTTTAATTGTAATTAAATATAATTCATATAATTAATCTCCAATTGTATATTTAACATTTTTCTTATCATTAAACATTTTATTTTGGGAATTCCTTTTTGAAGTGTCTAGGATTTCACACAAGACTTTCAGCAGCTGGGTATTCCAAATGCTCACCTCTTATTTAATGCAATTACATTCATTGACTTGCTCTGAATTCCTCTGCACCACAAATCAGATGGAATCAATACAAAGCAGAATGAGTCAGTGGATTCTTGAGATTTTCCAGCTGTGCTCAGTGAGACCAGCTGATAATAATACCAAAAGACCTGCTATCAAGGAAAATTAGATGATTGCCTCAGGGAACAAAAGATAGCAAGTGGAAATGTCAACAACCGTGTTGACAAAACTGTGGAGTAGTTTGTGTTTTATGTGATCATAGCTTGTCTCTTTAGTCTATTGATGTCTGCTGTTGACATCAGATCCATCCACTAGCTCTATCATTTTTTTTACATATCTAACAGATTGTGGTGCCATTTTGTTCCTCACCTCAGATGACAACTTTGCTCAATTGCATCATCTTCAGACTCTCTGAATGACTTCTTTCTTCGTGTTCCTTTGGCTCAGAGAAACGCCCATGTTGTTTTTTAAAATAATTTTTATTAATTTTCTTTTTTTTTACATCGTAAAACATCATGGTATCAACAACGTTCTTGGCATCTATACAAGGTTTTGATTTAAATATCATATTGCATTATATTGCATTTATCTACTATTAAATAATATCTTTAGCTATAATTACTATTCTTATATCTTTATATAATTTACAAAATTTTATTTTACTTTCTTAAGGGTTGTTTCAATTAACATTTTTGTCTCACTTCTTGGTTCTGTTTGTTAGTCATTTATACCAATTGTTCCAACTTGTAAAGAATTCAGAGTCGTCTTTTTCTTTCAATTTCATTGTTAGCATATTCATCTCAACACTTTCTGTTACTTTGTGTCTTATTAGTTCTTCCTTAGGGGTATTTGGTGTTTTCCATACCTGCGCAGAGGCTATTCTGGAGGCTGTTCTAATATGTAACACTAGGTATTTTACTTCTTTGGGTAGTCTTTCTTTAATGATTCCTAATAGGAAGGATTCCAGTCTGAGCTCAATCTGATAGCCAGTGATCTCTTTTAAGCAATTTTTAATTTGAATCCAGCACATCCACCACATGTGATAAAATGTACCATCAACTTTTTTGCACTTCCAACGTTTAGGACTCATATTGGAGTAGATTTTTGCCAATCTTGTTGGGGCTAAATACCATCTATAAAACATTTTATATATGTTTTCTTTGTGTGCGGCAGATACCGTTAATTTATAATTTATATTCCATATTTTTCCCATTCTTCTAATTCTATAGTGTATCCAAAATTCTGTGCCCATGCAATCATTGTACTTTTAACTATTTCCTCTTCCATTTTAAAACCTAATAAGTATTTATATATTCTAATTATAAGTTTTTGTTCTGGTCCCATTAATATTTTATCTAGTTGGTTCTGCCCTTTGTCAAATCCAAAATCTTTTGAGTCTTTTTTATATTTATTTTGAATTTGCAAATATGGCCACCAATCGATTATAATTCCATTTTCTTTCAGGTCTTGGTTTGATTTTAATTTCCCTTGACTATCTAATAGTTCTTTGTAGCTTACCATTTTCCATAGGTCTAATCTATTTGGATGTATTATGGCTTCCATGGTTGACAGCCATCGTGGGATTTCTGTATAGTGGTTACCTTTGATTTTTTTCCCAAATTGTAATCAATGAATCTCTTATTAGGTGTTGATTGAAATAGGTATGTATATTACTTTTATTTTCCCACAAAAATGCATGCCAACCTATCAAGAGGTCATGTCCTTCTAATGTTAAGATTCTCTTGTCTCTTAATTTAATCCAATCCTTAATCCAACTCAATACCGCTGCCTGATAATAAAGCTCCCATTCTGGTAGTCCGAGACCGCCTCTGCTCCTATTATCTTGTAATAGTTTCATTTTAATACATGGCCACTTGCCCAACCAGACAAACTTGGATGTCATTTTATTTAGTTCTATAAAAAAAGATTTCCCTAATTTAATTGGAATCATTTGGAATAGATATATTAGTTTTGGTAAGGTATTCATTTTCAACATTGCTATTCATCCTAATATAGACAGTTTCAAATTGACCCATAATTCCAATTCTTTTCTGATTTGCTTGATCAGTTTGACATAATTGTCTTCTTTTAATGATGAACATCTGGGTGATATCCAAATTCCCAGGTATTTCACCTTTTTTACAATTTGGAGTCCTATTGTATTTTCTAATTCTACTTTCTGTTTTGTTGTACAGTTTTTGACTATCACCTTAGTTTTATTTTTATTTATTTTAAATCCTGCTGCTTCCCCAAATTTTTCTATGTGTTGCAACAATATTGGTCCCGAATTCATTCGATCTTCCACCATAAATACCAAATCATCAGCAAATGCCTGGACTTTATATTCCTCATTTCTAATCTTAATTCCATAAATCTCTGGGCTTTGTCTGGTTGCAGCTAGCAACACTTCTAAAGACAAGATAAATAACAGAGGCGATAATGGACACCCTTGTCTCACTCCTTTTGCAATTTCAAAATCTTCAGTACGATCTCCATTTAATAATATACTTGCTTTTTGATTTGAGTATATTTCTTGTAGTGTTTCTTCTATATTAGTGCCAAAATTCAGCTTTTTAATTTGATATAGCATGAATTTCCAATTAAGATTGTCAAATGCTTTTTGTGCATCTAAAAAAATTAAAGCTGCCTGTTTTTCTGGGTGAGCTTCATAGTATTCAGTTGAATTTAGTACTGTCCTAATATTGTTTTTAATTTGTCTATTTGGCAGGAAACCATTCTGGTCTGGGTGTATAAGTTCACTCAAAATAGGTTTCATTCTTTCTGCTAATATTGTCATAAATATCTTATAATCCGTATTTAGCAACGAGATTGGCCTATAGTTCACAATTAGTTGTTGATCAGTGCCATCTTTTGCAATTAAGGAGATGTATGCCTCGGACCAGGACCTCGGAAGTCTAGCTTGTGTTAATGCCTCATTATATAGTTCCAGTAATATTGGTTCAAATATTTCAGATAATTTTTCATATAATTCACCTGGTAGACCATCTGGGCCTGGTGTTTTATTATTTTTTTGTTTTTGTATCACCTTTTGTAACTCTATTAATGTTATTTCTTTATTAAGTACTTCTCTATTTTCTTCTGAAATTGGGCTCAGACAGTTTCCCTCCAAGTAGTAGTAGTAGTTTTCTTCCCTAACATCTTCTTGCTTATAGAGCTCGCCAAAATACCTTTGCACAATTCTCTTTTTCTCCTCCATCTGATAATACACTGTCCCTTCCTTGGGCTGCTGAATTAGTCTTTTCTCTTTCTCTATTTTTAATTTATGGGACAACCACCTTCCTGGTTTATTTGCTGATTCAAATAAATTATGTTTATGAGTTTTTAAGTTATGTGCATTTTCCTCAATATCTATCAAATTTAGTTCATGTCTAATCATCCCTATTTCTTTCTTAACTGGACCATATTCTTTGGGTCTTTTTGGAGCTCATATTCAAACTTTTTAATCCTTTCTTGTAATTCGTTCTATTTCTTCCATTTTTCTTTATTTTTCTTAGCTATATAGGCTATTGATATGCCTCTCATTAAGGCCTTTGTAGTGTCCCATAAATTTTGTAAACTAGTATGTTGTTTTAGATTAACCTTAAAGAATGTTTCTAACTCATTTTTCATTCTTGAGATATATTCTTTTTCCCTTATTATTTGTGAATTTAATATCCATCTCCTTTTCCTTTTACGATGTCCTTTCCATGTAATTTTAACCGGGCTATGGTCATATATTAGGCATTATCTCTACTCCACTAATGTCTTTCTCAATTGCCCCATTAACCCATACCATATCGATTCTGGACCATGATTTTTGTGCACTAGAATAAAACGTATATTTCTTCTCATTTGGATTCCTCTTCCTCCATATATCTTCCAAATTGGTCTCATGTGTTAAATTAAAAAAAAAAAAAAATTGGTAAAATTCTCTTTTTTTTCTTCCTAGTCCCTTCCATACTAATATAGTCTTTTTTAATATCAACAATGGAATTAAAGTCCCCTATCAAGCAAATATTTTCTTCACCTACATTATTTTATCATACAGTCCCTTATAAAACTTCTTCTGGTTATCATTAGGGGCATATATCCCCACTAATAGTAATTGTTTTTGATGTAAATTAATTTGTATCATTAAAATTCTGCCTTGTTCATCTGCATAGATTTTTTTTGCATTTATCCCTTTTTTATATAGTTGTTAGTAATCAATCAATCAATAATCATCAAAATAGTATTTTACCAGTTTTCACAGTTTCATATCATTTAAACTTTTAAATTCTTAATAAATTCAATCAAACCTTAATCAAAATGTTATTTCATTAATTATATTCTATAAAAAGAAGTCCAGTAATATTCGATCACTTTCCTTGTCCATTCACGTTTTGTTTAGTCACAGTCTGTTACATCAGCTTCTCTTCTCTCTGTATAATCTCAAAATGTCACTTCCATTCTTGGGTTTAGTTCTGTCTCTTACTTTTTTTCCACTGTTCTTCTTCTTTTACAAGTCACAAATCCATCAGATTAAACTCCAAATTCCTACATAATCAGTCTAAATCAACTCCAAATTTTTCAGAAAAGGTCCAAGACACCAGTCAATCTTTTAATCAACTAAATCGGCTTTGATCTCTGTCTTAAGAGTTCCTTGCTTTTACCACCGGATCACCATTTCCCTTCGGAATTCCGTCCTCTTATTTAAGACTCACAGTTCTGCCATCTCTCTCTGCCATTTCTCTCCTCGACTTTCACTTCCCACCTCCTTCACTCCAAGTTCAACCTATCAATTGATGCCAAAAACACTGTTCGTGCTCTGGTATCTTCCTCATTGGGCTAAAGCACTGCGACTTCGGTCTGTCATCGAAATGGCCGATCACTCACACGCTGGAGCAAATGAGGTCTCCCTCAAAGCTGTCAACAGCTCCCACTGTCAAACTTCTCCTCGGGCTTCCTCACACCTTCGTTTTCCCCTCCAGGGTCTACGTGCCCCTCACTGGGGCCTCCAAACATGCAGATTGGGGATGAGAGAGCAGAGCTTGCTCTTCTCTCCCCACCCTGCTGCAGCTCTGCAACCAGAAGTCTCAAAAAAACCCATGTTGTTTGTGACATAGGTTTTTAGTCACAGTGATATTGCTGTTCTTACTCAGTTCTCTAGCATTCTGACTGGGCAAAAGTACAGTCCTACAATTACACCCATATTCTGACTTGCCTTTCTCCTCTTCATATTCTCCAGAAATGTTACAGCATCATTAAGAAAGTGCTGTTTGAGTAATAATCAATCTGAAAGTAATGGTGTTTGGATTACTCTAATTCCATACTATGCAAGTCCAAAGTATACGTCTGTTTTATTTTATTCTACCGGTAGCAATTTATACATGTAAGGTTTTCAAATGATCTTTAAATATCAAGAACTGTTCTGATTGAACATATCTTTCTACAATATAGATATAATGTAGAATCTTTACATGCAAATCCTCTAACTTACTTTTTTTTAGTCAGTACAATAGATGCATTCTCTCTTGTTGCAGAATGCAAGACAAGGATTCATGGATTTGAACCTCAGGAATGCAGATTCCAATTTGTAATGGGGAAAAGAGCCATTAAATGGTAGGAATATCTATGCAGAAAATAGCAATAGCACTGAGACATATATTCTACTTCATAGTGCTTTACAGCTATGGTTTTCCCTTCACTGGATATGGGAGAAGCATTGAAACCAGTGTTGGGTTTCAATTTTTTTTACTACTGGTTATATGGACATGGTTTGGTGGGTGTGGCAGGGGAAGGATACTGGAAAATCTCCAGTCAGAGGCAGTGTTTGCTGGTTCTCCGGACTACTCAAAATTTCTGCTACCAGTTGTCCAGAACTGGTCAGAACCTGCTGAATACCACCTCTGATTGTAACATTTTCTAAGAAATTCATTTTATAAACAATTAGGCTTCAGCATACCTCTGTATCAGTCTTTGATTATATGTATCTTTGGATCAGGGAAACATGGTTGGAATACAGTATATGTGGGTGGGTGTGGGTCAGTGTGGGTGTGTGTTGAGAGAGGGAGACAGTCTGAATTTTATGGAATTTATTCCTAAATACATAAATATATTTAGTTTTTCCTAGTGAAGGACAAACAGACTCCATTCATTGCTTGACACTACAAAATTTACTATAGCAAATCTATTTTAATCGGAGAAAAAAGGACTATGATGACTCTCCTCTACAGCTATACTGATTTATAGCCATCTCTTCTTAACCTGAATTATAATTATCTGTGTTTATAAGCCACTTGGATGAAATTTTCAAGATCCTAACCAGCGAGATATATTAATATACAAAACAAAGAGATAAAAGAATAGATAACAGAGAAGATGGGAATGCTAAATGAGAGGGAAAAGAAATTAACTTTTCAGTACACATAGTCCTCTCTGAACTCTTCATTTAGTGATTGCTCAAAGTTACAATAGCACAGAATAAGACATACTTTCATATGGTCCTCAAAATTATGGACACCTGCAGCACCCCCATGGTCAGATGATCAAAATTTTGGCCCTGATGACATTTATGACCATAGGGTGAGCTTCAACTTTCAACCTATTTCTTCCCTCCTTTTCACCACCTGTTCTCTGCCGCCCCTGCCACCGGGTGTTCAGATGCCTCTACCATCCTAAATTGACCTTCACCATTTTTCTCTCCCTGTTGATGAGGTGGGTATCGTCTAGCCTGCAAAGCAGCTACTGGCCACTTGAGGGCTTCCTGAGGCCATGGGTAGCTTTCTCACAAAGCTTTGGGAAGGCCTTATGAGGCTTTGAGGTGGAAAAAACCCCTGCAGGTCAGCTTAAGAAATTCTTCTTTGGCCAATGACTGCTTCACAAAAGACAGGCTGGGTATCTTGTCAGTAGCAGGAAAAAGAACATTATGATAGTCAAAAGAGGGTGGCGGGGCAGCAGAGTGCAGAGTGACAAGGGTGCAGATGGAGTTCAGGGTGGTGGTGGGCAGATAGGCAGGTGGAAGAAGCTGAAGCAGAGGCCTGTATAGGATTATTACCTAATAATTGCATCATTTGGTGATGGAAATTCTGGCCACAATTAAAACTGTTGAGCAAATCTATAACTGCTTGTATATTCCTTCAAATAGATTCAACAATATTCACAAATTATTTTGGGTATTCACTTGTTTCTTGACAATTAAATATTAATACCCTGTATGGCCAAATCCAAAAGATCCTCTGTCATCTTATGGCTGGATTTTCACATTATTTCTTCCTTTGTTTTAGCTTAGAGGGCTTCATGAACCTAGATATAATGGTTTGTGAAGCATGGTTTATAACTTAATATTTTGCATGAACATAGCCAAATATAATTTATTCAGTAAACTGTGGCTTAGGATAATGTGCAAATTTATATGGATTGAATGAGCAGCAGATATACGGGGCATTGAAAACACTAACAAAAAAATTAATTGATTTTGCTGCTCAAGTACTACATCTCCTCCACTTAGAGACAAACAACCTACTCTCCAATAAACAATTTGGTTTCAGAAAAAAACTATCCTGCAATCTGCAACTCTTACACTGAAAAAACATATGGACTACACAACTCGATCAGGGCAAAGCAATAGACGCAATCTACATAGACTTCTGTAAAGCCTTTGATTCAGTGGTACATGACAAACTACTCCTAAACCTAAAATCTTATGTTATCTCTGGACACCTGCATACCTGGACAGAAGCATTCCTGTCAAAAGACAACAGATGGTCAAAATTGGGAGCGTCCTATCAAATTCTGTACCTGTCAACAGTGGTGTCCCCCAAGGCAGTGTTCTAGGACCAACTCTCTTCATACTCTACATAAATGACCTCTGTGATCATATTAAGAGCAACTGCATTCTTTTCGCTGATGATGTAAAGCTGTTCAATACCACAGACAATACTGCTACCCTTCAAAAAGATCTTGAATATGTATCAGAATGGTCAAACAAATGGTAACTTCAAATCTCAACAAATAAATGCTCTGTCTCACATACTGGCAAAAAAAAATCAGAAAATAAAATACAAGCTGAATAGTCAAGACCTTGTTGATGATCCAAACTCTGTCAAGGACCTTGGAGTACTCATCTCTAATGATCTAAGTGCTAGAGCCCACTGTAACTACATAGCCAAAAAGGCATTAAGAGTTGTTAACATAATCCTATGTAGCTTTTTCTCTGGTAATATCACACTACTAACTAGAGCATACAAAACATTTGCTAGACCAATACTTGAATACAGCTCATCAGTCTAGAACCCACATTAGGTATCTGATATTAGCACAGTTGAAAAAGTCCAGAAATATTTCACAAGAAGAGTTCTCCACTCCTCTACTCATTGTAGAATACCTTATGCCACCAGACTTGAAATTCTAGACCTAGAAAACCTTGAATTATGCCGTCTTCAGTCTGATCTAAGTATGGTATATAAAATCATACATTGCAATGACTTACCTGTCAATGAATACTTCAGCTTCAACCATAACAACACAAGAGCACACAATAGATACAAACTCAAGGTAAACCGCACCAAACTTGATTGCAGGAAATATGACTTCAGCAACAGTGTGGTCAATGTCTGGAATACTCTACCTGACTCTGCGGTTTCTTCCCCAAACCCCAAAACTTTAACCCTAGACTGTCTACTATTGACCTCACCCCTTTCCTAAGAGGTCTGTAGGAGGGATGCATAAGCACACCAAAGTGCCTACCGTCCCTGTCCTATTGTTTCTTTTATTTTTCTTATATGTACACATTTCATGTATTCATAACTAAGTATATACTTCTACCTATTATCTTGTATGCAATTGACAAATCAAAATAAATAAATCTATTTGCATTACCTTTACAAACTAGAAAACTTGCCAACAAAGGCACTTAGTACTCAGGATAGTACAGCTGAAAATTAACAATCAAGTAATTTCAGCAACTATCTATGCAAACATTCCCAGGATTCTTCTGGAGAAGTGAATACATTTCCATTGGTTAAACTAGTCTGAATCTCTAGGTGTGGATAACCTAGATATAGTTTACTGAAGCTGCTGTTTGACCACAGAACAGAGGTAAGTTTGTAAAATGTACAAAGATACTGATTTCAAGTTTCAGTAACTCAAGAGGGACATCTGATATGGTAGTGAATGCCCTATGGCCTGATACACCAGTCCAAGCATGCCAACCATCTATTTCACATACCACCAAAAGTCAACTTGCTTTTTATAAAGCTTAGTCATTCACCACAATGCAAAGCCTAACTATAAACTTGCATCACATTATTACATGCTTCAGTCATGTAGGGTATTATTTTCTTTATTGCACGATTCCCTAAAGTTATGCTGTACTATGAAATCCAAACGGATTGTCGACCACTTTCACATTAAGTTCCCAGAGCTTGAATCTCAGCGGTGGTTTTCCTATTTTGTTCACTTGCCGGGACACAAAGTCTTGTGGCAGATAATAGCTATGTTTGGAACCCTGTTCTGCTCAGAGCCACAATTTGGTGGCAAAATTGGCTGAAAAGATCTCCAGTCGACATTTAAGAATGGCAAAATAGATCAGGAATGATGTAATTCATAGTGAAGAAATGTCAGTTGAAGAAGAATTCTGGTGATCCTCCTTATACACACCTGCTCAGTCCCACCTGTAACCCTCTCTCAATTTCTTTTCTCCCTCAATTGCTTTTCCTAATGATAATCACAGAAATAAGGGAGAAGTAGATGAAACAGTATGGTTGTTTTATTTTAAAAAATGAAACAATAAATCTTTCCCATTCAATGTAACCCTTCTAGCCTGCAAAATAATTATTTTTATTTCATTGAAACTGTTTGATGATCTGCAAGTTTACAGCTGTGTCCCCCCCCCCAATGAATGTATTTACTTTGGTTCTCAGAGTCTGAACAATTCTTACAATATTACAGATCAGTTTTTTTTCCTTTTGCATAGCTATAATACCCTGATTCAAAGTCAAAGAGAATAACTGTGCATTTACATTTTTATCTTTTGTAGGCATCAACCTAGATGGTAGGTACAACAGGATTACAGAAAAAACTAGATTTGTTCAGAGGACACTACTAGTAATGCAATGGTTTCCAGAAGTATGCCAATATTTTAACAAAATGGTTAAGAAAAAGGAGAGTGAAGACAATGAAAATGGGGCGGGGGAGGAACTGCGGGCATCCTGAAGCATTCCTTTTGGTAAGAGCACTGAAACTCATATCCAGAGTTCTTATATATGCAAACAACCTGGAACAAGGCTGGAATAAGAAAATTTGCGCTGCAGCTCAACTTGAATAGTTACGTGCTACACAATCTCCCCCTCCCTTCAAAAGTTTTATAACTGTAACCATTGTGGCACTTTTTTAAAATGCCCTTTGTCACAAAAGTTGCCTGTAAGTTTCACACACCATGAATAGTATTTACAGATGCAATTAGTGTTACATAAATGTCTGGAAACCTCTTTGGGGCTTTAGCAATTAGTGGAAAGCCTGGTGTGCTCTTGTATTTACAACTCATGACAAGAATTGCCTGCCCTCTGCACTGCCAGCATACCAGCAGAAGCAAATACTGTCAAGAAGGAGAGCAGGCCTAGGTTCAGCTTTTCATTTTTCCTTTTTTTCTCCTCCATCTGTTAATTAAAGAGAAAGTAAGTGGGATTAGCTGGGGGTGGAGCAGTACTCTGAATAGGATAGCATTTCACATTGATTATTAAACCCATGCCTTTGTGAAACAAATCCCCACATTCAAAGACAACTTTGATATTTAAAGCTGCCTTGCTAACTTCAGAATCTAGGCCTGAGTTTATAGAGCCCTATAAATAGCCATTTGACCAGTAACAGGAGAACATTCAGTCTTTTCATTTCCCATTCCCCAGTTTTATGATGTGTGAAACTCACCATGAACACGAGAGACAAAAGATGCAAGCATAGTGGCCCTTAACAGGAGACCAAGAGGAATAATCCCTGTGGGTCCTCTCTCTTCCTCTTTTAGATAACTCAATACAGGAGTCAAATGTTTCATTTGTCTGTGAAGCATTTAGGCAACAGTAAATATACATCAGAGAAGACAAATGTGATCCTATTGAGGTGGCAATATGATCTTGCCATCACTGATGTGTGAAACATTAATTCAAAGCTGATGCCAGGACACTTGTTTATTTGAATTATTTGATTCATAGTGCATTAGAAATTTTGATCTCCTATGACTTAAACAATTCAAATATCAGTAACTGATTAACTTATTGATGAACATATATAGCTCACTTAAACATTACTTGGAAGTGTGGGATAAGACAAAAGGGCAAGGCAGATTCCAAGACAAGAAGCAGGACATCAGCAAGATATAATTAATCATATACGTGCAGGTAAACACTTATTACAGTTTAACTAAACTTCTTATCCATCTTTTTTTTTCTTTTTTTATAGCTCTGGGCTTTTGAGGGGATTTCCATCCAAGAATTAATCCAATTGAACCTTTATCAGTGTTTTTACCAAGGTGAACTAAATGCTGTCATTCCAATAAGGCAAGTAGATGCATATTATTCCAGCATTAAACTATCTGCACTTGGAAGACTTTAAAGCTGAGTTCTTTGAAATATTTTTCTAAAGCTCAGTGTCAGGTTATTTGCTAAGAAAGTAATTCCTTATAAGTAATTCAATTCTTATTTAAGTGTCAACTTAAATAGGGCTTCCTGACCTGTCCCTAAACTACCTGTCCCATCCACTGCTGACATCGCCCAGGATTGACTAATGGCACAAGTTCCTATTGGAGGTGGAGTGGCCACATGTGGAAAGTTGTTTCAAGAACAGCTAATTCTGAAAGACTAAATTCAACTGGTTAGCTTCAGAGTCACAAACATAGACATGGGGTAGAACTTATAATTATGTCAAAATGATGTTGCATACACCATGACTCATTAAAATATCGAAAAATGATGTGTATATTATTTTGCATCTTCATTATGGATTTAATGAAGTATCTACCTTCCTGGATACTTTGGCATTTAAGTTTTGTAAAAGAGTTTTTCCAATACAGGGGAAAATAGCACTCTGAATCAGGTCTTCAAAATTTCAGACAACCACTGGATGGCATCAAAGAGTTCGTTTTCTATATTTTCTTGCTGCCATCTAGTGGCCTGCAAGGTTCTTTGCAGATAAGATACGATATACAAGGAGGATGGCAAGATTATTCCATGCTCTAAAGATGCACAAATTGAAGGTACAGACTGATACCAGGATATTTATTCTGAAAATATTACCAAAGCCTACAGAAAGAGTTATGAAACTGAACTAGGCTAAAGAAATGTCAACATTTTAGAAAGTGGACTGTTAGTAAATATAAAACAGGATTCTGTGAAACACATCACTTTAAATATGATTTAGGAAAAAATAGAAGTGCTCTCATATTGTTTTTGCTCAGATGCTTTTGCTTCCCTGGAGAATATGTTTTTTTCTGGTCATAATTAAGAAACTATATAAAGCTATTAGGAATTCTAATTGAAACAAGTTTGGATCACTGAATTTGATCTTTGGGTGACTCGTATGAAAGAATAAATCCTTTTGTAACTGCAGTATCTGCATACATGAGTCTTCAGCTAGTAAAGTCTTTTACACTTGTGATATATGGTACTCTGTTTTAATTTTAATTTGCATGTATGTATGTATTTTAAGTTGTCCTCCCTTCATTACCTGAAAACTTTTTTTTAAACCCCTTCCAAATCTTCATTTGGGTGCCTACATCATTCCTTTGTCTAAAAGAGAATTTATATCACAGAATTTAAAGACTGGGAAACTGTCCAATGGAGGATAGCTTTAGATCACAGGTGGGGAACTAGGGCCCTTTTATGACGTGTGGACGTCAACTCTCATGCTGGTTCAGGAATTCTGAAAGTTGAAGTCCGCAAGTCATAAAAGGACCATAGTTTTCTCACCTTGCTTTAGATCAGGGGTGTCAAACTCACATCGTCATGTCATCATCACATTACATATAGGGACTTCACCACTTTGCTAAACTGGATGTGGGCGTGGCCAGTGCACGATGCATCCAGTCCATAGGCTGGGAGTTTGACATCCTTGCTTTAGATAGAATATGGTAGAATAGCCATATTTCTGAACTGTAATCATATACATGAGCAAACAAATTATGTCCCAGAGAATGGAAAATAAACAAATGGGTTCAAATGACCAGAAAGTTTGAGTCTAAGTAAGCATTAGGAAGAAGTTACTGTTAGCACAAGGTTACCAGAGTAAACTGTCTGAGTATTGTGATCTAGATGTTAAGTTTGGAAAACACTGGACTTGTCCTCTTTGGAAGCTCATTAGGCTAAAACTGCCCCTTTGTACTTCTATGGGTTCCATGTTGCCTATGAAATACATATTCAATACACATGGGCTTTTTCAGTTACCATATCTTTGCCAAGAGCACTATACCATTGTTCATCATGGCATGCTTCCAAGAAAGAAAGAAAGTGGGCCTAGTCTCATTAAGGCATCTTAACAGCAGTCTGAAATGGTGCCATAAGAGTAAGCAGGTGGATTTGTGTGTGTGTGTGTGTGTGTGTGTGTGTGTGTATGTAAAGTATTCGCCTTTTCTTCATCATTACCATGTGAAAAAGTCTGGGACATTATCCTTCCCCTGAAAGTTGAAACATTCTGTTCTTTCGCTTGCTGATGCCAGCCACACAACTGGTCTTTCAGAGGTTCCTCCTAATTCAATCCTGATCTACTTTCAGTGAGTTCCTAAATGGGAAAAGAAATGGCATAGACGAGCAGTGATGGCTAACCATTTCAGCACCGAGTGCCCAAAGCGTGTGCACATTGCCAAAATGCAATACGCCTGGGTCCCCGTGCATGTACCCCACCCCTGTGCATGATCCCCGCCCTTCAATACATGCATGCATGTGCTCCGTCCCTACACATGCACTCCTCCACATGTGCCCTGCACATGCTAGCAGAAACCCAAAGACCAACTGGCTGGTGGGAGGCATGCACGCATGCACGGCAGAGCTGAGTTGGGGCGACGGCTCGTGTGCCCAGAGAGAGGACTCCGCGTGCCACCTCTGGCACACGTGCCATAGGTTTGCCATCCTGGGCTTAGAGAAACATATTTGCTTTTACTTCTCTGCTAACAATGTATGCTTTCTAATGTAGTTTTGTTAATGAGTAGACAAATTTGCAGTGATATCATTTATTTGTTGCAAGGAGGCTATTCTATGTTATCAGTTTTTCTTTCAGAAGTAGCCCTGCATTTGAAATTGATGGTTGTGGATAATTCTCAATCTCAGGATAATGGCGCCACCTTCTTGTCAAGGAAGGATGTAGCAATTGCTGAAACATTTCTGAGATTTCTCCTCTCTTGTCATTCTGCACAAATTCTTAGATGGAAAAGCAAATCAAGAGAAAGTTTAAGCTGGGAAAAGAACTAAAGATGTCAGTCCCACTTGTTAATATTTTCTGACTTGTTGATGTTTCAATGTTTCCTGGGCTGGGATTTAAAGAATTGTCTGTTTTTGTATACAATAATTCTACTGTATTCCTATACAAAAAGGTTTTTTCCACTTCCTGCTAAGGAGGAATATCAAACAAACACACTTGATTTGCAATGTGTACCTTATTCAAATTATGACACATAACAGATGATGCTATAAAAGAAAAAAAACATTTTCTTTCCCTATTTCTTCTTTACTAAAAGTAGATCTCATAAAAAGTCTCATTGGCTTGGCTTAGTGAATTGATTCTCCATTCCATTTTAATTATCCCCCAAAAGAATGAATTAAATTATTAAATTAAATTAAAATATAATTAAAAAGGATGTCAAAACTCAGTAATTTTGTAGTTAGGAAAACCCAGGCAAACTGTGCTTCAAAACAAAACAAAACATTTCACAAGTTTTACAATTGTTTCATTTATTTTGTTATTTAAGACTCTTGAAAGAAATATGAAATCAGAGCATATGACTAACGCTATGAAATGTACCCTAAGTAAATTGAAAGCATGGCAAACAATGACCAAAATATGCAATCACTGGATGTCTGACTAAGCCACAAAAACCACTTAAATTAGTATACGTGCAGAGGCTAATGGGACAAGTAAGCAAGTGGATATGAATAGTTGCTCTGTCTGTTCCCCAGAATACACTGCGCAGCTAGAAATAAGAGATACTCATGAAGCACATAGGAAGGCTAATGTTTACTCAAAGCACTTCTAGGAGTATGTAACTGAAACTATTTTTTTTCTCGACAATAACTTTCAAGTCCTGTGAGTCTTACCCAACCTGGTGCTCTCAAAATGTTTTGGATGACATGAGCTTGAGTAAGCATGATCAATGTTAATGGGTTACAGAAAATATGTGAAGGGCATCAGGATGGGAAAGGCTGATTAATGTTTTGGAACAAGAAGTAAAATATGGATCCATCATAAACACAGGAAAAATGGTAGATGCTTCAGGATGAGGGAAAGTGAAGAAAACTCTCATAAAAAGGTAAGAAGAAATATTGCACTCAGCATTGTCTAAGGAGTGTTTGCAGACTGGTTAGTATCTAGTTTCTAGTTTTCTTATTATGCAGCAAATGCCAGGAATTGTTCTTGATGATCCATCATATGGATCTCTTCTGAAATTCACCATTCAAACCTGTGCATCGATATAGGAAGCATCCTTATATTGTTTTACGGTGTACATCATATTCCCGTGTTTTAATTTATCATATCCTTAGTTCACATTCACAAGCAGATTTCTATATAAGAGTTGTGATACCTGTTTAAAGGACTTTCTCATACAGTACATAACTGAAGGAAAATTGATCTCACAAACAAATCCCACATTACAGAGTATTTCTTAAACAGACTGGTTTTGGGGGCCAACCCACAGTATGCACTGAATTTAGACTGAAACACTATGCCAGGTTCCTGTTGAAGATCAAGTCCCCACTGCTAATCACATCCTGAAAGGTACAGTTACTGCAGATAGTGCTTTCAGAAGATGGATTTTCTCTAAGAAATTAAAACAGAATCCCAGAATATATTCCAGATCCTGGGTACGTTCCAATTAGTTGCAGCTGTTTTCTTTCCAAAATGAAACTGGGAAGTTTTATGCATTCATTTTAGACAGTAGCTTGGCCACCATAATGGCCCTACCCACTCACTTTCTGAATCTTATTATTGTCGGAATTTGCAGCTGCCTATGTGGTGCAATCCTTTGTGAAAATGTACCAGATTTTTGTAAGATTATTTACTAAGCACATTTTCCCCCTGTGGCTTTCTGTGGATTATAGAGCATAAACTAAGAATAAGAATAAGTGACCATGTGGGATCATCTTGAGAAATGAACTGTTGAACTGATCTGAACAGAAATTAATTCACTGCAGAATGTATTCTCCTAAAGAAATGATGGTCCCTATTGTCCAGTCATTTGGACACTTGCCAAGCCTCTTGTATGCTTATAACCTGGAGCCATATTTTCTGAAGAATTAGTTTTTGGAATAGAAGTATTCATTAAAAAAGAACAGATAAAGTCTTTTATAGTATGGCTTTGTTCTGTCGCTCCAGAAAGATAGGGATATTCCATGAAGAGAAGTCTTCTCGCCTATAAACAAAATTGCCAAGGGAGTTATCTCTGGGCTGTGGGCAGCATGTCTTTATACACAGGAAAGCAACGGGGGGAGACAAGGGTATGTCACTCCCTCCTGCTTGCACCCTAAGAATGGCCTTGGCCTGATGTACTTTAGCAACGCTGACTTATATATACATTATATAGTATGTGCTATTACAATAAAGATGAGAAAATTCCTCAGATAAGATTGCAGCTTCAGACAAAATATTCTACAACATAGTGAAAAATGTACTGCAAAAGAGATTTATCAAACAAAAAATTTTTTTTACACAAAATATGTAAACAGAAAAAAAAAAATGAAAATGTTACAAAGCTTACAAGAAATTGCCATAGACAATATAGGATCTCTTCCTTGAGAAGCAGGACTCAAATCAGTAAAGGAGAGCAAAGTTTGTTTTGTTTTTTTCTCTTTCTCTCACATACACACATGTTATTTAAACACAAGATAAATAGAAATCCACTCAATTAGGTCCATGATTAAAAAAAAGACGTAGAAGATAAACCATGCTTTTAAAACTCTATGGAATTTAATATTTTATAAATTATAGGGGAGTAAACACACAAAACTCCCCCAACAAAATAACCAACTAGCCCAAGGTGAATACCCCATATGCCGTGTTATCAAGCATCGTTTGTTCCAATGGCACTGAAGATCTAAGGAAACAGTAGGAAAATCCTACCATTTGTTGTTAATTTAAGAGCCATGGTTCCGCAGTGGTAATAATGCAGCATTGCAGGCCAACTCATTGCTCACTCCAGTTCAATTCTGAAGGGCTCCAGGTTGACTCAGCTTTCCATCCTTCCAAGGTTGGTAAAATGAGGACCCAGATTGTTGGGGGCAATATGCAGACTCTGTAAATCACATAGAGAGCTCTGTAAAGTACTATGTATATAATTTAAGTGCTATTGCTATTGCTACAACATGCTCTTTCCTACTTCTCCTTCACAATTCTATGTGTGACATCACTGCATACTCTACCAATGATCATAATTAAATAATAGACAACTGTATCCTGTTTACTAAGGAGTGTCAGTTAACTTTGAAGTTGAATTCCATTTTTTGTTTCAGAACTTATTCAAATTCTAAAAGTGAACAAAGATGCCAATCTGAACCCTTTAATTGCAAATCCAGTTCTTAGCTTTCTTACTTTGTTGGGAACATTCCTTTCTTGGATTGTGTCTTGTAAAATAATTTGCTCTATATCCCTTCAGACTTTAAATTCCTTCCTCCAGCCTTCTCCCACATCTACTCTTAGCTTTGCTGGAAAAAAAAAAAAAACAGTTGTTCTCACATGTAAGAGATCAACCTTGGAAAGGCATCATCAAGCCGCATGATTTGGTTTTAAAAATGAAACAGGTTGTTAGAGAGGAGAATGGTTGGATTTGAAAGCAAAAAAGGAAAAAAAAGAATGCTTAGTGTCCAATTTACTGTTGCAGTAAGCTAAATTTATTTTAAGATAGTTTGAATTTATTGCATTGATACATTCCTTTCCAAGAGATATCCAGTGAACATCATGAATTATGGAATTTTGTGGAAATATTTCCAGGAGGCTCTGACTCAAGATACTTCCTTTTGATTTGATTGTTGCGTACCATGAAGATATTTTTCACTCCTTGTGACCACAGGGAGTATTTCTATAAAAACCTACAGAATCAGTAAACAACTTTTAGTTAATAGTAGTCAGTGTGAATGGTGAATTTAACATTTAAAAAATGGCTAAAAGTACTTGGCATTCAGAATGTTACTATTTGTGTATAGGAATCTGGTTCTCTGTCTGTCTGCTTCTCTAAGTCATAATGATTTGTAATATTTTTCTAAACTTCTTTAAGAATTTGCTTATAATGAGAACACATAAAAGAATAGAGAAAACCAAGTTGGTGTGGTTTTTAAGGCATCAGGATAGAAACTGGGAGATGGTGAGTTCTAGTTCTACCTTAGACCCAAAGCCAGCTGGATGATACTGAGCCAGTATCTTATATATGATACGTATGTATGTATGTATGTATGTATGTATGTATGTATATATATACCCCAACACACCCCAACCAGGCACCCAGATGAAACCTAGCTTCCTAACAAATGATAGCCATCCATTTACCTGGAGCCAAGCTGCACAAAAGGCCTTCAATAAAGGAACATGATGTTGCCAGCCAATCAAGATACAAAAAGAGCCACAAAACAGACAGAAGATATTAGAAACACCAATCAAGCAGAACACAGCAAACTCCAAGACCAATAAACACAGACCAAGATTCCCAACCAATCAGGATGAAGAAAAAACCATTCTGGCACAGCAATAGGCTGCCCCAAATTTAAAACTGAAACAACTGTGGGGGCCTGACTCACAGATGGACACAATACAGAAGCCTGATGATGGCAGATGAGATTCTGCCGATACGTTGCTACAACTTTAAAAGCACAACTACAATGACGTGGGAAAATACCCGAACAAAGCTGAATGCCATATATATAGAAATATAGATACATATTTCTTAAGTTTCCGTGGGTACTTACATAAAGCTGAATAACATCATACATACATACATACATACATACATACATACATACATACATAAGATATATAAAAGATATATAAAAGAGAACAAAAGGTTCAATAAAGATTAGGTAACTCACAAAAGGAAGTTTCATTTGCAAGCCCTTTACATTAGATATAATGTGTAAAATAATGTCTAACGGAGATATAATGTGCAATGGAGGGCAAGCTGAATTCAAATGGTTAGAATCAATGAAAACAGAAGGATTACAATATATTAACTTCTATACAGATTTTTATATTTAAAGGAGAAGCAGTGAAATGAATGGAACTGAAATCACTCATGACTGGTCAATTCCAGTTTCAATGAGCTTCATCATTTGTTTTAAATATGTCTGTGTTTGGTATTGAGAAAGAACCTCTGCTGAAATTGCAAAGCATGAATGCAGTGTAAATAATTTCACAACACTTCTTAGTCAAATCATGAGATAAACATGTTGATATTCTTAGGAATTTGTTTTTATGAAACTAATGTGGGTTAATGGCAGAGCATTTGTTTAATACAAACTAATTCAGTTCCATTCAGAGGTGGTATTCAGCAGTTCTGACCAGTTCTGGAGAACCAGTAGCAGAAATTTTGAGTAGTTTGGAGCAGCAGCAAATACCACCTCTGACTGGAGATTTTACAGTCTCCTTCCCCTCCTTCCCCTGCCACCAAGCCACATCCACAGAACCAGTAGTAAAAAAATTTGAATCCCACCACTGGTTCAATTTCTCTTTGGTATCTCCAAATTAATATTTTTTTTAAGTAGCAGAATGAGAATAACACAGGACACAGAGCTGGCCTAGTTGGGCCATGCATCAATTTTATATAAATCCTTCTATTTCTGTTGTCCCAAGTTGAATGTTGCTATTGTATTAAACTTCAGACTCAGCATTAATGAAAGATACCAGATTTGGAAAAATTGGTCCACAGGGTTGGGGGGCTTCAAGGTTTGCAAAAAGAAAAAAAAAAGGTGTGTGTGTGGAATATTACAATATCATTAGAAAAAAAGAAAAAAATGAAAGTCTATGAAAAATAATCAAATTAGGACTGAGTTTATGAGAATACCAACTGCCTATTGAGGAATTTGGAAAATTAAGGAGGAAGATAAGGTGTGGAATACAGAACAAGCATATTCTATAATGCAATGCTTTGTTGCAAGTCCTACTTAAATTTCTTTTAAAACCACTTCTGGAGAAATGCCATTATTGTTTTATAATATTTACAGGCATCCTAGAACATATCTGAAAATAAAAAGTATACTCTAATCCATTATTATGATCCACTCTAGAATTATTGTTTGTTCTTGCAGACAATAAATATATTTTAACAATGAATAATGTATGGATTATAAAACAGCAGACAGGAAGCTGCCTTATCAAAGTCACACTGATTGTTCATTTAGTTTAGCATTGTTAATATCACCAGAGCTTCAGCCAGAAATCTCTTGCTCATCACTTGATACCTGATCCTTTCAAAGCAATGCCAAAAATCAAATCAGCGACTTTGAGCCATGGGCTTCTCTCTAGGCTGATATTTCTATATTATATACCAGGAGTGAGGCAACATACAGATTTCCAGATATGTTATATGATAACTCTCTTCAATCTACTAATTTGGTCAATGTCAAGCAATTTGTTACTAGCAAGAGAGTCAAAGTCCAAAATGCTTGGAGGACATCAGGTTTGGTGACACTGTCAGACACAAAAGATAAGGTCCACACATGAATGCCTGATTAGAATGGTTGATTGCTACTCATGTCCCTACCCAGGAATATTCTCAACTAACGGAGTTTGATAAGGATCAACAGAATTCAAGGGAGGTTGGACTTAAACTTGCTTGTGGCTACATAGGGATTCTAGGCTGATCCCGCTTTTAACTTCACCCCCAGACTCTGTCAGTCCTTGTCCTATAGATACTTTGCTAACACCAACTTTCATTAGTCTTCAAAAGCTTAAACCAAAGTTTTGACAGCCATCCTTCGTTTTGTTTTTACTAAATAAGCCAAAGATGTAATATGGCAGAGTCTTTTTGTAGTTCTGACCTGTGATTTACTCCCACAAAAGACTACTTTCTTACCTTGTAAGGAAGATATAGAAAAAGTTGAACCCGACTTGTCTCAACTTCAAAGCAAGACTCGTGTAGGTAATTTCAGCCAGAAGCTTATTGAGGATTAACTCCATTGTCATCTCCTATGGCATTTTGCCCTGGAGGATGTAAAATATTAGTGAAGTAAAGAATATTTCAAAGAATATCACAAACAGCTCTACAGATTTACAGAGAGTTTACAATGAGCATTTACAAAGTGGCTTCCTTTACTATCTGTTGCTAGCTCTCCCACATCTGGGATTAAGGATAAGAGCTTTCTTGGCAATAGATGAGATTGTGTTTCAACACCTCTAATTTTTTAAAATGAAAAGCTTGTATTTGGTCCATTTTCACAGGTATTTCAACCCCCCCTCCAAAATGATAAAGTTTATCTTTTATATGTGAATATAGAACTCTTTTTGGAAATGGATTTCTAGTAATATACAATGGAGGGTGCAGCTGGACTAATAATAGAGTTATGGAAATGTTTTTAAGATTGTCTGAATGGAACTTTTTCCAATATGATTTCTTTCATTAACAACAACAACAACAAAAACCTACACAAGGTCCTTTTTTTTTTTTCATTTCAGAATCCTAACTAGTTCCATGAAGCTTAACATCTGGTTCTCATTCTGATAACAGGAAAATGGTTCAGTTTCTAGGACAAAGATGATTCTGGTGTTATGTACCATGTGTCCTTTTGGCAGCGTTTTAATCTTGATTTCTCTTTTCCCTGAGAAATAAATATCTGAGTGATTATTTTGTGACTATGCTATCAAGTAAGTCTATTCATAAATAAACTACAGAAAGGACAATTCATGACTGCTTAATCTGTCAGTATACAGAGGAGTCCATCAGAAATAGATACAAAAGTTCTGAAAAACGTGAGGCAAAGAAGAGAAGTATTTTTACCCCAAAATCAGAACTGTGGGGAAAACTAGAACTAGAAATGCAACACTAGATTTAGCACTCTTTATAAAAGTAAATGATTTGAATTTATGAAACTATTTAAAATAAAAGTATTTATATAAAATAAACTACTTCAGATAAAGTACTGATTGAAATTAGCATTTTTAAAATTATTTTCATATGCTTTTCTTATATATTCATTTTTCATAGCATTATAACTTTTGTCTATTTAGAACAAAAGCAACATATGTTAATGTTGAAAACAGAAGTGAAATGTAGTGAAATGAAGAAAGATATGTTTTCTAAATTTTGTTATCTGATATCAAATACAGAAAATATTAATTTTAGAAAAAAAAGTAAGAAAGTGGAAAAGCAGGATATGGAATACATATTTTGCCACATGAACATTGCTTACTCTCATCTTCTGCATCTGAAGTGTTCTCACTAATAATGCTCTCTACTTCTTCCAATTCATTTCCCACATCATTGTATTGCTTTTAGGAATTTCTGAAAACTATTGTGGATAAATGTCACTAATCATGAAGTATGTATTCATCAACAGCCAAAATAATGAGGTTGCTCCTGGACACTGTTTTCAGTATCCTAATATGCTTTCTATCAATTTAGTTTCCTTTTTTTGTTTTTCTGGATAATACCCTGTTTCTCCAACAATACGGCCTCCCCCAATAGGAAGTCCTAGCATGTTTTATAGGCATGAAATGAAATTAAGCCTCCCCCCCCAAATTAAGGCCTATATTAAAACATGTGAAATGGGGGGAATGGTGGGGGGGGGTTGCCGTTAGGAAGTACTTTTGTTGTACACCCGGATATGGTACTGCCTGCGTTGACCCCGATATGAAATGCCCCACCAACGCTGAGGTCAACATCCAAGCCGTCGACGCCTGCCCGAAGATGCAAGGGGGGGAATTAAGTCATCCCCCCCAAAGACGGCCTACCCATTTTTTCGGGGCTCAAAAAAAAATAAGACCCGGCCTTATTATATGAGAAACATGGTATTTAATATGGTCTTGGCAACCATTTAAATATTAGACAGGCCTTCCATAAAATACAGATCGTCCATTCTTCTAGAAAGGATGGTTAATGGAATGAAATAAAAGAGATGTGGATGAAGAAAAATACACACAAAGAATGACTGATGTAAAACATGAGAAAAAAAAAGACATTGTACAACACGCATGGAGACAAAAGGATTGTTGCAAAAAAATGCAGTCAAAAGAACGAAGAACAGTTAAAACAGAGAAAGATCATTTTGATGTTCTTAGACTTTCTGGTTTCCTCCGTATACTGCAGAGTTCTTTCTTCTATTTAAAACCGGAATCAGAAAAGAGCTGGAAGGGAGCTTGGAGGTCTTCTAGTCTATCACCCTGCTCAAGCAGGAGACCCTATACCCGTGTTTGCGAACCTATGCCACGTGTGCTGGAAGTTTCCCCTGCCACGCGAGAGGTCGCCTGGAAGAGCCCCACTGCACATGCGTGTGAGTGCCACTGCCCGACAGCTGATTGTCGGGTATCTGGCACACATGCGCAGGGGGCAGAGGGGGTGCGCGGGAGATGCACGCACGTGTGCAGGGCTGCGCTGCATGTGAGGGGATCGTGCACAAATGCGCAGGCGCAGATGGCACATGAGGGGGAATCATGCACGCATGCGCAAAGATGCATGGCGTGCAAGGGCAGAATCGAGCGTGCATGCACAGATCGTGGCGCACGAGGGGGGTCGCGTGCATATGCGTGGGGGGGATGGGGGCCCAGCACACATTGCCTTCTGGGTGCTGGCATGCAAGCACGTGCAATTATCAGCATGGGAGCTAAAAAAGGTTAGCCACCACTGCCCTATACCATTTCTGGCAAGTGGCTGTCCAGTCTCTTCCTAAAAAACCTCCAGTGATGAAGCACCCGCAATGCTTTTCCACTGGTTAATTGTCCTCACTGATGGGAAGTTTGTCCTTATTCACTGATCAAAAGTTGATAACGGCACTGAAAACACATTCTGGAGCAGTGGCACAGAATCACTACAATATAGCATCATGTAAGTTAGTATAGTTGAATGGAATTGCTAATGCTTTCACACTATTGTTAATTAAGTTTGATTTCATTCATAGTTGATTGTGTTTATGTGGTTCCTTTTAGGTTGTAAGAGCAGCTTTATTCATCATCTTATGTTGTCAGTTCAAACAACTGACCTTAGAAGAGCAGAGGCTGACCACCAAGAGTGGCCTGCAGTCTTTGATTATTTTTTTAAATCCCTCTAAAAATAGGAAGATTGGGCCAGATTGGGTTTTTTTTCTTTTAATAGAAGAAACATGTTTTATGTATCTGGGAATGAAGTGGAAAAGCCAAGGGTGTGTACTAATTTCTGTTCATAATTTTTATGTATTGAATTTGTGATAAACGACGAATGTCTTTGGAAAAAGACCATGGTTTTGTGCTGCATTATATTTCTAGTAGGCTTCACTCATGTTCAGTTATTCATATTAATAACTTACTGCAATTTTATGAAACTTGGAGTATTATTGAATCACACAGAAGGACACCCATAGGTTATCCATTCTCTAAACCCAGGCACCAGATAATTCCCTTCATTTCTTAATCCTTTTATATTAGAAAGAGCTCCCAGTATTGCTTAAAATGTAAAACTTTAAAACAAAATTAAGCATGCAAAATTAAGAACCCCCCCCATTATATTAAAAATAAGCAGGAATAAAATTATCCTTAATTTAATACCATTGACCTGCCTGCGTTTTTATCACTTTGTTTAAAACTAAATTAGGTGGCAGAAAGTCCAAACCTGTTGGGAAGTGAGTTCCACAATTTAAAGACAGCTACAGAGAAGGCTCTGTCTTATGTCTGTCCAACTATCTGGTGAGACACACAGAAGGACCTCTGAAGCAAATCTGAAACTAAGGACAGATTCACCCAGAAGGCAGCAAATTTTTAGGTCACCTGATCTAGCCCACTGGATTAATAACAAAGTTCCATTCTCTCCATTCCCTCAGCACAGAACTACTTTCCATCTCACATCTGGCACCTTGAAGCAACATATCCTCAGCACTTTGCCTTCCTGGCAGTCTCTTCTCCAGAGAGAAGAAGTATGAGGCATATTAAAGTAGTTTCTAGAAAGCCCCTATTTGAAGGCTTTTGGACTGCTGTTCAGCATCAAATGCTTCATCATTGAGAAAAGAGTGGCTTAGTTAAAATACTTCCAAGAGTTAAAATTTCAAATTACACCTTCAAAGTTCAATATTTTCCCTCAATATGTTAAATATTGGATGACACATTTATATGTGGTTTGGTTCTACTCCTGTGACTTCAGCTTTAGACTAAGGCTGAGTAGGCATTGGCCTATAGCTCAAGGCATAGAGGGAATCAGCAGCACCTTTCCTTATAAATCATTCTTAAAAAATGCAAATCTTTGTGTTAGTAGGAGTTGGTGCCATCAGGCAATGCTGCCCACGACCCAGCACAGCCTGTGATATCACCTTGCCCTGGAAAGAATTCCAGAGTGATTCTAGCCTTACATCAAATCCTACATTTCTGCTTGACTTATTAGTTTTAAGTAAATGTTGTAAGGAAAAGAATGATATAAGGCGCAGCTAACAGCTACACAAAAATGTAATGAAAGTGCTCGTGGTTATAAAACTGCTAGATGGGAACAATGTTTCTCTCTCTTTCCCTCCTTCCCTCTTCCTCCCTCCTTCTCTCTTGTTGTCTTCTATTTGGTAGTCCCAAAGGTGCTTTTTTCAAGAGGCAACTGGACTTTCTGTTTTTTTCTTTGAAAATGTTTCACTTCTCATCCAAGGTTGAGAAGTGAAATATCTTCAAAGAAAAACAGGAAGTCCAGTTGCCTCTTGAAAAAAAAACACCTTTGGGACAACCGTGAACTGGATGACTTGAGAGTTTCCATAGACTTCTATTCAGTATTAAGTATCATGGATATAAAAATCAGAATAAATCCAGACTATATTATTATCATCATTAGAAGGGCAGTATTTATACATTTATTTAGAAAAATCCAATTTAAAAACCTGCATCCATTTTCTTTGGAAACATTTTCTAACATAAACAATTTATATACAAAACTTATACAAGTCCCCAAATTCCCTAATAACTCTTTTCTTCTTTTCATAAAATTTTCTTTTATACCATTCTTTGTCAAAGAAATTTGATATGATTCTAGCTTTAGCTAGCTATGATGTCTTCTCCAGCATGGCTGGCTGGGGAATTCTGAGTTGAAGTTCACACATCTTAAAGTTGCTGAGATTGAAAAACAATGAATATGATGTTTTTTATACCCTGAATCATAGCAGAAAGACAGATACATATATCCTTTAACATGAACACAAAAATTCAATTTAGAAACAGCACTTCGTTTTCTCAGGTCTTTTTCTTTCCCATACACAAGCAATCTTCCTCACCATACAGATACAAACAAGTGTAGATTTAAAAGTGGCAAGTCGTCACATCTCTTTTAAAATGGAAGCACATGGCATCAACTTCATTTATTTATGGAACAGAGACTTAATATTGTTCTAAGCAAAAGATGAATGCATTGATTCCCTCTGTCATACTGCCACCAAGAGGGTAAACTACATATAAAGTGCTGATTTTGATTGACTTAAAGGAAGAATATGTAATAGTTTCCATCCAACTGTTGCTTACATAATGCTGTTGTTAAATCATTAGGAAAAATAATAAGTATGTTCAGTTCAGTGTTTTTAGAACAGTGTTTTGCTAATCTACATTACTACTGGAAGATGTTAAAGGAAGACGAGAGAAGAAGATGCCTGGGAAAAAGTTTTTTTTAAAAAAGTCTGAACTTAGTCTGAACCAGTTTTCTTTACTGTTTCTTCAACCATTGTATCTTTTCACATAAGATCTTATCACCATTTCATCTTCTCTTGATCCATAGGCATTTCTTGCTTAGTTGAATCTTAACCAGTAGAAGAGTTCCTGCAGGATTGTTGGTCCTGCTGAATCCTAACCAGTGGTTGACATGAGGAGGTATCCAGGCCATGTAAATTGACCCTTAAGAAAGTCATGGTTACTTCCACCTGAATTGAATCTGAATTAGTTTATTGTTTCTTCTATTGTTATATCTTATCACAAAAATAGCAAAGCAAGAAAAAAGTTCAGCTGTGGCTAATGTAAGCATAGTAAAGAAGCTATTTGTATTTTTATTAGATTTTAGAAGTGGTTTTGTAGTACAAGAAAGGCCCACCAGTGGCTTTCCAGATGCTGTTAGATTACAGCATCATTCTCAGCATCAGCTATAAAAATGAGATAATGGGATTTAAAATCTAATGCCATATGGAGAGTAATGGGATTTCTGGCTGATCTGGTGCTTATCTTTTGGGGCCAAGATGGTTCCTTTTCAAGCAAATTCTGTAACATATGTATGTAAAAAATATGTGTTATTGTGATACATATTTGCATGCATACATGGGCAAGAAATATGTGTGAAATAAAGAAAGATAGTATACAGCAGGGGTCTTCAAACCTGACAGCTTTAAGAGTTGTGGACTTCAACTCCCAGAATTGCTCCTCCAGTCATATTACCTCAGGAATTCTGGGAGTTGAAGTCCACAAATCTTAAAGTTGCCAAGTTCGAAGACCGTTGGTATAGAAGTTCTGATGCTCATTTTATACTAGATTCTTCCACTGTTGGCATGGAGCAATTAATTGCACAAAAAATACAGATTGCTTCTAGGTATGATTCAAGAGCTGGCTATGATATTTAAAACCATACAAGGCATAGGTAAAGGTAAAGGTTCCCCTTGCACATATGTGCTAGTCGTTCCTGACTCTAGAGGGCGGTGCTCATCTCCATTTCAAAGCTGAAGAGCCAGTGCTATGCAAAGATATCTCCATGGTCATGTGGCCAGCATGACTAAATGCCAAAGGCATACAGAATGCTGTTACCTTTCCACCAAAGGCGGTCCCTATTTTTCTACTTGCATTTTTTATGTGCTTTGGAACTGCTAGGTTGGCAGAAGCTGGGACAAGTAATAGGAGCTCATCCCGCTACATGGCACTGAACTGCTGACCTTTTGATTGACAGTAGCCATGAGGTGGCTACTGAGCCACCTCATCCCACCTACAGCTTTATTACTTGAGGTGTCTGCCTGGTCCATTCAAGCTTGGTCAATTAAAGCTGGTTGGTATACTCTAGAATCCATTGTTCAGCATCCAGGAAGTGTGTCTTTACAATCAGAGTATTTTCTCCCTGAAATGAGGTTGCCTTGCAAATGCTAGGTAGCTTCTACTCTACTGACCTTCCAGAGATCTATAAAGACCTGGCTGTTCTATCAGCCTTGGGAGCGAAGGTGGCTGGAGCCCCCCACTAGATATTGTGGGATATTTGGCTTGTTGGTCAATTCTTTTTCTTATCTTCTAATTTGGTTTTTGTTGTATGTCTGTTCTTATTATATAGAATTCATTTGTTTGTTTGTATTGTGAGGCATCCAGGATCACTTTGGAGTCAGGCAGAATCAAATCAAATCAATCACTCATAAGATAAAGAAGTATATGAACATATGGCTATAGCAATGACAGAAAAGGAAAAAACAAAACAAAAAAAATACAGAGACAGATAATGTTAATTGTGAATATTTCACAGACCATGGTAATCTGAAAAAAGGTAATCTGATAAATAGGCCTCTGCTTTAGAAAGGGGCATTGATATTTTCTGCCTCCTTTTCCAAGTTCATCTCTACATTTCACTGTGATTTAAAATTTTTAAAAAGTGCAACATATTAACCACTCTACTAAATTTCACAGTCTGTGATCATGGTGATCTGAATGCTGAAAATCCTTTGTTGCCTTTTTACAGATTTCTATAATGGACTTTTACATTTTCTTGAAAGTAATAATGGTGATTCTTTTCAAAATATTGCATCATTGGAAGATAATCTATACCAGGCAGATATCTATCATCTTCTAGTTTAAGGGTCATGGAATGTAGTTTTATATAAAAAAAATTCAATTAAAAATATTTGGAAAGGATGGGGTAATCAAAATGCAGTTGTCTAACTTGGAGATTTCTCTGTGAAAAAAGAAGTCTAGATTTTTTTAATTACTGCATTTTCATTATTTGTTTTTTATGGCTGGTAATAAATTGCTATATATCCAAGACCATATATGTCTATTTATTTGTTTCTTTCAAGATAAACTTGAGTTCTTTGATAACAAAATGTGTTCAAAAAAGCTAACAGTAAACAACAAATTAACTGAAAACCCCTAAAAATATGAACACAAATATTAGCATCAACTGTAGAAAAGGAAATTCAAGTCAACATGCAGTGCCACAATATCCAGCAAGCCTCTGAATATAGTAAAATCACCAATATACAAACATTTTAAAATGCTCATACTTTAGTAAAAGAAAGTGAGTTACAGACACAAAATAGTGACATTTTTAAAAGCCAGCAAACATAATTTTTTTTAGGATATGCCAAACCATATCGATATAAGTGCCAAATAGTTCTTAGTGGTGCTGTCTGCAGGTCTTCTTCTTGTTTTTAATAGACTGAAAAAATATGACCGCATAAGTTTTCTTACCATATGGAGCTTTTGAGTAAGAGTGCCAGGAGTCTGCAGCAGAATGGAGGAGAAAGAGAAACGGGAAGGGAAATTGGGCAGATGGAGAGGTTTAACATCCATGAATGAGGAGTGAAGAAAAAGAAGATCTTATGCAGATCCTCTTTCATCCTGAGGTATCTCTGCACTGCATTATTCTATTAAATAGTGCAGGATTTTTAAACACAAATGCATCTGATCTCAATGCTTGTTATAAAAGCAATGCAGTACTACAATTTTGAATACAACTTTTAAAAGCATGCCATATTTTCCATATCTATTTCTCTTAGGCAAGAAAACATATATAGACTGGGTAAAACCAGGCTCAATAGTAGTAACTGTGAGAGGGATCTTGGAGTCTTAGTGGACAACCAGTTAAATAGGAGCCAGCAGTGTGCAGTAGCAGCCCAAAAAGCTAATGCAATCCTAAATTGTATTAACAGAGGGATACAATCAAGATCAAGGGAAGTACTAATACCACTCTATAAAGCCTTAGTAAGACCACACCTAGATTACTGCATCCAGTTTTTGTCACCATACTATAAAAAAGATGTCGAGACTCTAGAAAAAGTGCAGAGGAGAGCCACCAAGATGATTAAGGGACTGGAGGCTAAAACATATGATGAACAGTTGCAAGTACTCGGTTTGGCTAGTCTAGTGAAGAGAAGGAACAGGGGAGACATGATAGCAGTGTTCCAGTATTTGAGGGGCTGCCTCAGAGAGGAGTGTGTCAAGCTATTTTCAAGGCACCTGAAGGCCAAACAAAGAACAATGGAGGGAAGCTGTTCAAGAAGAGATTCAATCTAGAAGTAAGAAGAAATTTTGTGACAGTGAGAACAATCAATCAGTGGTACAGCTTGCCTTCGGAAGTTGTGGGACCTTCTTCACTGGAAGCTATCAAGAAGAGATTTGACTGCTATTTGTCAGAAATGGTGTAGGATCTCCTGCTTCTGTGGGGGGATTGAACTAGGTGACCTACAAGGTCCCTTCTAAAACTGTTAATCTGTATCTCTTGTAAAAAAAAAACTTTAGGTAGAGAAAAGTGGTCTCCAGTGGAATCAAGAGAGTCTGCTTTTCAAATTTCTTTTCATGCAAATCCATAGTGGATTTCTTTTAATCTAAAACTGCAGGCCCACTACAATAGGTTTTTACATAGTCATCTTTCATACTAATGGAATACTTGACTATTCTCAGATGAGGCTAGATATATGAAAGAGTCAGTTTTAAAAGGCTATACCCAGCCAAATAAAATTGCAGTTGAAATGCCAGTTTAATCTTGAATCTCTAATGTTAGTGCTAGATTTAGGAACCAATAATATCCATGGCAGGGGGTTAAAATATGCAAGGTGGTAGATGCAACATCACAATCAAAACACCACCTCAACTGTACATACAGCAATATCATCCACATGTACAAAAAAGGTGGATTACAATGCAACACATAGCAATTTGTAATTTCCCCATAGGATCCTATACTAGGAACATGCTAGATATTAGCTTTATGTAATTTTATGAGTAAGAATATGTGCTTCTCTTGGCAACAATATGGAAATGGCTTGTCATTGCCTTTCCAGTCCTGCTCTCTTACTTTATTAATTTATTCTGCAGCCATTGTAATTCCTGGTGATCTTCTATTCAAATATTAGCAAGTATTGAGGTTGGCTAGCTAGTGCCATAGCTAGTGCTATGCTAGTAGCTGAGAAATAAGGTCCAATTAATTAGTTGTTTTCTGTTTTGGGGAATTACTTTCATATTGAATATCAGGGATCCTAAGGGAGCAGAAATCACAAACTCATATACCATAGCTCTGTATAACTCCCAAGCTTCTTTTTGTAGTCCATAATCTATCCAGATAATTTCATTTAAATTCAGAGGCTAATCATTGAAAAAGATGATGTAACCTTTTGCTGTGAGAAGTCAAATAAATATAAGTTCTAAGATTCTGATAGAACATTAAACTCTCCACAACTTTGACACAGAATAAATGCACTACAAGTTCAAGCCCTGCCCTTCTTTGAAGCCATCATCACCCCCCTTGTTGTCTTTTCCACAGAGGTAAAAATAATTAATCCATAGATTCTTGCCCTCAAAAGTAGGAAAATGTAGGTATTTCTGCACGTTGCCAACAAGGTCACACCGCCAAAAGCAGACATTATAGTTAAACTTTCAGAACTAATTTGCAATGGGCATCAACTCGTTAAAAAAGCAATAAAGGTAACTATGCTGAAGGCTTACTTGGAAGTAAAGAAGTAATTTAAAGGTGTTTCACAAGTGATTATGGAGCTCCTTAAGCGTCTCTTCCTCAACTTTTAAAAAGGTTGTACAGTGAATATGTGTAGGATCTGTGAGGTATAATAGTGTTTCAGAGGTGGGCATCTAGGAGAGAAAGAGATTTAGTTTCTGGGCTCCCCACCCCCACCCCCACTCCCACCCCGCGCTCTCCCCTAGGCCCTGGCCTCTGTCCCAAAACTTGCTGCATAGCAAAGGTCTGTCAAGAAAACTTCCCTTTCATACACGTAGCCACCATCTAAAGCATGTATATGTGTGTGAAGGTGACAGGAAATATTCTGGAGTTGATGTGCTACACTCCCTCACACATTTTTCCAGTTTATCTATGACATCTCTGATATATTAGTTAGTTTCCTACGTTATTTATACATTTCAGTATATTTACTATTTGATAGTAGTGGGGGAAATGACTGCAGTAGACTACACAATCCGAACTGGCTTCCTGAACAGCAGATGGAAAGTTTCTTTTACAGGCCGTTCCTCGCATTAGCAAAGATTGCATAACTTTTGATAGTTTGCTGAGTGAGGTGCGGGTTTATTTATGTTTTTGTGTTTGGATTAGACAAAAGTTCAGGCAGAGTTCCTCGCCGCAACAATTAGTCAACATGCTGTCACCAAGGCGAGGGAAAAGGGAAAGCAGGGGGTTGCCTTGTGAGCTTGTACATTAAATGCATTTTGAAGGAGATTTGTTTTTGTAGTTAGTTAGCAAAAGGCATGATGAATGCTGAGTTGGCTTTCTCAGTAATGCACCCAAGACTGCGGAGAAGTTAGATGCCTGACCACCTGGACTGTTTCTATCATCAGCAAATAATTCAAGCATTTCTTCACAGCTAAGACACAATGTCCAAGGAAGATCATACTGGGAGGCCCCTTCAGTGAGAATGAAACATTAAGAAAGTGAATTTTTTTTGGGAGGGGGGTTCTAATGGGAAAGGGCTAAGAAGGTAGAACATTAGATAATACAAAACTTTCAGGTATGGCTTCTGATTCAGGAATGTTTAAATAACATATCTATGGTATAGTTTAATTTCCTTAGCCTGATGTCTCTAGAACTATTGTGGTTACACCTCCAGATTTCCCAGGTAATTTTTATGCTAGATAGCAATTCTGAGAGCATTTGCCCAATTAAATTTTGGAAACGAGCTAACTTTTTCTTTAAATTAATTTTTATTAAAGAAGGGTTTTTTTACAAAGTAAAATCAATACAATCAAAATAAAATATATAAAATCAAAATTTAAAGAAAAAAGTAAGTACAAGAAAAGTAGAAAGGAGATGAAAGAAAACAGAAAAAATATAAAGAAGTGTCATTTGATCTTTACAATCTTTACAGAAGTTATAAATGCACACACACACACACAAACACACAAAGTTATATCATAGTTCCTTTCTTTCCACATTCTATCCATTCTAATTATCAAGCCCCTAAATCTCAAGTTACTTTTTTCTGTTTTAAGCAAAAAAAAATCTGTAAAGGCTTTCCAGTCGCTAACTAATGTAGTTATTTTCTTTTTCATAACCAAGCCAGTCAATTTTGCCATCTCTGTGAATTCTGTCCTTTTTACAAACAATTCCTCCATTGTAGGCTTGTCAGTGTCTTTCCATAACTTGTACAAGATAATTTGTACAAATTTACAGAGTGCATACATGGTACATGGTATATATTAATATTCTTACAAATATTCCAAGTTTTTGGAGAGATCATTTATACTTTTGAAAACAAATCTTTATACCAGTGTGGAATTATTTGAAACATAGAGGCTAGTTCTTCAGTGTCTCCTGGGAAGGCTATGTGACCACAGAACACTATGGGAGGTTGGATTGACATCTTGCAAATCTATTGATAAATTCTTTTCAGTAATAGAGCAAGAGGAGGGGAGATATTCAGAGGTCAACTCCTTAATAGTAGTCACAGGATTTGGGCATATTTATTTGAAAATTCACATGCTGTTGTACAATTATGTAGTCATTTCAAAACCATAATAACATAATTAGGACCTGAGGGGAAAAAGACTTTAATTAAAAATTAATTTACAACTGAGTATAGAGGAGTACAAAACACAGAAAACTAAAGCAGCCACTCCTGTTTTGCTTTTTGTCATCAGCTCAGATGGGAACCAAAATTGGTGAATACAAAGCTCTGCAAGATTGGTGGGGAGATATTTGTAAGAGATAAAGATCTCCTTTGAAGCAGTTGAAGCATTCGGGATCCACTGTCATTTGTTATTCTCATGGATGGGCCATCCTGACACAACTCTCATTGTTGTGAAAATAACAGGATAACAGAGTTGGAAGAGGCCTTGGAGATCTTATAATCCAATCTCTTGCTCAAGCAGGGGACTTTATACTATTTCAGACAAACGGTTGTCCAATCTCTCCTTAAAAACTTCCAGTGTTGGAACATCCATAACTTATGGAGACAAGTTGTTCCACTGATTGATTTTTTCACTGTTAGGAAATTTCTCCTTAGTTCTAGGTTGCTTCTTTCCTTGATTAGTTTCCATACATTGCTTCTTATCCCACCTTCAGGTTCTTTGGAAAATAAGTTGACCCCCCTCTTCTTTGTGGCAGTCCCTTAGATATTATAACACTGCTATCGTGTCACCCCTAGTCCTTTTTTTTCATTAAACTAGACATACCCAATTCTAGCAACCGTTCTTTATATGTTTTAGCCTCCAGTCCCCTAATTATTTTATTGCTCTTCTCTGTACTCTTTCTAGAGTCTCAACATCTTTTTTACATCATGGTGACCAAAACTGGATGCAGTATTCCAAGTGTAATCTTTCCAAGGCATTATAAAATGGTATTAACACTTTACATGATCTTAATTCTATCCCTATCAATAGATTCTGGCAGAGCTATCTCTCACCTGGAAATTGTCTGGCTATGATTGAAGGGATTGAATGGGTAACCTATGGAGTGCAGATTGCATATAGCCACTTACCTCTTTTGGAGCTTCTACAGCAACCCTCCCTTCCCCGCAACATACCATTTAATGTAGAAAATCAGCAATGTAATTTTTAAACATTTTGAATAGAAAAACAACAAATAGGTGCAAACACCACCACCATCACTGCCAGAATTTCCTAAAGAAGAACGTAAAGCTTCTTTCTAATGATGTGACCGTATCGTTTTTTACATTCTCTAAAGGTCCTGGAAGCCAAACTCAATTCATGTAATCGAGGTATGGCTTGCCAGAAGATTGTCTGCTCCTGTAAGATTCATCACTTTTCAGTCTAATAGGAAAAATAAGGTCTGGAAAAAGAGACATGACTGTCAAAGTGGCCATTATTTCCTGTACAGTTATCACCCCTATGGCACACATCAACAATAAATCTATGGCTAAACCTTATGTCTCTTGAGCACTCAACACAACATACAGACATTCCAGACAGACATGTAATAGACTGAAAGCCTAGTTAAAGAGATGGTATCTCTGTAGACTCTAATCCTCTCATCTATACCATTGATGAATGGACTGTACAGAATGGCACAAATGCAACAGTTGGACCCAGTATATTTATAATCACAATTATAGACTTCAAGTGTTCACTCCTACAATAACATTCACAATAAGATCCTTAATAAATGTGGGATTTAATAGAATTAATAGATCACACGAAGAGCTGTCAAAGACAACATATTTCTTCTGCAAGAAGTCAGAAGCCAGAGAAAAAGGGGTCAAGCATAATAGACTTTAATAGCTCTTTTTTCCTGTACTTGTAAATATTCCAGTAAAAGCCCCATTATCTCTCCCTACCTAAGCATGACAAACAACTCTCTGCTAAGACTATTATTGACTATCCAGCCTAGCACTGTCTATTTTACCAGCAATGGCACTCCAACATCTCAACTAACAAGCTACTTCAACCTTGCAACTTGAGATAGGAATAAATGCACTTTGGACTTACTTACAGGCAATGCATGTAAAGGGCTTACCTTTAAGCCATTTCCCCTCCCCGAACAAAGCTAATACTAATTTATTCCTGTGGTTTTAAAGATACTCTGGACCTTTGCACCAATGATTTTTACATTCCATTCATATGTTTCCAGAAGATGCACTCCCAAAGTGTGGTTAAATAAGACCTTAATTTGTTCCTTATAAGAATAACTATAAGAAATGGTTTTAAATAATTATCTACTATAGTGTCCATGAACTATGAACCAAAAATATGAAAGTAATATTGTGAGACAATATTTAGCCTAAATATATTTACTTGGATGTTGGTTCTATCAGAATTACTGATTTGTACTTTCAAGACAGTTTATTTAGACTAAGGATATAAAAGTCTTAACATTTATTCAGATCACTGGATATTCAACATTTATGCTGATGACGGTTTGTAAGATTCAGATGTTAATTCTGTGTCTTTTGTTTTGGGGTGGATACACAATTGTGACTGTAATTTAACAGGAGTTTATGTAAAGAAAATATTTAACATTGGATTCCCATTGGATTCATTAAATAGGACAATTTGAATCTGTATAAATCCTGGAGGGGTGGGTTACTTCTTGATTAGAAACATCTTCCTATTCCATATGCTGTTGGGAAATACATTTCTCCAAGGGTTAATTAACAGGCTTTACATGTTCTGTATTTAGCTAAGGGTACAAAGCCAAAAATATAAATAATGTCTCAAACGGAAACAGAAGGTGCAGATGGTTTTTAACTTTGGGTCTTAGTTCATTGAAATGAGCCAGAAATATATGTTGCAGGCAACTGAAAATATGCCTTTGGAGCTAGTCTGAAGTAAAAAGTCTACTTACATTAAACAAAAGTAAAATAAAATAATTGATTCTCTTTGTGATTGTCAATGCTTTTTTCCATTGTAAGTATTACAGTTATATAGAAGTAGAGATTGCTGAAAAAGTATTTATAGCTTTCTGATATTTATTTATTTATGTATTTATACAATTGCAAAGAGCTCTATCTCCACAATGACCCTGGGAGGCTTACAAATAAGAAAAGAAATTACATCAACCAAAAATAAACAACTGGTCAGAAGATAGAACCAAAACAACGATCAGGAAAGAAAGAAAGAAAGAAAGAAAGAAAGAAAGAAAGAAAGAAAGAAAGAAAGAAAGAAAGAAAGAAAGAAAGAAAGAAAGAAAGAAAGAAAGAAAATACGCACATCAAAGTGGGTCAACCATTATACAAAAAAAAAAAAACCCCAACCAAGATTTTTAAATGTTTGTGGAAAGTAAAAACAACTGGAGCAAAACAGATCTCTTTTGAAAGGTAACTTTGCATTTGTCTCTCATCCTTTTTTGCACTGTTGTCCTATCCCTTATGCCATTGTGGAGTGGGAGACACCTGACAATTTTAGTATAAGCTCTAAAATAGGCTAAATATGACTTCATCAAATTCCCCAATCAAAGAATAGCCAAAAGGAAGTTTATTATTGGTGGTGAATCTCTGCTCATCTCACATCTTTGCTGGATCCCAACTCTTCAACCCCATCCTCCAAATTCAAATTCCACTAGAAGACCTTCTCATCTTGCAAAGGTCACCTCAGAAGTCCTTGGAACAATCATAATATTAGGCAATGTGGTGCCCTCCAGATGATTTGCATAGGGATTCTGAGAGTTTTAATCAAAAGCATATGTAGGATGCCAGATTATGTAATCCTAAATGTAATGGATTTATCTTGAAGTACCCCCTAACTACCATGTTTGGTCTCCCCCACTAGATTTTATTCCCTTTCTGAATAGTTTATTTTGCAATCCTACTGGGCACTGAAGATGTTGCCTAGTTGGATAATGAAACACATGCAAGAAAACAATCAAGAGAACTCCAGGGACTCCACAAATCCCACTTTTTTCTGCAACTTCAAAGCGACTTATGTATCTTCTCAGGACTGTCTAATGCAGGGGTCCCCAACCACCTGACCGGTACTGGACCATGGAACATTTTCTACTGGGCCGCCAGTTTGCTGGGCATCGCCATCTTGTTTCGATGAGAAAGTGCTTCAGGGTGAGCTTTTCTGGTTGGAAAGTGGCATTTGGGTCCCAGAGGAATCCTCGTGCCTTAGTTTCATCGAAGGGGGTGGTGGCTTTGAACGAAACTAAGGCGTGAGGATTCTTTCAGCACCCAAGGCAAGGCAAGCCGAGCGACCGTCCCGAAGCCGTCCCGAAGCCCATCGACAAAGGTACAAAGGAGGAGTTGAAGGTGGCGGGGAGAAGCGGGGGACAGCTGGCTGGCCGGTCGCTCGGCTCGCCTAGTCTTGTCATGCGTGCTGATGCCAGTACCGGGCCGCGGATCATTTTGTGATGCCAGTACCGGGCCGTGGCACAAAAAAGATTGGGGGCCACTGGTCTATTGCACCCTTGAAATAAGCTCATAGATGAAAGAGGCCTGCTAAAAGTTCATACCTCGGCCACTTTTATTTCTATGCTAGCCATGATGGTAGCTTAAGTACCTGAGAAGATGCACCTGCACACATTCTGTACAGAATGTTCTATCTGTCATTCACCACCCTTTTTACTTGTTAACATGAAACATCTTCTTGCCTATGGTTATTAAATGACTGCTTAACTACAGGGCTGATTGAAATGAAAAGGAATGTCAACTACCTAAACTACTTACTATCATAATGTTCAGCCTAGATAATATTAATAATAAATCTGATTCTAGATCAACAATTTCCTTGGTTGATGATGATAATTTGACATGATTTCATTTCCTATCCATGTGAAAAATGTACACATTTGTTTTTGATTATCCTCCTCAACTTACTTCCCGAACTGTTGGTGGGCATTCAGATATAATCATGTTATGTCTGGCAGGGTTGTTTCGAAACAAATTCATAGCATTTATTTAACATAATAACAAAGTTATTTTCACAAAGAAACACCCCATAATGTTAGGTTTTGCTGATGTTCGCTACTAAATCTTATTCAATAACTGAACACTACAAGTAATATATTGCTGAAATACTGCTGTAGAGGAAAAAAATGGAATTGCAAAATTACTAAGCAGGTTTAGTTTTGGGCGAAGGAATGGAAAAACTGCTGATTTTCAATATTTTATTCTGTAGAAGACATGTAATTTAACCATGACACAGTTTAATAACTGCTAACTTTTCACTTCAACTTGACCCAAGACATTTAAAATATAGTATAATACTGAGTATTAAGTTTCTGCACAGAGAAAAGACATATCCTCTGGCAGAATGACTGAATCCCTAAGATGAAAGGCTAAAGTCCTCAAATCTCCCTTTCCTGAAGCCTCCTAACCCAGACTTGAGTGGCTGCCACAAAGAAGAGGAAGTCAATTTATTTTCCAAAGCACCAGCAGGCAGGACAAGAAACAATGAATGGAAACTAAGCAAGGAAAGAAACAACCTGGAATAAAGGAGAAACTTCCTAATAGTGAGGACAATTAACCAGTGGAACAGCTTGCCTTCAGACATTGTGGGTGCTTCATCACTGGAGATTTTTAAGAAGAGGCTGTACAGTCACTTGTCTGAAATGGTATAGGGTTTCCTGCTTGAGAAGGGGGCTGGACTAGAAGACCTCCAAGGTCCCTTCCAACTTTATTCAGATTCCTGCTGCTACTACCTCTTTTCCAGGGGATATTTTACCTAATGTCTTGTATCTGTCCTCCATCTATCCTCAGTATGCATGGGACTCTGGTCTCTCATATCCATAACATCCTTCTGGAAAGGTTCTTGGAATGGAAATGTGGGGGCCCTGAAATAAAGCAGTTCCATTTCTACTTCAATAGGTTTTTCTAGAAAGTGGTGTGGGTGTGTGGGTGTATTTTTCTACTTCATGGCCATTTGATCAGGGCTCCATTTTATTCCCTAAGCCAATGTTTAGATGGGTAGACCTCAAGTCCCAGGATTCCTCAACCTGTGTGGAGTTCAACTTCCAGAATTCCCTAGCCAGCATGGCACTGCTGGGACAGATCATTCAGATTGTGGGCTGAGAAGCTACAAATAGACTATGTAGATTAAGTTTTCAACATAGACCAGATTAAGAGGCAACAGAACCTTGCAAGTCTGAATATACATCTGTTCCTCCTTTCTTTTATCTTCTTGAGAAACAGGGATGCATCTCTCAGGTATTTCTCTCTTCATATAGGGCTAACTCAAGTTTATCTGCTTGTTGATTTATTAATGGATTTTCCCTTTCTTCATAAAGGTCATATTCTATACCTTTATAGATATGAGAGTAACATCCAGATCTACCTCTCCTTTTCCTGTAACACAGCTATGATGGCTGGTATTCTGAACCAATGCCCTGGCTGCTTTTTATCTATTGAAATAGATAGATAGATAGATAGATAGATAGATAGATAGATAGATAGATAGATAGATAGATAGATAGATAGATATAGATAGATAGATAGATAGATAGATAGAGATAGATAGATATATAGATATAAACTCACTTTCTGGTCATTTGATGTATATAGAAGATTCACAGGAAATAAGCAAAATTAAACTATTAAAGGACAAAATAATCATGTAAAGCTCCCTTTTAACTTTAAAATTAAAGTTTATTGAAAATTAATTTCCAATGGTGGAGGATATACACTACAGAGGATTTCAAATTTAAAAAATATAAAATAAAATGCAATGCTCCCAGAAAAGAAATAAAAAAAACACAACAGAAATGCTAAGGAAAATTATAATCCAAATTCTAAAGATAAAATCATGAATAATGATTGAAATTACACACTGTTCTCTACAGAGAAGGAAATAGTGTGTACAAAGAAATAAAGGACAATTAGATTTAGCACAATTCAAAACATATTTAAAATTCTAATGCAAATTCTAGGTACATCTGATTATCTGTTTCTACCAAAGTAACATTTTTTTAAAATCAATGGTTCCTCTGTTTCATTTTTCTAGATTTCATGAAACTTTGGGAGGAGTTTCCACTTTAATCAGAGGCTGTGGAGAGAATTTTAAATTCCATTCTCATCCTGCCTTGATTCATACACTTCTGTCATTTATTTTTAAGAGCCCCAAACTTTTAAACAATATATTGCTTGTAGATGTAGATTCCATTTGAAGCAAGGGATATATCTGAATTTTATGATTTTGTAGTTTTATTGTTGTAAGCTGCTCAGAATTATGCTCCAGGATGAGCACAACTTTTAAATATATTAATTAATTAATTAATTCTGACATCTGACAAGTGATCAGAACCAGTGGTGGGATTCAAATATTTTTACTACCAGTTCTGTGGGGGTGGCTTAGTTGGGTGTGGCAGGGGAAAGATACTGTAAAATCTCCAGTTACAGGTGGGATTTGACGGAAATTTTGAACTTCTTAAAATTTCTGCTACCAGTTCTTCAGAACATACACATATACACCACTCATTTTTATATTTCTAAATCTTTGTGGGCACATTATGCAAAGGCCAGCTCTCTGGAAATGGCTCTAATGCTGGGAAAAGTGGAAGAAATGAAGAAGGCAACCATCAACAAGGTGGATGAAGTCAAATACAATAGCAATGAGTGCACCAATGGAAGACCTAAAGGACCAGGTTAGTGATCGATTGTCATGGAGAAGATATGGTCACTAAGAGTAGACAATGATTTGCTAACACATAATAAGATCTTTTCTATTTCAGCTTTTTTATATTTACTATAATAAATCCAGTATTCTTTTTTTAAAACTATAGGAGGAAATACAGTTGACCATCTGAAAGCTTATTTAACCCAATTTCTTAGCTTGCAATATTTTTGCAGATGAAAATCTATGAACAGTGGAGGTCTGTTGATTATTGGCAATGACAGAGGATTTAATTATGGCTTAGTATTCTCTACTTTACTACTGTAACTTCAAATAACTTTCTCATTGTTGTATTTCATTTTCTTTTTACTTGTACTTGTTTGGGAAGTTTGTTCAATGCTTTGGCCTAGGCTTTTTGGTTGTAGTAAGAAGAGAGATTGGCAAACTTTGGGATTTCACTGGAACTCTTGAAATGGTTTTAATAACTCAATGGCTATAAGCTCCCTTTAAAGTTACTTGAGATTTTTATGTTCTAACATGTATAAAAAACATCATTTCCATAGCCATTAAAAAAACCAATGTAGTCCATCTATATAAAATGGCTTTATAGTTTCTCATGAAACATGGGCAAATTATAAACTGTTAAAGATTTTGATTGATGTTGATAAGCATTAAATCATATCTTTTGAGATATTATTTAAATGGATTGGCATACAGGGTACAAGAACGAAATTATGAATCATATATTTTGAGATGCTATTTAAATGGATTGGCATAAAGGGTACAAGAACGGAATTATGAGTGCTCAATTTTCTCAAATATTTTCTCTAATAGTGTATCTTCTATTGCAACTGTCTTCCCACATGTTAAATTTCATCTTTGTCCTTCCTTAAGAATTAAAAGCCAAGTGTAAATCAACCATAAGGAAATCTTTTGCACATAAGACTAAAAATTGGGAGATTATGCATTTGAATATTGTTGAGGAAAAAAAGAATAAATAACATCTGCAGAATGGCAAAAATATCACAAGCAAATTTCAGTCTGGAACTTTGGGATGAAGAACAAAAGAAAATCAGATTTTGCAGCTGAATTCTTCATTCTAATGAATAATAATTATAAACTAGGGAGAGGTGATGCTCAGAACACACCATTATTATGTTTCTTGGCTCATCAGTGGAAAAATAAACAGAAGACAGCTCTTCAATTCATGTCCCAGTTATGTGCTCATCCTAACAATAAAGGTCTGCCAAGAACATTCTCTACTTTACAACTCTCTTGTGTGTAACCACAGTTTGGTTCTTCTACCCTCACATCACAGGGAAATGGAAAACAATAGCACCCCAAAGACACCCTGCCATGTAATTCAGCACCACTATAAATGCATGAATGCTAACAGGATGGTGGGAAAATACAACAGCTTCATAAGAAAGGGAGATGATCCCATATATAAGACAACCTTCACAAAGGTAAATAAAGATAGGAAAATGTGTCTCATCATATTGCTTGTGAATCTAAAACAGGGCTCCTCAAACTTGGCAACTTTAAGGCTTCTGGACTTCAACTCCACAAATCCACAAGTCTTAAAGTTGCCAAGTTTGGACACTTCTGATCTAAGAGGAGTGTATCTTAAACACATCTTTATATTCTTTATATGAAGAGGTCTTGTCTATTGATACTGTGCATAACCCTGGCTCTGCAGGGGGGATAGGGAAAGGACAATAGCATATTATAGTTTAAAGGGTCTCCCCACCCCCTCCTCAATAAACAACTCCTGCTTTAGAACTTTGTGAATTGTGTGAATGCAGCCTATTGTGCTGCACCCAATAAACCAGAGTGAAACAAATAATGAATTAGAATCATGTGGGAATCTGCCAAGAGAAGCCCATTCCATGAACATCTCTCTGTTTTTTGCTCACTTGGAAGCTAAGGCTCATGAAGTCATGTACAAGAAACTTTTCACATATCCATACCATACTTAACAGTATGAGTGTATGAAGGTTTCGCAAAGGCTGAGGACCCTAAGGGTTTTGTCAGAAGACCTGCATGATAAATATAAGTGTTTTGAATGCCTGAATAGGTTTTTGTGCCAATTGAATTACATAAAAGTTTAATTAAGTTATATGACATTATGTTATATTAATAGGTTTGTATTTAGACCCTTGGAAGTAAATTGTCATG